>NC_091441.1:463125-811250 GCF_964237555.1 Oryctolagus cuniculus | reverse complement strand
AGGGGGAAATCCTAGAATCAAGGATGGACGTGCTCATCAGTTTTTAAGGGGAACCACAGGAAAGGTGTGGAACTAGTAAGATGCTACCATGTGTGCCTCTGTGGTAACCTGGTAGCGGGCGGCCGCAGGTAGGGCTACAGAGAGAACTAGAGGAGGCACGCGGGTCACGGGCTGGCTCCCCAGAACAGCAGACCCTGAACCTCAGGCAGAGTTCTCGAAAGGGCCTGGCCTCTGCCCTGGGCACTGCGACTCAGCGGGGCGCCTGTGGTAGGTGGAGGCAGAGTTGCAAGCTTGTTCCTTTATTTCTTGATTTACTGGGCAAATCTGCATGCCTGTTCTGTGCTGGGTACTAGAAGGTAAAGTCAGTCCCCTGAGTACATAGCTTATGATCTTAGGGGTTGAAGAGTACAGAAACTGCTGAGATACAGCGCAAGTAACTCAGAGCACGTTGTGGACAAGAATTCCGCGTGCTCCATACCTCACACCTTACATGCCCGAGTCAGCGGTTAGCCTATCTGGGCCCCTGGTGTATGCAGTTGGCTGGAACTTCCAGACAACATAGGATGCATCATAGTTCTCTAGGTCTATCTGGAATCCATTGACGCTCTGGCACGGTAGCTGTCTTCAAACACACAAACACCTGTGCGTCGTGCCCAGGTGCTTCACACTGTGCTACACTGACCAGGCCAAGGGGCAGAAGCACTGTGTCTGGGAAGCAGGAGTGAGGTTGTGTAGAGTTTTCTGGCCAGCAGTTGTCAGAATTAGACTCTAAGGCCATCTGTGTGAAAGCATCCGACTTCGATGCTTCCACTGGGTCCTGCCATCCAAGCACACCGGCATCTAAGCCACAGAAGCTGCTCGTTTCTCTCTGCTAATAGCTGATGTTTTTGTCCTGTGAACCACAGAAGTCAAGGAGAACGCCTGCTTTTTCTGGATTACTTTTTCTGGATTAGGCAGTTTTTTCTCAAGAGTACGCACAGATGCTTGTGTGTTTATAAAGGCAGCTGCTGTGTCTGAGCTTCATTGGATTCAGACAGACTTAGAAATTTGTAGATACGTTATCACCCTAAGTATAAAATTATATAAAAATAAAGTGGTTAGAGCTCCGTCATCCTAATATAAACACTATTATTATTATGATTTGAAAGGCAGAGCAACCGAGAGAGAGAGAGATTTCCTCCATCTGCTGGGTCACTCTCCAGATGGCTGCAACGGCCAGGGCTGAACCAGGCTGGAGCCAGGAGCCAGGAGCCTCTTCTGGGTCTCCTACATGGGTGCAGGGGCCCAAGTATTTGGCCCTCTTCTGCTGTTTTCCCAGGCTGATTAGCAGGAAGCTGGATCGGAGTCCTGGAGCAGCCAGGACTCAAACTGGCACCCATATGGGATGCTGGCGTCACAGGGCAGTTTTATTCACTATGCCACAGCACCGGTCCCTATTTTTCTTTTGCATTTCCTATTCAAGTGTTTTTCCTCATAAACAGACATTTGTGTTGGGATCTGTAAGCCTCAGTTTTTTTTTCCACATAAAAGTATATTTCCTTTAGAATTTTTCATATTGATAGGCTGTTAATTTTCAATAGATTTAGAAAACTAAAACGACTGAAATGCATGAAAGTATGTAACATGTAACTGAACAGAGTGATTCCAAAGGGACGATTTGGTTGAAAGTGTTGTGAATCTGCAGACACTGACGCTGCTCGCACCCTGGGTTCAGCGTGCCGGAGGGCGAGCTGTGCTAATCACGCTGTGTGTACACCGTTCCTACCTTCTCTGGCCTCGGTCCACTTCCCTCGTACAGAACACTTGTTTGAATTGCTTGTGGGCTCCCTGCACTTCTGCCTGCCTTGACGTGCACCGTCAGTGCCCTGCTGTGCTGGCTTCCGTACACACCGAGCTCCCACCTGGAACCTGTGTCTTAACTCTTTATCACCACGGTTTCTAGCGTAGGGTGGGCTGTCAGTCAAGGTCCTGAACACGTGTTTGATGAGTTGAATGAACTCCCTTGTTCCCAGGTAATAGGACCCGGGCATTGTGAAATTACATCTAGTGTAGGTTCTTGAAAGGATTCTTTTGTTTTTGTTTGTAAAAGCAGCAGTACTCCACCCGCATCTCAAACACTAGCTGGCGTCCCAGTCTTCATGCCCACCAGTTCCGGGAAGCTCAGGTGATGCTGTGGCAAGGTAGGGATCTCTGCAGGGCTGAGTGATCTGAACAGAGTCCCCGGGGCTTCTCGTGGCCGCTGGTCCTGCTGTCTTTGCACAGGGGTTAGGATCTCTGCAGTGCTAAGTGACTGATCTGAGTACGGTCCCTGGGCCGTAGAGTGACTGCTGCAGACAGGGCGGCTGTGCACCGCACCCCTTTCGGAAACCATGACCTTCATGATTCTTGGCAGTCGCAGTAGAGAGAGGTTGAAAGCTGTTGGAATTGGTTTAGATTCTGTGCCTCAAGGTGAGTCAGGACTCAGTGTCAGCAGGTGTCTTCCTAGTAGTTAGCAGCTTGCACTGGACTCAGATCTTTTGCAGATGGCGTAAGGAGTGAGGGACATGAACCGCTGTTTCTGACACGCAGGTTACTGTGGAAAATGCGTTTTTAGGGTCTTCTGTCCTTTCCTTCCCAAATTTGATTTCTTTATTATCTTAGGATACATCTGGGTAGTGAACTACCAGTTAGTGATGACACAGAGCTGTTACCCTGGGTAGTGAACTGCTGGTTAGTGATGACACACAGCTCTTACCCTGGGTAGTGACTGCTGGTTAGTGATGACACACAGCTCTTACCCTGGGTAGTGAACTGCTGGTTAGTGATGACACAGAGCTGTTACCCTGGGTAGTGAACTGCTGGTTAGTGATGACACAGAGCTGTTACCCTGGGTAGTGAACTGCTGGTTAGTGATGACACAGAGCTGTTACCCTGGGTAGTGAACTGCTGGTTAGTGATGACACAGAGCTGTTACCCTGGGTAGTGAACTGCTGGTTAGTGATGACACACAGCTCTTACCCTGGGTAGTGAACTGCTGGTTAGTGATGACACAGAGCTGTTACCCTGGGTAGTGAACTGCTGGTTAGTGATGACACAGAGCTGTTACCCTGGGTAGTGAACTGCTGGTTAGTGATGACACACAGCTCTTTCTCACAGACAGAGCAGTTGTTTGCCACGTTGCTGTCCCTCTTTTTAGTGGTGCTTTTGTATGCAAGGTCATGATCTGTGGTATCTTCTCTTTTTTTTGACAGGCAGAGTGGACAGAGAGAGAGAGAGAAAGGTCTTCCTTTGCCGTTGGTTCACTCTCCAGTGGCCGCCGCGGCCGGCGCACGGCGCTGATCCGATGGCAGGAGCCAGGTGCTTCTCCTGGTTTCCTATGGGGTGCAGGGCCCAAGCACTTGGGCCATCCTCCACTGCACTCCCTGGCCACAGCAGAGAGCTGGCCTGGAAGAGGGGCAACCGGGACAGAATCCGGCGCCCCGACCAGGACTAGAACCCGGTGTGCTGGCGCCACAAGGCAGAGGATTAGCCTAGTGAGCCGCGGCGCCAGCTGGTATCTTCATTCTACCAAGATTTCCAGAGCCAAAGTAGAGACATCAAAAATTCTCGGATTTTACATGACAATTTTTGTACCTGAATTTGAACATTAAAAATGTGTGTGTGTTTTGTCTGTGCATGTAATGAGCAACATGCAGTTTGTATTTGCATTTTGCTTAGTGGATAGTATTCAAAGCAATACTTTTTACAAAAGATTGATTTATTTTATTTGAAAGGTGGAGTTAGGGATACAAAGAGCAAGAGAGAGGGAGAGAGAAGAGAGAGATCTTCCATCTGCTGGTTCACTCCCCAAGTGGCCACAACAGCTGGGACTGGGCCAGGCTGAAGCCAGGAGTGAGGAGCTTCATCTGCGTCTCCCACCTGGGTGACAGGGACGCAGACACTGGGGCCGTCTTCCACTGCTTTCCCAGGGACATGAGCAGGAAGCTGGCCCAGAAGTGGAGCAGCCAGGACTTGAATTGGTGCCCATAAGGGATGCCCACATCACAGGTGGCAGCTTAACTCGCTATGCCACAATGCCAGCCCCAAATAACATTTCGTAACAGGAATTTGAGAAGAATTACATCTCTCTTGACATACTTAATGCATGTGTGTGTGTGTGTTTTGTAGTGCTAACTACACTAGCATGTTCCTTTGTTTCGAGAGCACAGCGTGTCCTAAACCAAGGGCCAGGAGGAGAGTCCACCATGCCTGGGATGCAGTGTGAGGCACTGGTTCAGCCTCAGCTGTACTGGTGTTTTCCACTTTGCCAGGAGTGCTTTTATGAAAATTTGAAAATCATTAAAGTTAAATACTGAAACAGCTGAGTAAGAACATGTTCATACTTATAATATCTTTACTTTTTTAAAAAAATTTAAAGATGTATTTATTTATTTGAAAGACCTAGTGACAGGGAGAGAGAGACACAGAGAGAAAGGTATCTTCCTTCTGCTGGTTCACTTCCCAAATGGTTGCCACAGCTTGGGCGGGGTCAAGCTGAAGGCAGAGGCCAAGAACTCCATCATGGTCTTTCACATGGGTGGCAGGGGCCCAGGTGCCTGAGCCATCATCTGCTGCCTCCGCAGGCGCAGTAGCAGGCAGCCAGGATGCACACTGGTGCCCACGTGAGGTGCTGCCATCACAAGGGGCGGCTCCACCGCTGTGCCCGACGTCAGCAGTGTGTTTTTCATCCTTCCCTCTTAAGCTCTGATTTTGCATTGCATTTTCATTGCTGTTCAGTTGGATCTAATTTGTGGCCATGTCTCTAACACTGTAGGTATCTTAAGTGTATATAATTTTAAAAATAGCTGATTTGAAGTTTTTTTTTTCTCTGAACAGGAAGACTGTGACCCACCTATTCATGAAAGTCTCAGCATAGAAAATACATTGTGGGCAAGCACTGTCGTAGCCTCAGGTAAGAGTTTCTCCCGTGAGTGGATTCTCCTACGTACGCAACACTTGGTGTTTCTCAGAGTGCCCTGAATCACTTCCTTAAGGACCTCGTTAAACCAGACTGCCATTCAGCAGAGAGGGACAGCAGAGAGGCTGTGCTGCGGGTCACTTGCTGGCGTTGGGAGCAGGCAGGGATGGTGGAGCCTCCGATGGACACGGGTGCATTTGGCTGATTCTTTGACAGGCTTGTCTGTGTACCTTAATGAGATGTGGCACAGCAGCACTGGGGAATCCGGTGGTAACTACGATGGCTTTTCTCCCCTGTTCATACCCCCGGAGGGACTGAAAGAGGACAGTGTGTTTGGGGTGACCAGGGGAAGAGCAGGCCGGCAGGATTGAGAGGTCACGTCCAGCCGGGGCAAGGATGGGCATCCTGAAGGTTAGGGGAGTGTTACTGGAAGACGCTGGAGTGACCCAGCAGTTCAAAAGGAAGGTCTCTTAAACTGGCAGATTCAGAGGTAAATTTCTCTGGTGGTTACCACCTTATCGGAGATTACTCGATGCTGTTGATGACACTAGGACGGGTTCTTGGTGGAAGTTGGTTGGCGCTGGTGAGACAGGAGTGACACCTGGTGGGTATCCCCTGCTGGTGATGACACTAGGAAGGGCTTTGGGAGAAGTAGGCCAATGCCAGCCTGACAGTAGGATAGACCGTCAGCGGAATTTGGCTGAGCCTGGTCTGATACTGAGCAAGATGCCTGCTGGAAGTTAGTTGACAGCTCTGTGTCCTCAGAGGTGGGCAGGCCAGGTCCTTGGTTCAGGGTTCTGGGGGAAAGTCTTCCCACTCACACCCTCGAGGGGGCTCATCGTGCCCAGGAAGCCTCAGACTCAGGCCCCCTTCTCTTCCCACCCCGGAGGCCGTGGAGCATCCAGCCCGACAGCCGGTCAGGGAGATGGGCAGTGGCCAGCCCTGCCCCCATGAAGGATGCACTCAGATGCTCGTGTCCGTGGGCGATGGCAGAGCCCGGCGGTGCCTGCACTCTGGGGTGCGTGGTTCATCTCCCATTAGAAAGCTGATGTTTTTCTGTCGGCCTTGTGTTCTGTTTTGTTTCTAACTATTGATATTTAGTGTTTCTAACTGATGACCCGTGACTAAGATACTGGAGGATGCTGTGTTTTAACTACTTTTTTTCTGTTCCTGGGATCTTTGAAGCCCATGAGCATATTGGCCTCTGTCCCCAGTAGCACTCATTCTGTGGCCTTTCTCTCGAAGGACACAGAAGCAGCTGAGCCGAAGGCTTCCTGGACGTCCTGACTTCCATTCTGTGGAAGCTGCTGCTTGTGTCTGTTGGCGATGCACAGATCCGCTCCTGGCCTCCTAACAGCCGTGTGCCGTGTGGTGGCCCTTGCTCCGTCTTAATGCCACGGGACTTCTGGGGTGCGAGGGCCTGGGCGCTGCCATGCACGCTGGGAGTGCCTCAGGGCATCTGCTCTGGAGGGTAGCCAGCGCGGCTGTGAAATGTCAGGTGTCTTCAATGCAGACTGTTCTCTGTCTTCAGACCTTTTCAGTTGTGTCTGTCTTGATTTGAAGACACTGTTGCGAGCGAGCACACTTCCAGGCTGTCGTGTCCTGTGAGGCCTGAGAGACCTCTGAGGTGTCCCGGGGCAGCACAGGCTGCCGACGTCTCTGCGGATAAGTTGAGATCTTTCTTTTGTGGTTTGAAAGTGACCTCAGCTGAAGTCAGATTGGCTGCCCGGGTAGCATGAACTCGGGCCTTCCTTCCGGAGTGAGGACTTGAGCTAAACCCAGGGGACATTCAGGCAAGGGGAGAGCCCCTGCGGTGCCTGGCTCAGCGCAGGTCGCTGCGGAGAGCCCGGAGCTGAGCCTGCTCCTGGGCAATACAGCAGTGGGAGCAAGCCCTTGTCCAGGTGCTCCGTCTGAGGAGCTCCCCTCTGGACAGAGGTCAGAAAGCATTCGGTCTGGTGGTCACCTGAGGGGTCACTGCCAGCCACGCCGGGCTTAGGAACGGGCAGTGCAGTCGGGGGCTGGGCAGACAGGCAGTGCTGAGAAAGTTAGAGTCCAGGACAGAGTCTTGGAGCAGCGTCCCAGTCAGCCTGGGTGGGGGTCTCCTCCAACACCTCGACTCCCAGAGAGGCCCTGGGGCTGGGCAGGAGGAACAGATAGGAGCTCACTCCAGACCTGCTGTTCGCCTCGTGACGACTTTGATATGAGCACTTAGTGGGCCCAGAGCTGGGCGCAGACCCCCCGTGCCCCTCGTGTGCCCCTCGTGTGCAGTGCAGACTGGCTGCAGGGCTCCCATCTCTCCCTGTGTCTCTGGTCTCATCTAGTTGTTGACTTTCCGTCTTCATCAGACTGTTGTAGGCCTGGTACTGGGTTGGTGGTTAGCGTGTGGTACTCTGCCTTGTCTCTGTGCTGCCTGTGTGTTTTACTCCTGGGCCCAGGATGTGCTCTGGCAACGTGGGTGCGGCGTATACACTGAGGTTTGCTGAGCTGGGAGTTGTGTCGGTTCCCAGGCTGGTATGCGTGGGCCACTAGCATCTTTCTGTCCCGTGGTCTCGTGGGTTCTGGGTGCAGAACTTGTAGTTGTTAAGTATTTTGTTTGGCTTCTCGTCTGTCGCATATACATGTAGACTATGTATTTATTTATTTTAGTTAATTTTAAATCAGCATTTCATTGTCTCTTTGATTTAATAGCTTAAAGACATTAATGATTTTGGTAAAATGTTATAGGTTTTGTATTTTGTGTGTGTGTATAATTTTGGAGGAATCATTTTAATTATTTTGAATTTGTGGAAACTGGTTGATAATCTGCAATTAAACGAGACATCTCATTGATTAAAGAGGGTTGGAAAGTGTTGCCCTGTGTGGCTCATTTGAACTATGTGAGCTTAGTCTGCCTTGCTCTGTTATGCTTTCTAAGTCCGAAATATTTATATAAAAGAGAACGGAGAATACCTTTGTCCTCTGAATTTGACCTTATTTGCATTTTTTTGCTATTTTGCATTAGGATCATCGTTTGCTTAAAATGCAGCCATACTGTTTGTTAGGTGTTGATAGGATTTGGTAGTAGGAAGTCACAGTAGCTAACAGATTAGTCTTTCACAAGAGCAAAATTGTGATCGAAAGGGAGTTGGAAGTGCAGAAATGGACAAATGCTGACTTTGAATTGGGCAAAGGCATGAGTGTCCCACTGCACCTATCCCACTGCTCTACTCAGAGTGTGCGGGCCTCAGGTTCATGAGCTGGAATCAGCAGAGCTGTGGGCAGATCAGATCCTGTCCAGGCCCCCTGTTGTGGACATGAAGCGTCTGACTATTGCTTTTGGTTTTTAGCCAGTGTGACATGCGCGTGCGGGTCAGGCGAAGTGACTGACTGTACAGATCCAGTGCTCACAAAACTCACAATGTTGTCTTGGTATAAAGTGAACTAAAGTGCTTATTTAATTAGGAATATTAGGTCCCCATCATCCTTGGGGATTCTGTGAAAGGGTATCTGTCTGTCTGTGCTTGTGGTTTTAATACACAAACATATTCCAGAATTTGTCTTTCCCGATACGGAAGCTTCCCATGTTGGACCTAGTGGGAGGGGAGCTTAGTTTTATATTTAAAATATAGATAAAGTTTCTAATTATCCCATTCAAGTATTTCATTTGCTGGGAAATATTTAGTAACACCCATGTTTGTCCTGTGCTGCCTTCTGAACTGGTGCACACTAGAGGGTGTTACGTCTTGTTCCCTCCTATGGCTCAGAATCAACAGGTGCTCCTCTCCTGTTTCTGCCCTGGCTACTCTGTGGGGCAGTCCTCCAGCCCCTGCTCGCCCACAAGCACGTAGTCTTTGTCCGGGAGGGCAGAGTGCCCCAGGTGTCCCTGCACTGCCCTTGCGGGCTGTGGAAGAGCGCGCCTGTGCGCTCAGTGCCTGCCGTGCTCGCCGCCAGCAAGAGCCAGCGGGAGAGAGTGTGTGGGAGCCTTCGCGTCCTGGGCCTCAGGAGCTCTGCTCAGTGCCCCTCCCGTGTGCTGCGTCTCCTGCTGGCTGTGTGGGTGCTGGAAATGGCAGCTTGGACCCTGCTGACTGCAGTCTGCCTCAGCGTTGAGGACGACGGTCTGCAGCCTGATGCATCACTGTGAAGGCTTCTCTGAGACTTGTTCATTCTGCTGATATTAAAACATGAATTTATTTTCCAGTCCGCCTTGTTATGTTACTGGGATGGTTCAGCATTCATGGTGGTTTTGTGTTTGACTAAGTTAAACTCCCTTGGAAAAATAGGAAGAAACTGTTGATCAGTACATATTTAAAATTTTGCTGCATGGATGTAAAAGAATTTTACAATCTGAGCTTTTTGAAATCTTTATAGTATGACTGCTTTTTGTACTAGTTTTGAATGCTAAGGGTAGTGATCCCATGTAGCAAGTGTCTGTGGATGATAATACATAAAGGCAGTGTTCATGCACTTCGATGTGCTTATATGCCAAATGTGGGCTGACCACACCTCTCAAGAATGTGGTAAACCAAAGCTCACAGCCTCTGCCAGGGCGGGTTGAGAAGAAAAACATGGATCCTCTAGATTTCACTAGCACCTGAGCTGCTTCCATCTTCCTCAGCTTTCTAGAGAGGAAGCTGTATGTCACGTGACATACACAGTGTGTGCAGGTGGTCTCCACAGGAAGCCGGGAGATACCAGGCACGCTTCAGAAAGCTCACGGTGGGGTGGGCACTTGGCCTGGTGGTGAAGATGCCACGTAGCAAGCCCATGTCCAGTAATGGAGTGGTGAGGTTTGGTGCCTGGTGCTGACTCCCAGCTCCAGCTCACTGCCAGTGTGGCCCTGGGAGGCAGCCAGTGATTAGGTTTCTTCCACCCATCTGGCACACCTGGGTTGAGTTCCTGGCCCAATCCCAGCCATTGTGGCCATTAGGAAAGTGAACTAGAAGACAGAACACTTTTTCACGCACGCACACGCACACACACCTAACACACTCCCTCTCTCTTGCTGTCTCAAGTTTTTAAAAAGTTCATGAAAAATGGAACTAAAAGATAAGTTAATTTTGGTGTAATGTTTTTTGGAACATGCTCAGTTTTTACAGAATACAGATTTTCTATGAACTTTCTGCACTTCATAGTCTGCCTTGTTAGCATGTATGGCTAGAAAACCCATCTTTCACAGGCACACATGAAAGAGATTAACACTCTTAGATGCAAAATCAGGTATTTTTTAGTATCTTTATTACTGGTTTTCTTGCATACATCCTGAAGTGCCAGCAACCTTAGGATCCCGAGGGACACCTGGGTCCTCACGGAGGAAGTGGACACCTGTGCACATGACTGATGCACTTGCTGCTGCCTTGGTGTGAAGGTCACATGATAACGTGGTCTCTTAAGTCACCGTCAGTGGTGAGGTCACCGTTTCAGGAGACATCAAGGAGTGCCCCGTCACTGCTGTGTTCTCAGCGTAAAGGATACTAGCACAGGTTGTGAAGTTCTGTGTTGGTAGTTTTGTATTTGCTTAGTAAATCATTAGATTTTCTTGAAGTAGCTAAATTGAATACACTGTTGGGTAAATTTATGTAAAATCAGATAGTATAATATTTTCCATAAAACAGTTAACTGGAAAGTGTATCTCTTTGCTTACTTTTAAAATATTTCTATAAGGACCACTTTCGTATCTTTGCAGGTACTGTAATAGGTGTTGTCATTTATACTGGAAAAGAGACTCGAAGTGTAATGAACACATCCAATCCAAAAAATAAGGTAGGCTAGATGAAGGGGTGACTGCTCCGATGAACTGCTTTTCCTTCCTGAAAGAAAGTCCATGTAGCCCTGACTAGCTCTCCCACTCTGGCATAACACAAACGTAAAATAAAGTGACTTTCAAACATAATGTGATGTAAGATGGGGATTCTCTGTATTTATACAGCAACATTCTCCTAATTGTCTTGTCTAATCAGAGTTTTATGTGTCTTAAATTTGCATTGTTAGATACATAATTTGACAGTTAATTGTGGGTCTCTGATTTCTTATCTTCAATCTACTTATTTTACAATTTGCACTCTTTATTTTTATGTTGATGGTTCATTTTTAAAATAAAGTAATCATTATTAGTGTTTTATAGTATTTAATTGGATGTTAGTTATAATGTTAAACCAGCTTTATTTATTTCCATTTCAGAAGAAGCATATTAAAAACCAAGTTTTAGTTTTAAAGATGGCTTTTTTATACCCCTGCGATGGTTACTGACGCAGTCAGTGTGTGTGTCTGTAACCTGAGTCAGCAGAAAGCCACTGGGTGTTCTCCAGAGTCACTGTTCAATGGCACATTTCACATGATGAAGCTCAGTATGTGCCAGTGTGCTTCTCTTGACCATTAATTTTCCTCATTTTTATTTGAAATATAATTTATGTGTATTTAAGCAGAACAAAAATCCTCGTGCGGATTCACGCCCTGACTCTGTGAATGATTGATAGTAAGGGTTGCCTTTGGCTGGAAATTTTACTACAAAGCAGGAGTGAACTAATTCTTCAAGAAGTTACATCTAGGACAAGATGTACCCATTCTTTGTTAGGCTGAATACCATTTGAAAACAGTTAATCTTCACAGTTGGGAAAGCATCTGCAGCGGGTGAGCCCCTGCCTGGGCCTCTGGCCCGCCTTCCCGCAGGCGTGGGCTCGGCGGAGGGTGCTGCCGCACACGGGGCCACCGGTGAGTCCTGTGCTCAGCACAGCTCCCTGTGCATGTCCGTGTGTGACCCGTGTTCGCTACACCCAGGGGAAAATGCTCTTGTCACCTCGGTACAAATACTGATTGCACTCATGGGGAGACCTGTCTCTAGAATGCTGTTGTACCTTCCTCTTGCTTGAATATCAGCTGTACCTGTCACTAAAGTTAAAATTATCATAGGGAAATTATTGAACTAATACTGAGTATTAACCTAGTTAGAATCTTATCTGTATTAATGTATGTTTTCTCAGAAGTACAGTGACCTTTTTTTCCCTTAAGCGAGCAAACTAGAATGTTCTACAGAATGTACAAGTTCTAAGTGTTTTTTCTTGATCTTTTTATATTTACAATTATGTTATATTTGTGAATAAATTTAATTTTAAGTATTAAATTTAAAATATTAAAAACTAATACTGAGGCTTTTTTTTTTTTTTAAAGATTTATTTATTTGAAAGGCAGAGTTACAAAGAGGCAGAGAAAGAGAGAAACTTCTTCCATCCGCTGGTTCACTCCCCAAATGGCTGCAACAGCTGGAGCTGGGCCGATCTAAAGCCAGGAGCCTGGAGCTTCTTCCGGGTCTCCCGTGCAGGTGCAGGGGCTAAAGGATTGGGCCATCCTCCACTGCTTTCCGAGGCCACAGCAGGGAGCTGGATCTGAAGTGGAACAGCCGGGACTGGAACCGGCAGCCATAAGGGGGCCGGCCCTGCAGGTGGCAGCTTTACCTGCTGCAACACCATGGCGCTAGCCCTGTTTTTTTGTTTCTCTTTTTTTTTTTTTATAGAGTTATTTATTTATTTGAAAGGTAGAGGTACAGAGAGACAGGCGGAGAGAGAGAGAAATGCATACTGACTTTTAATGTGGCTCTTTTTTATTTCATCTTATTTTTCACTTCAATTTCTTCTTTTTTTTCTTTGATTCATTCTTTGCCTTCTCACTTTTCTTTCTGCTTCCTTACATCTTGGCTCACTGCACTCTTTACATAGGGTTTTGCTTTTTTTTTTTTTTTCCAAGATTTATTTTATTTGAAAGAATTACAGAGAGAGACAGAGACAGAGACATCTTCTATCCACTGGTTCACTTCCCCCAGATGGTTGCAATGGCCAGCACTGGGCCTGGCTGAAGCCAGGAGCTTCTTCCAGGTCTCCCACATGGGTGCAGAGGCCCAAGCACTTGGGCCATCTTCTGCTGCTTTCCCAGCTGCTTAGAAAGGAGCTGGATCAGAAGTGGAGCAGTCAGCACTCAAACCCGCACCCGTATAGGGTGCTGGCACCGCAGGTGATAGCTGTACCTGTTACGCCACAATGCCCGACACAGTTTTCATTTTGAGTTATTTGAGCGACTTGTGGCGTGTGGGACCACAGGTAAGGATTCTGATGCTGGAGTTCTGATTGCTGGGTGGGCACCCAGGCTTTGCCACTGTTTGACTGAGGCTGCTTGGCCTTGGGCAGGTGGTTCAGTTCTGCACCTTAGTCTCCTCTTGTGTGAATGGGAATGATGCCCGTATGTGACTGTTGGCGGTGCCATCACACATGCATTGCTCTTAGAAAAGACCTTGCCGCGTGGCAGATTCTTCATAGCTGTTAGCATGATTCTTTTCTATAAAATGAAATGTTTTCAGTGCCACGGATTTTCACCTCATGCATCCCTCGTGGCCAGTTGAGAATCCTTGCTGCATACCGAGTGTGGACGAAGTTCTGTGGGTGCTCCTGCATAGCCAGACGGACTCTGGGTGGCGCTGTGTCCTTCCCTTCCTCTTGCTGTCTGCTCGAGTGTGTGTGTGTGTGTGTGTGTGTGTGAGAGTGTGTGATAGATGTCTAGATTCCTCGGCGTTAGCGCAGCACAGTGTGTCTTGCAGTAAAGAGACCATCGCTGGACTTACTGGATTGCATTTGAACCCTGCTGTGCTCTCGCCAGCTTCCGGGCCTGGCATACAAGGCTTTACTACAGCTGACGTGCTGCCCGTCATCTGCGTGTGGGGCTCCCCTTCCTGTGTACTCGTGGCAGCCGTGGTCGCTGGAGGTTACGCTGTGAGTCTGTACCCCGGCCCCAGCGGGAGCACTGCAGCCCTGCCTGCAGCACGGGCAAGGCGTGGTTGTGGGGCTGAGCTCGTCCAGAAGAGCCGGCCTGGGGCGTGAGTGTCCGTGACAGCCCTGCTGCCGGGCAGCTCCATGGCCATTTTTCTTACCCTCGGTGACCAGATATTGCTGCAAATGAAGGAGTGATCTGAGAGAACTGATAGATAAATGTGCATATCTCATTAAATGTTTAAGAGTGCTGAATGCTAGTTTTATAAGAATAAACTTTGAACAAGGTTTGAGGCGAGCTGCGATGGGCAGACAGCATCCAGGACAACACCGATTTGGCCCCGTGGTGACCAGAGAGGCCGTGGCGTGTGCCTCCCGCTGAGGGGGACGGCGCTGCTTGCTGTGAGTCGTGTCTCAGGGCTCTCCGGCAGCTGCGTGTCCCAGCATGCTCTGGAGTGCTGTGCAGCCAGTATTTAAAGGGAAATCTAATTATTGACCTGCATTTCATTGGCTTTCTTCGGGGTGACGCAAATGTTCCTAGCACTTGGCGTGGACAGCTGGTACATAGACTATTGGGGGGGGCACTATCCTACTGCAGCCGGCTGCAGTTCTGTTTCGGAGTCCACCGTGTGGTTTGACATGGAAATGCATACTTCAGAGTGAGTACTGGCGCCCATTCAGGAGAAGCTGGGCCGTGGTGTGGTGATGAACTGCTCTGAACCACAGTGGAGTTCGCGACAGCAGTCTTTGCCTTTTGCCCAGGGGAGACACGGGCTGGCTTGTACTGCCCCTGCCTGGCCCCCTGTGGACCCCTGACGTAGGGAGACTGGCTTGGAAGAGTACATAGACTGATGCATGGCTTCTGCCAGCCAGCAAGATACTGGGAACATTCCATTGACTAAAGCCAAGCTCAAGGAATCAGGGTACAGCCCCGCGCCTGGCACTGGAGGAGGGAGAATTGGACATAGTTAATGAGCAGCCTCCGTGAGCACTTGGTCTCCGGGGTCTTCTGCAGTGTGAAGACGAGAGCCAGCGTGTGAGGAGTGCAGCAGCAGAAGCGCAGGGAGAGGCAGGGGGTGGAGGGGTGTCTCGGGAGGTAGTTGGTGAGCAGTGTGCAGGCACAGTGGGGGCTATTGCAGTGGGAGAAGAAGTGCCATTGGTACATTCGGCCAAAAGGAAAATACTCATAAAATAAAAGCCTTTGCAGTGGGTTTTTAGGGTGGAATTGAGGTGCAGGGTAGCAGTGGAGACTGTGTAAGGAGTTCGGAGGCAGAGAGAGTGAGGAGGTGAGAGCTGGGGTCACGGGCCAGGGAAGGGCGTATGGAAGTGTTTCTGTGGGCAGATTGCCCCAGCCACGGGGGACAATCAGTATCACACAGCTCGTACTGCTTTCATTAAAAAGAATAGATGGTCTTGCTTTATAAGGAAGAAAAGTGTTGGTTCTGTAGAAGAAAACGTTTAATGGCTGTCCAATCCTACCACACCCTGTGAAGGTGAGGTTATCTCAGAGGAGATGACGGAGCCTTATGTGGCTTACCTGGTGGGCCGTCATGGCACAGTGGGTCAAGCGTCCCATATCCGAGTGCCAGTTCAGGTCCCAGTCGCTCTACTTCTGATCCAGCTTCCTAGTAATGTGCCTGGAAAGAGCAGATATCCCAAGGTCTTGGTCTCTGCCACTTTCGTGGATGGAGTTCCAGGCTCCTGGCTTTGGTGTGGCCCAGTTCCAGCCATTTTTGGCGGGCATTTGGGGAATGAACCAGAGGATGGGAGATCTATATCTATATGTGTCTCTCTCTCTCTTTCTCTACTTTTCTCTTTGTGCTCTGCTTTTCAACTAAATAAATAAATACTTTTTTTTTTCCAGAAAAATGAAGGAGAAATAAATAAGTCTTTACAAAAATAAAATGCTACATGGGGCTGGCGCCATGGCTCACTTGGCTAATCCTCCACCTGCGGCGCCAGCATCCCATATGGGCACTGGGTTCTAGAACCGGCTGCTCCTCTTCCAGTCCAGCTCTCTGCTGTGGCCCGGGAGTGCAGTGGAGAATGCCCCAAGTGCTTGGGCCCTGCACCCACATGGGAGACCAGGAGGAAGCACCTGGCTTCTGGCTTCGGATCGGCGCAGCACACAGGCCACACGCACCGACCGTAGCAGCCACTTGGGGGTGAACCAACAGAAAAAGGAAGACCTTTCTCTCTGTCTCTCTCTCTCTCTTACTGTCTAACTCTGTCAAATAAAAAAAAAAAAAAATACTGCCCACATGACTTCTTTGATTTGTAGAAAATATTTATAGTCAATTTACATCTGTGTCTCCCTCTCCCCTCCCTCTTTTTTTTTTTTTTAAGATTTTGTTTATTTGAGAGGTAGAGCTACACACAGAGAGAGGGAGAAGGGGAGAAGTCTCCCATCTTCTAGTTCACTCCTCACAGGGCCAAAATGACCAGAGCTGGGCTGATCTGAAGCCAGGAGCTTCCTCCGCGTCTCCCACACGGGTACAGGGTCCCAAACACTTGGGCCATCTTCTACTGCTTTCCCAGCCATAACAGAGATCTAGATCGGAAGAAGAGCAGCTAGGATTCGAACTGGTGTCCATAAGGGATGCCTGCAGCGCAGTCTGAGGCTTAGCCCACTACGCCACAGCACTAGCCCTGCCTCATCTCTTTTCTTTACTTCCCTCCTTCCTCCTCTCTTATACTTAATATCTGCCTCCATTAGAGTGTGAGAAAAGGCCTGTGCAAAGTGCTTTAAGTTCTTAAGATTAAAAGATGTTGCAGTAAAGTCAATGCTGACTTTAGAAAAAGTCCTGATAACAGCTGAGGGAGTGAAATCGATTTGCAGACTGCAGGTCTGGGTGTGAGGCAGGTGCTGAAAGCACCAGTGAGGATTCCAGCGCCAGTCCAGGCTGGCCAGCTGCTGTGGGGTCACGAGGATGGCTGTCCTCAGGCTGTTGCTGAGCCACAGGGAAGCAGCCCAGCGGTGGGCCCAGGTTGGCAGGGTTGCATCGGGAGATGAGGCTGGAGAGCAGTGCAGGCCTGGCCCACATGACCACCACATCAAAGTGACCACAGAGCCAGTCTGAGCTAGAGGGAGCGCTGGAGCTTGTGAGGAGACCGGGGGACGCTGGCCAGTGACTTTGTCGAGTGTGGCAGTGAGAATGAGCAGCTGGATGGCTGCGTGCCGAGCCTACGGGTTCACAGATTCCACATGTGCTGCTGGGAGAGTGGCCTTCCCTTCCAGATACCATGCGTGCTGCTGGGAGGGTGGCCCTCCCTTACAGATACCACGCGTGCTGCTGGGAGGGTGGCCCTCCCTTACAGATACCACACGTGCTGCTGGGGAGGGTGGCCCTCCCTTAGATACCACGCGTGCTGCTGGGAGGGTGGCCCTCCCTTAGATATCACGTGTGCTGCTGGGGAGGGTGGCCCTCCCTTAGATACCACATGTGCTGCTGGGGAGGGTGGCCCTCCCTTAGATACCACGCGTGCTGCTGGGGAGGGTGGCCCTCCCTTAGATACCACGTGTGCTGCTGGGGAGGGTGGCCCTCCCTTAGATACCACGCGTGCTGCTGGGGAGGGTGGCCCTCCCTTAGATACCACGTGTGCTGCTGGGAGGGTGGCCCTCCCTTAGGTACCACGCGTGCTACTGGGGAGGGTGGCCCTCCCTTAGATACCACGCGTGCTGCTGGGAGGGTGGCCCTCCCTTAGATACCACGCGTGCTGCTGGGGAGGGTGGCCGTTGCTTCTCTTGGCCACACTACAGAGCAGGTAGGAAGGCAGATTGAGTGTGATCCCACATGTCCTAGTCTTCCCAGCACTGTGTCTTTTTTTTTTTTTTTTTAAGATTTAATTTATTTATGAGGCACAGTTACAGACAGAGGCAAAGACAGAAAAGTCTTCCATCCGCTAGTTCATTCCCTAAATGGCCAGAGTTGAGCCGATCAGGAGCCAGGAGCGTCCTCTGGGTCTTCCCACAGGATGCAGGGGCCCAAGCGCATCCCAGGCCACAGCAGAGAGCTGGATCAGAAGGGGAGCAGCTGAGAGGCAGTCCAGGGAGCACGCGGGATGCAGGCGCTGCAGGCACCACAGCCCCGGCTCCCACAGTGTTGTCGTTCCAGGAGCCGTGTTGACGGCCTTAGAGCCCGCTGTTGCTGTGGGGCTCAGCTGGTGTGAGTTCACCTTCCCAAGTGCCGTGGCCGGACGTTGACTTCCTGCTCCCCAGCGCAGGTGCAGCCGTGAGGACGGGAAATCTGCCCTGGAGCTCTTACTCTGAGCCGCCTCTGCTGCTTCCTCACATATTGCCCCTCCCTGAAGGCGTGGTCCTGGGTGTCTTTGCCTTAGAAGTAAAACGAAATTATCTAAATAATCCCTGCCACATAGAAAGGCTGATTGAGGGGCCAGCGCTATGGTGTCGCGGGTAAAGCTGCCACCTGGATACCGGCATCCTACGTGGGCGCCGGTTCGAGTCCTGGCTACTCCACTTCCAATCCAACTCCCTGCTACTGGCCTGGTAAAGCAGCAGAAGATGGCCCAAGTCCTTGGGCCCCTAATCCACATGAGAGACACAGATGAAGCTCCTGGCTTCAGCCTGACTCAGTCCTGGCCATTGTGGCCATCTGGGGAGGTGAACTAATGGATTGAAGATTTCTCCCTCTGTCTCTGTAACTCTGGCTTTCAAATAAAATAAATCAATTTTTAAAAAATAAAAATTAAAACCTTCATAAGGGGCTGCTGAGACTCTGGCAGAGACATAAAACAAGGTAGATATTTCTGCCCGGCCCCAGTCCTAGTGCACAGCGACTGTCACCAAGTCAGGTCCATACCACACCCTGTCCCCCACAGGACAGCCCAGCACAGCACCTGCTCCCTGTCCCCCACAGGACAGCCCAGCACAGCACCTGCTCCCTGTCCCCCACAGGACAGCCCCAGCACAGCACCTGCTCCCTGTCCACCACAGGACAGCCCCGGCACAGCCCCTGCTCCCTGTCCCCCACAGGACAGCCCCGGCACAGCCCCTGCTCCCTGTCCCCCACAGGACAGCCCCAGCAGAGCACCTGCTCCCTGTCCACCACAGGACAGCCCCGGCACAGCCCCTGCTCCCTGTCCCCCACAGGACAGCCCCGGCACAGCCCCTGCTCCCTGTCCCCCACAGGACAGCCCCGGCACAGCCCCTGCTCCCTGTCCCCCACAGGACAGCCCTGGCAGAGCACCTGCTCCCTGTCTGTCAGCCCCTGGGGGCTCCTGCTGGACCCCTGAGCTCACACCTTACCAGCAGACCCCAACCACACATCTTAGCGCCAGCAGAGGTTCGTGTCTGCAGTGAGGCTGCCTCAGCCCATCCTCTTTTCCCCTGGAAGAGCCCCCCAGGCCCCTCACTGCCACTCCCACTGTTCTAGGCCTTGGGGTGGTCTCCCCATCAGGCTAGACTTCCTTGAGGAACAATGCTTTGTACTTTGAGAAATAGCCTCCCACAATTGAGCAGGTGGTAGCTACTTAATCAGTTTTGTTATCTACTTCATAATGTATATCTTTAATTTTTTAAAAAATTCCTGTCTCAGAGATAACCAGATATAGTGAACTTCCATAGCTTCCAGCTGCAGGTTCATTCCCCGAATGCCTGCAGTAGCCAGAGCGCAGGCCAGTGCAGGTGTCCCGTGTGGGTGGCAGGGACCCAGTTAGTCACTTCAGCCATCACCACTGCCTCCCAGGATCAGCGCTAGCAGGAGGCTGCAGTTGGGAGCTGGAGCTGGGTGTTGAACCCAGACTTTCCAACGGGGTTTGCAGGTGGCCTGAGTCATAATGGCTAGGCCAAACGCATACCCCACAACATTTGTGTTCAACTTGCTGTCTGCCTTGGCTTATAGCCTCAGAAGTCTTTTGGCTGATTCTCCTTTTTATCTTTGTTTTGACCTTGTGTGTTCTGTTCTAGCTACTTCTTAAAAAGAAAAAAAAACCTCATGAAAGATCTCAGACATACAGAACACTGGGGAGGTGGTGTGACCCCTTCGTCCGCCCGCCCAGGGCCTCAGTCTGACAGACCTGTGCACATTCACCCTCTCTTCTGCTCAGATGGCATGCCACTGTGTCCCTGAGTAGGTTCTAAAAACAAAAACAATTAGGGGACTTTGATTAGCTGCTGCTCTGACATGCTTCATTCTTTCTGTGGCACTGGGCTGTCACCATGCTGCAGCTAGTGGAGGTGTGAAGTGAGGCCCCAGAGTCGGCCACGCCAGCATGCCATCTCCCTGCGCTGCTCCGCCCTGGAGCAGGACCTGCACATGCAGACGCTTGATCCCCAAACCCCCTCCTGCAAGATGAGGATGTCTCTTGTCTCCAATTCTATTGTTTCCCTAGCAGTCACTAAAATCAGAGATTAAAAATAAATCTTGGCCGGCGCTGTGGCTCACTAGGCTAATCCTCCGCCTGCGGCACCGGCACCCCGGGTTCTAGTCCTGGTCGGGGCGCCGGATTCTGTCCCGGTTGCTCTTCTTCCAGTCCAGCTCTCTGCTGTGGCCCAGGAGTGCAGTGGAGAATGGCCCAGGTCCTTGGGCCCAGCACCCGCATGGGAGACCAGGAGGAAGTACCTGGCTCCTGGCTTCGGATCGGTGCAGCGCCCGCTGTAGTGGCCATTTGGGGGGTGAACCAACGGAAAAAGGAAGACCTTTCTCTCTGTCTTTCTCTCTCACTGTCTAACTCTGCAAAAATTAAAAAAAAAAAAAATGAATCTTACGGGGGCTGGTGCTGTGGCATGGCAGGTAAAGTTGCCACCTGCAGTGCCAGCATCCCATATGGATGCTGGTTCGAGTCCTGGCTGTTCTATTTCAATCCAGCCCTCTGCTATGACCTGGGAAACTAGCAGAAGATGGGGCAAGTCCCTGGGCCTCTGCACCAATGTGGGAGACCCAGAAGAAGCTCTTGGCTCCTGGCTTCAGATCGGCCCAGCTCTGGCCATTGCAGCCATTTGAGGGGTGAACCAGCGGATGGAAGATCTCTCCTTCTCTCTCTCTCTCTCTCTCTCTTTCTCTCTCTCTCTTTCTCTCTTTCTCTTTCTCTCTTTCTCTCTTTCTCTTTCTTCTTCTGTTCTCTAAAACTGCCTTTCAAATAAATAAATGAATATTTAAAAATAAATTTATGTAAATCAAGATTTAATTAAATTCAAAGACTCTGAAAAATGCCTTAATTCATTTTGGATTTGGCCATGACATTGGCGCTTGAAATCCAATTATCAAGTTTAAATAGCTGGAACGTACAGCTTTGTGTCTGTTGTAGAAACGTATTAGATGTTTGTGTGTATATAAAACATGTTTTTTTGCCAAAATGGAGATTAAGAATAAATCCTGTAATTTTGTGAAATGGAGGAAATTTCAAAGATAATCAAAATCTTTATTTTTTAAACAATTTATTTCCTTGAGAGGTAGAGTTACACAGAGAGGGAGAGACAGAGAGAAAGGTCTTCGAGGGGCCGGCACTGTGGCATAGCAGGTAAAGCCACTGCCTGCAGTACCAGCATCCCATGCAGGCACCAGTTTGAGTCCTGACTGCTCCACTTCCAATCCAGCTCTCTGCTATGGCCTGGGAATTGTGGCCAATTGGGGAGTGAATCAGTGGATGGAAGACTGACCTCTCTCTCTGCCTCTCTTCTCCTTGTAACTCTGACTTTCAAATAAATACATAAATCTTTAAAAAAAAAAAAAGGGCAAAAAAGAAAGGTCTTGCACCTGCTGGTTCAGTTCCCAGATGGCCACAATGGCTAGAGCTGGACTGATCCAAAATCAGGAGCCAGGAGCTTTTTCCAGGCCCCCCACATGGATGCAGAGGCCCAAGCTCTTGGGCCATCCTCCACTGCTTTCCTAGGCCATTAGCAGAGAGCTGGATCAGAAGAGAAGCAGCCGGGACATGAACCAGTGCCCATGTGGGATGGCGGTGCCCAGGCTGAGTCTTAGCCTGCACCGCAGTGCCAGTCCCAGTAAACAAATTCTAAAGCCAGATGAAGAGTATTCCTCCTGACAGTGCTTGCTGAGGGTGGATCTAAAAGGAGATAAGCTCTACTCCTAGATTGAAGTTTGTGTTTTAAAACTGACCAAAAGTTCTAATTTCTCAGCAGTTACTTTTATAATAATATTTGGCGAAAGTTTAAATGACAAGGACTACAACTTGAGTAATGGACTGCTTTATAAAACCTAGCCTGAGACATATTGAATAAGATGATACTTGATTACATTTAAGAGGGAAAAATTTCTTGCAGGTTAAGAAAAATCAATCATGACAGGTTGCCATTTTCACGCCATTCATAATAATAAGCTGCTTAGCACCAGAACATCAAGGATAGGATGATAATGCAGACTGCTCCCAGTGGTTATTGTGATCCCTTGGGTGTATTGATTTGTGTGCTTTCAAATGTCTCATTGACAGGGAGACAGGTGACAGGTGCCATTACGTGAATTAGAGCCACTTGTCGTCGTCTGAATTGTTGCAGAGGCATTTCCAGATAATAGAACAAAATAGAATCCACTCTAGTGTTCTTTGCAAGTTGAAATATCAAGGCAGTTTTGGAGAATAGCTTTCTTATTTATAAAAGGGACAGTTTATTAATATTTTAAAAGTTCTGATGGTTGGTATTAAAATATTACAATAGAAGAACTAAATACTTTCCTCTTATGATTGCACACCCATGAAATTTCTCTAACAGTTGACTTCTTGAATAATAAAAATATTTTGGGTTTAAATACTTGTTTAAAGATGGGCTCGTAGGCTTTCCACAGAGCTATGTGCTGTAGAATATAGTGTTACAGTCAATCCACAGAGTTAAAAATACTCCTGGGATGCCTTTTTAGGCAGCTGCCATGACTGGACAGACGATGGTGTAAGACGAGAGGAGGGCCAGCCTGCGTGCGTGGCCTCGGCAGTGGGGACGCGAGCCTCACCCCCCACTTGCTAGCCAGCCCACTTTGCTATTGTAGCT
This sequence comes from Oryctolagus cuniculus, assembly GCF_964237555.1. Classification (NCBI taxonomy): domain Eukaryota; kingdom Metazoa; phylum Chordata; class Mammalia; order Lagomorpha; family Leporidae; genus Oryctolagus; species Oryctolagus cuniculus. The sequence goes on along the minus strand of NC_091441.1, from coordinate 788,626 downwards.
GCTCACAATTCAAGGCTGTATGTCTTCATCGGCAGTGCGAGCATAAATAAACTTGTAATTTCAAGGAAGCAGTAAAGAAGCAAAATGGTAAATGTTGAGAAAGCAAGCCTGATGATAGCATCTGGGCCATAATGCTCTATCCATATACAGCAGGTATCTGGACTAGAAAACTGGGAATTCTGTCTGGAAAAGCCTTTTAAATATGAATTTGTTTAAAAAGCAGGAATTCTCAGTTGGAAGCACAAGCATATTTATGGTTTACTGTAAGAACTTTGTATCACTAGTAAGACTTTTTTTTTTAAGATTTATTTTCTTTATTTGAAAAAGTTACAGAGAGAGGTAGAGACAGAGAGGTCCTCCATCTGCTGGTTCACTCCCCAGATGGCCACGATGGCCGGAGTACGCTGATCCAAAGCCAGGAGCCAGGAGCTTCTTCCGGGTCTCCCATGTGGGTGCAGGACCCCTAGCACTTGGGACATCTTCCACTGCTTTCCCAGGCCATAGCAGAGAGCTGGATCAGAAGTGGAGCCACCAGGACTCGAACCGGTGCCCATATGGGATGTCAGCACTGCACGCCAGGGCTTTAACCTGCTACACCACAGTGCCAGCCCCAATAAGACTTAGTTTTACATAAAGTCCTAAATAAGAAGAGCTTACTAATAATTTGTTGCATGTTAAATAATTATATTTGACATTGTTCCTCACTTCTAAGCACTGCAGCTAAGCTCTGTATAATCAAAATTCTTAACAAAAAGTATGATACATTCAATAAGCAGGTGAGGTTTTTTTTTTTTTTTTTTTTTTTTTTGTTTTTTGTTTTTTTTTTTTTTTTTTTTGTATTTGACGGATAGAGTTAGACAGTGAGAGAGAGACAGAGACAGAGAGAGCAAGCTCTTCCTTCTGTTGGTTCACTCCCCAAATGGCCACAACGGTCAGCGCAGGTGAGTGTTTTGATAACTACTTTTTGGACTCCATGATCCCTTACCCTAAGACCATAAACACTTAAAGATTTATGGAGCTTTGTGCCTGTGCTAATGGCTTACGTATCCTGACATCTTCCTCAGTCATCGGGCAGTGTTTCTGAAACACTGAGAACCCCGGTGAACAGGAAAGCCAGGCTCCTTTGGGCAAAGTGAGGATAGAGAGGGAGGCTGTGAGCTTCGCTGTCACTTTTCAGTCCTGAGTCGGTGCCCTGCCCGGGAGCATTAGGGTCAGGGTCAGGGCCAGCAACCTTGGAAGGACCCCCATCAGAGATGCGCCACATGGTTGTGCAGATGGGTCCTGGTGGTCTCGCGGTACCAGCCGCCTTGTGCGCTGTGGGTGGGGAAGAAGGCCCTGTGGTTCCCTTACGGCCCTGCAAGGTCTGTGGAGCAGGATGGCACGTGCTGCCCCCTGCGCCCCTGTCATGGTTGTGTGCAGCCTGCGGGGAGAGGTGCACGAGGAACTCAGGACTGAGGGGAGCACACAGGAGCAGGCAACGTGGTCCTGGCACTGCAATATATTTTTAAAATATTCCTCAAAAACAAATCTTGCATCTGGTTTCCGCTTACTCATTCATATATCTGAAAGTAGATTCTAGATTCTAGAGTTTTGTTTACTTTGATTTTTTTTGACATTTGAGTAGCAACTATACCAAATTAAAACGTGTATGATAAACTTGGCATGAGTTAAATCAGTTGTTCTGTGCAGTCAGCGTTGTTGATAGCTAATAATTACTTGTTGTAAAACTGTGAAGCAGATCCTGGGGTCTGGGTTTCCCCTGTAGTGAGATGTTAAGGGCCAGTGCTGCACCCGAAATGTTTCTGAGAGGTCTGTGTTTAAACTGCTGAACACCCTCATCAAATTGAAATGACGTTTTTGAGGCATGTATGTTAGAATGAAATTCTTGGAACTCTGCTGTTTGAACAAATTAGAACACAAAAACTATCAAGGGTTAGACATTCCTCTGTTAGAACTGCAGTGTAAGTTGGAGTTGATGGTCTGGCTGGTATATTTTTTTCTAAGATTTTCAGAAGGCAACAGAGAAGGTTAAAGAACACAGGGCATGTGAGTGGGGGCCCACCAGTGCCTCCTCCAGGGCACAGACCCTCCCAGTCCCAAAAGTGTTGGCGAGTGTTAGTTGAAATATCAACTGCTTAATATCCTTGAAACCTTCATGTGTGTTGGCATCATGGAAAGCCCCAAGTCTGGCCCCGCCCACTGCACAGCTGTCTGGTCCTGAGCCTCTGCCGTCAGGCGCCTGCTGCAGCTGGGCCACGGTGGTACTGCAGGTGAGTGTGAGGAATTCAGGACGGCGGGTGCTGCAGAACTGCTGCAGGTGTCGCTGGTTCTTGACAGCTGCAGCCTACCCAGGGAGGCAGTGTAGCTGAGTGGTAGTGTCAGGTGTCTTACCGGGGGTGGGCTGGTTGGGTCAGCAGGCTGGAGCCAGTGGCCTGTTTGGTTGATGAGGCAGAGGTCGAGAGTGCTTATCAGAATGCTGGCAGGTGACGACCCTCAGTGAAGACTCGCCGAGCTGTTTCCTACTCCTGGACGAGGCCTGAGTGCTGGTGAGAGTGAGGTCTGCACAGTGGGGTGACCAAGGCACTTGTGTGAATCGGCTCTGGTTTCTGAAGTGCTGTTACAGACAGTTTGGGAATATTCTTTTTTAGTTCTTATTTTTTGAAGCTAATATAGTACAGAAAAAACCATAATTTTGAAACAAGTGACATTAACAGTTAATAACGGGTGGGCATCATGGTCACATCCCATATCTGGCTTGAGTTCTGACTGATCCACTTCCCATCCAGCTCCCTACTAATGCTCGTAGGAAGGCAGCAGACGGTGGCCAAAGTGCATGACCCCTGTCACCTCTGTGGGGGACCAAGATGGCGTTCCTGGCTCTTGTCTTTGTCCTGGCCCAGCCCTGTCAGTTGGTGGCAATGTGGAGAGCGAACCAGCAGATGGAAGATTTTTTTCTTATGTCTTTCTCTGTCACTCAGCCTTTGAAATAAATAGATCTTTAAAAAAGAAATAAAGTACAAGTTAATGGCGCTGGGGTTGGCATTGTCATTCAGTGAGGTAAGTCCGCACACTGGCATGCCGTATGGGAGGGCCAGCTGGAGTCCTGGCCGCTCCGCTTCTCGTCTGGATGCCCGCTGGTGCACCTGGGGTGGCAGTGAGTGATGGCCCGAGTGCTTTGGTTCCTGCCGTGCGTGTGGGAGACCTGGGAGTCTGCCTGGCTCCTGGCTTCAGCCTAGTCCAAAGCTGACTGTTGGAGGTATTTGGGGAATGAGCCAGCAGATGGAAGATATCTCTTTTGTCTTTTGAATAGATGAATAAAACTTTAAAAGAAAGCTAACAAATTTGTATAAAAAGTTTTCCCCCTAACACTTGAAGAATTTAAAATGATTTAGGTATATAGATACACAGATACTTGTTCATATAACTTTTTTTATTGTTGTTTATAGAACTTTGACAATGCAAATATGTCTTTTCACTCCTTTTTGGTAATGGTTTCTTTGGTGAGAGGTAGAATGTTAAAAACTTAGGTAAATTTACATGCCAGCTTACCTCTTTCTAAATGCGTGCATCTCGAAAATGCCCCACATACCTGGTACCTGTTGACTTGGAACTCCTCATTCCCATCTGTCCCCACCACACCTCACACCAGGAGAGCAGGCTGGTGTGTGTCTGTCCCCACCACACCTCACACCAGGAGAGCAGGCTGGTGTGTGTCTGTCCTCCCACCACACCTCACACCAGGAGAGCAGGCTGGTGTGTGTCTGTCCTCCCACCACACCTCACACCAGGAGAGCAGGCTGGTGTGTGTCTGTCCTCCCACCACACCTCACACCAGGAGAGCAGGCTGGTGTGTGTCTGTCCTCCCACCACACCTCACACCAGGAGAGCAGGCTGGTGTGTGTCTGTCCCCACCACACCTCACACCAGGAGAGCAGGCTGGTGTGTGTCTGTCCTCCCACCACACCTCACACCAGGAGAGCAGGCTGGTGTGTGTCTGTCCCCACCACACCTCACACCAGGAGAGCAGGCTGGTGTGTGTCTGTCCCCACCACACCTCACACCAGGAGAGCAGGCTGGTGTGTGTCTGTCCTCCCACCACACCTCACACCAGGAGAGCAGGCTGGTGTGTGTCTGTCCTCCCACTACACCTCACACCAGGAGAGCAGGCTGGTGTGTGTCTGTCCTCCCACCACACCTCACACCAGGAGAGCAGGCTGGTGTGTGTCTGTCCCCACCACACCTCACACCAGGAGAGCAGGCTGGTGTGTGTCTGCCCCCACCACACCTCACACCAGGAGAGCAGGCTGGTGTGTGTCTGTCCCCACCACACCTCACACCCAGGAGAGCAGGCTGGTGTGTGTCTGTCCTCCCACCACACCTCACACCCAGGAGAGCAGGCTGGTGTGTGTCTGTCCTCCCACCACACCTCACACCAGGAGAGCAGGCTGGTGTGTGTCTGTCCTCCCACCACACCTCACACCAGGAGAGCAGGCTGGTGTGTGTCTGTCCTCCCACCACACCTCACACCCAGGAGAAGATCTCTCCACGATGTCACTGCAGTGAGCTGCCCCACCCCGTGCTGGGGGCTGCTAGCTCCTTCCTCCCTCCTACCAGCCTTGAAATGTGGAACAAAATGCAATAATCTGTGTCCCTTCATTGCTCCTACCCAGCCCTGAGCCCCATGAGACCCCTTCCTGGGTGTTGTCACCACCAGAACTCTGTGCCTGAGCGTCACACACTCTGGCCCGCTACCTTCAGTCCATCATGGTAACCAGTGTTTCCTGTGGTGGCAACAGAAATCCTCCCAGGTCTCCCATTCACCCGCGTCCTTTTCTTCTGCTTCTGTCAAGGGTCAAGTTGTAGATTCAGGCTGCCCCCGACTCTCCACCAGATAGCTCAGCAGCTGCTCTCCCAGATCCCACCACACCCAGCCACACAGAGTCTTGCTTATGCAGTGTGCAATTGGTACAGACACTGGTCGAAGGAACTGTGCTGCTCTTTTAAAAAAAAAAAAAATATATATATATATATATATAGAGAGAGAGAGAGAGAGAGAGATTCATTTTGAAAGCGTTAGAGGCAAAGACAGAGATCTTCCATTCACTGGTTCACTTCCCAGATGGCCACAAGGGCTAGAAGCTTCATCCAGTTCTTATGTGGGTGAAGGGACCCTAGCACTTGGGCTGTCTTCTGCTGCTTTTCACAGGCCATTGGTAGAGAGCTGGTACTCGAACCGGCACCCTTGTGGGATGCCACTGTCGTAGACGGTGCTTTCCCTGCTGTGCCACAATGCCGGCCCCGTCTGCTGCTCTTACATGGGCCCCAGTATCCTCCCTGCACCCCACCAGGCCCTCTCTCTGTCCTGCATCCATCATGCTGCTCGGCTTGCTCTGCTTGGCCTGAGACATGTGTGGTCAGTGAGGACCCTTGCCTATCTTTGGGAGTCTTCCTCCTGCCTCTCCCACTGTGCTCCCAGTTCTTGAGTCTGGACTCCTGTTCTGAGTGGTGCTCAGTGAACCCTGGGGGACAAGCTGAGTCAGCTCAGGATGGCTGGGTGTCCGTCTCTGCTCCTGCGAGGTTTTAGCTCCCTGGTCCTGTGTCACAGGCCCCTCACACAGAGTGAGTGTAGGCCAGCCCAGAGGAGGAGCAGGAGACGTGGATATGGTGTGTGGAGGAGGTGACAGTTAGAAGTGCTCTGCAGAGCGATGTGAGCGCTGCAGTGTGTAGAGAGGGCAGGGAGTGCCCGCTGCTGAGCCGACGTCCGCTGTTTTCTGGGCATCTCTCCTGCATCGTCTCTGTCCAGGGGTTCAAGTCGGTTACTTTCTTCAGTTGATGCTCATGCTGTTCCCTCGTTGGCCTCTGGGAGCCCCTTTGAGCTGGTTTTCTGTGAGCTGTTATGTACTCATCATTCTGTGTGTGTGCTCTCTTTCCCCAGAAAGATATGTCAGGCTCATTTGGTCCTTTTTTGCCCTTGTCCTGGGATCAGCCCAGGGCTCCTTTTGGCCAAGAATGGTATTCAGGAGTGGGGTTCTGGGAGCTGGGCATGCTCGTTGATGTGAGCGTGTGGTCGTCCTGCCCTCGCAGTGCATATGCAATGGGACACATGGACACACGGGCAGTGGGGCGTGTGGGTGAGTGGCAGGCAAGGTTTATGGGTGGGGATATGGGTGGGTGGGCCGGGCGGATAGGTGAGTGTGTGAGCAGGTGGATGGATGAATGTGCATACAGAGATTTAAAGCTGTACTTATTTTAATTGTGATGTTGAGCACCAGGAGTTCAGACACTTCAGTTCCAATTCAGGTTCACGTGCTTTTGTGTAGTTCTCTTCCCACGTTGCAGCTCCTTTCCCTGACAGTGAGAACCGTGTGTCAGTCCTTGGTGGGCTAGCGTGTCGTTACCTGAGCACCCCTTCTCCGGGACTAGCGGGCTCTCTCCCTAGGAGCACCCCCTTCTCCGGGACTAGCGGGCTCTCTCCCTAGGAGCACTCCCTTCTCTGGGACTAGCGGGTGTCTCTCCTTTCTCTGTCTGGGCTCCAGCATCCTTCCCCAGACCCCCACTTGCCGTTCCTCCTTCGTCCATTTGTGCGGGCTCCGGCACCCACCTGGGGCTGTGCCTTCTCAGCACTCCCTGGACCTTCCTGCCACGGCATGTGCAGGGGAGCTGTGTTTCGGAAGGAGTGTTCTTACACCTGTTCTAGCAGTGTTGTCTCTGCTTCACTTCTTGAGAGCTAAACCACTTCTTTGTTCACTTGGTATGCTTTAACAGACCTTGCAGTATGTTCAGGCAAACATGTTGGGTGTTCAGTAACTGCTGATTGGCTGAACGAATAAATTCACCATTGAGTGAATCAAAGGAGGACATATTCGAGCTGCTGGAATCCTCAGCTCTGAAGATAACCTTTCAGAAGGTGTGGAATATTATTTGTCCTCAATTGACTTAAAGCATCAATGTGTATAGCATTCTCACCTTGTGTTCTAATACAATTGCTTGATGAGCAGTATTATTTTACCCTGTGTTTGGCAGGTGTCTGCCAGTCTCACAGGCTACCCTCCCCTGGAAGGTTTGGATCCATGATTCACCATCAGAGACCCTTTGCTTTCCAGAGAAACCCTGGCTGCATGCAGGCGCTGGGAGATTGTAACTGTGGACTCCATCCCTGGTCTACCACAGCCTCCAGACCGCGGGTTCCTAGCAAGGAGCTTACTGAAAGCTTTTCCTATCCCCTTTCTAAGTGGCAACATCTGTGCTATCTGTCCTTGTCTGCATCAGAGACAGATCTGTCCTGAAGATATTTATAGTCAAGAGGGAATTCATCCTGTGAATTACCTCAGTGTTTTTCATAAACTCTTTTTTTTAAGATTTTTAAATTATTTATTTGAGATATAGTTAGAAAGAGGGAGAGACAGAGAGAAAGGTCTTCCATCTGCTGGTTCATTCTCCAAATGGCTGCGATGGGCGGATCTGGGCCGATCTGAAGCCAGGAGCCAGGAGCTGCTTCTGGGTCTCCCATATGAGTGCAGGGCCCAAGCAGTTAGGCCAACTTCCACTGCTTTCCCAGGCTATAGCAGAGAGCTGGATTGGAAGTGGAGCAGCTGGGACTCGAACTGGTGTCCCTATGGGTTGCCAACACTGCTGGCCAAGGCTTTAGCCCACCACACCACAGTGCTGGCCCCTAGAGTAAACACTTAATAAAATGACTTATTTTAGCTATGCTGATACTAGATTTTTTTTAATTAATGTTTCAAGGTAAACAGCCTCACAGTGAAAAGATTGAGAAGTTTGGCCTAGAACTCGAGTTTCTAATTCTGAAGCGCACAGGCAGATTCCTGTTGACTCTGGTGGTGCAGTGTTTCTTCGCTGCGCTCGTCATGCCGGCTCGTGCTGTGCGGCACGGAGTCACGTGATTGCAGAATTGTGTGTGTCGTGGACACTTTTCCACCCCCACAAAATAAATACACAGAGATTAGAAATGGAAAACATAAAGTTCATTAACCTGTGAAAATGAGCAAGTTCTGCGTGTTATAATTGAGAGATTTGTTTTCATTGAATATTTAGTCATTCAAGCATCAATTTCCTTAAGTTAAAGTCAATAATTTGTTTTGTTACAAAAATTGTTTCATCGCCTTAAGATACAGACATGGTCTGAAATGTGCAATTTAGAGAGCAGAATTTTCATAATGGATCAATTTAATATGTTTTTAATTTCAAACAGTATAAAGAAAAATTACTAGTTCCAAGGCTCAGTTGCATCCTGTGATGATGCGGTTGCCCATCCTCCGGAGGAGGCTGGCACCGCATCACGTGGGCGGAGTGTGGGCTCAGACGCAAGGAGAAAGCAGGCAGCAGTTTCCTGTTGGGAGACATTTTCTGAAACTGTGTTCTGGATAAAGGGTTGTAGCCTTCTTAAGGGTACTTTATGGGTGCTAGCCCACTGAAAAATGAATGAATTCCCTGACATTGTTAAATGTCCATGCTATTTGTGTTATTTTCATGATTTAATTTTCCTTACTTTAAATCATTTTAAGGTATATAACATGCCATATTGTAATATATGTCCCATTTTTATTTTAAGACCAAGTTTAGCATATTAATGACTAAAAAAACCTCAAGATCTGAATATATTTTATATATAAAGTACATTTTGCATTGTACAGGCGAGATATATCTGTGTAGTATTGTAAGGGTTGTTTTTTTTTGTTTTTGTTTTTTTGTTTTTTGTGTTTTTTTTTTTTTTCTTTTTGGTTTTTTTTTTTTTGACAGGCAGAGTGGACAGAGAGAGACAGAGAGAAAGGTCTTCCTTTGCCGTTGGTTCACCCTCCAATGGCCGCCGCAGCCAGCATGCTGCAGCCGGTGCACCACACTGATCCAATGGCAGGAGCCAGGTGCTTATCCTGGTCTCCCATGGGGTGCAGGGCCATCCTCCACTGCATTCCCGGGCCACAGCAGAGAGCTAGACTGGAAGAGGGGCAACCGGGACAGAATCTGGCGCCCCGACCGGGACTAGAACCCGGTGTGCCAGCGCCGCTAGGTGGAGGATTAGCCTAGTGAGCTGCGGCGCCGGCCTGTAAGTTTTAAGAGTAGTTTGTTTTCCCCATTAAAATGAATGTAAGTAGTCTGAGTATAAAATGTGTCGATTTGATGTTTGATTAATGCTACAATATTAGTTGATAAATTTTCCTTGGCCAGTGTTTTGTCATTTAAAGAAAATATTTACTTGAAAGGCAGAGCGACAGAGAGAGTGAGAGGGGAGAGAAAGATCTTCAGTTTGCTGGTTCCCTCCCCACGTGTCCTGGAGACAGGAATTCCATTCAGGTTTTATGGGGGGGCGGGGGCAGGAACCTAAGTCCTTGGGCCACCTTTGCAGACACATTAGCGGGAAGTGCAGAGAAGCCGGTTCTTGAAGCTGGCACTCCGATGCGGGTGTGGGTGTCCCTGCGGCATGTGACCTGCTGTGCCACACTTGCTCTTTTGTCACCATTTGAGGGTTGGAGCCTTCATTTGTCAGTGGTTCAGACTTCTTTGACTTACTGTTGAATCTGAATTTCTGTGTTTAAATTGTTATTGCAAGGAAACTGTGTAGTCTGATACTCAGCTTTTGAGTTTCTGAATAGTTTGTTAAAAACGTTCTGGGCCTGGTGCTGAGGTGCAGCGTGTTCCGTTGCTGCAAGTGATGCTGGCATGCTGTGCCAGAGCGCTGGCGCCAGTCTTGGCTGCTCTGCCTGCGATCCAGCTCCCTGCTAGTGGCCTGAGAAGGCAGCAGATGATGGCCCAAGTGCTTGGGATCCTGCACCCACGTGAGACACCCAGCCATCGTGGCCATCTGGGGAGTGACCTAGCAGATGGGATCCCTCTCCCTCTCCCTCTGCCTCTTCCCCTCCCTCTCTCTGTAACTTTGCCTTTCAAGTAGAGATCCTGCAAGAACAGACAGGCATTGCAGACTGTAAGAGCATGAGGAGGTGCTGGAATTCAGCAGCACGGAGCAGAAATGAGAAAGGCCCTTGATGGGCTTACTGCTAGACCAGAACCATGAGCTAGAAGATACTAGAAACTTCCCAAACTGAAAAGCAGAAAGAAAACGGAGCTGGAGGCAGGGCAGGGAAGGGACGAGCAGGCTGTCGAGAGCGCCAGCTCTGAAAGGCGTGCGCTGCAGGTGCAGTCCGAGCAGGGCGGGGGCAGGAAGGGAGAGGAGTGCGGGCAGTCCTTGGAGTGATGAGTGTGACGGACACCATCCACAGGCAGAGGAAGCTCGGGAGACACCAGAGCCTGTCTGCACACGTGTGGCCCGCAGACTTGAGAAAACATCAGGAGGAGGAATCTTGAAGGAAGCCAGAGGAAGTAAGAGCAGGGGCCTGCAGAAGGCGCCTGGCGCCACGTGACGTGGTGTGCTGGCCACAGGCTGGCTGTGGCTCTCCAGTGCCGGGAGGGGGAGAACGGTTGTTGACCACCTGAAGCCGTAGTGCACACAGGAGGCTGAGATCATCTTGGAGCGGGAGGGGTGCTGGGGAGTGAAGGGGAGCACAGGGGAGGTTCTGATCGGACCAGGCTGGCGGAGTCCAGAATCCAGAAGTTAATGGGCTAGTTTTTTAAAACCTGAGGGCTGCGGCGTGGCATTGCAGCATAGCCGCTTAAGCCACGGCGTGTGACACGCTACTGCAGCCATGTTGGAGCACCCGCTTGGGTCCTGGCTGCTCTTCTTGCCATCCGGCTTCCTGCTGATGTGCCTGGGAGGGCAGCAGATGAGGCTCACGTACTCGGTCCCTGCCACACGTGTGGGAGACCCTAATGGAGCTCCTGCTTCAGGTCTGCCTGGTGTGGCCGCTGGGGAAGTGGACTCTCTCTGTCCCTCCCTTCCTCTCTGTCAGTTTGCCTTTCAAGTAAATAAGTAAATAAGTCTTCAAAAAAAAATGGGAGTTTAAATTTCAACACTTCTAGGTTTAACACGTTCAAATCATTTAGAAGTGGAATTCCATTTCATGGAATTAAGCAACGTGCATCCTTCCTGTTTGATTTCTTGTGTGGTGGTATGCAGGTGAGACATTCCCCAGGGGCTGTGCGCCATGTGTGAATAACCCGTCACTGCTCCGATCTGCTGTTAGGAGCTGCTCTGCTCCAGCACTGTGTACTGTGTCTCCTCATGTTCCTGCACGCTCTGGGGAGTAGTGTCGCTGGATCACGTCACGTGTCCATATATGTTTCGCACAGCTCCAGTTTCCCAGGGTGATTGCAGAAGGTTTTTCTCTTCTCAGCTGAGCTGGAGAGCAAAGTTTCTCTTCAGCCGTGTGCACAGTGCCTGCTTTATTCTACTGTTAGATTTTAGCATTCTAGTGGATACTTAGTGGTTTCTAAAATGTATTTTCATTTTTGTATATGTGAAAGGCGGAAAGACTCAGAAAGAGGGATGGAGACAGATGGATCTTCTGTCTGCTAGTTCACTTCCCCAAATGCCCTCCCCAGCTGGGACTGAGTCAGGCTAAAACCGGGAGTCCAGAATTCAGTCTGAGTCTCCCAAGCTGGTGTCAGGAGTCCATCACCTGCTGCTTCCCTGGTGTGCTCGTCAGCGCAGATCCAGGACTCCGACCAGGAGCTGCAGCAGGACGAGGGTTTCCCAGCCAGCGTCCTAACTGCTCTGCCAAGTGACTGCCCTCCCCGTGTGTGCAGTGTTCAGTTTTCATTCAGTGATGTCTGAGGAGGTTGAGTTTCCTTGGTGCAAATGTTGGCATAGTTGTCCAGCATCTTGGTATGAGAATCCCCAGGCCAGTTCTTACCTGTACTGCTAGGGGGTTTCCTGTCAGCCTGTTGGGCAGGAGTGCTTGCTGGTTGTGTGTGTCTGTCTGTCTTTTTGGGTGGTTGCTGTATGTGGCTGATGGGTGGGAGCCCTTGCTGGTTGTGTGTGTGTTACTTTCTCCTGATGGGTGGTTGCTGTATGTAGCTGATGGGTGGGAGTCCTTGCTGGTTGTGTGTGTGTTACTTTCTCCTGATGGGTGGTTGCTGTATGTGGCTGATGGGTGGGAGTCCTTGCTGGTTGTGTGTATGCTCTTGTCCCCTACTCTGTTGCTTACCTTCTCTCTTTGTGGTGTTTTGATAAATAGCAATTCTTAGTTCTTGTGTAATCTAATTTACCAGTTCTTTCTCTTTTGGTGAAAGAATTCTTTTCTAACTTAGGTTGTGAAGATACTGCATTATGTTCTGAATCGTAGTGTTTGCCTTTCTCAGCCTTTGAACACCTGGGTTCGTTTTTTGTGGATGGTGTGACATGATGACTAGGTTTCCATTTTTCCTGTGTCTGTGTGCAGCTCACTCCCGCTAATCGTGGACAGTTTGACCGTTGCCCTGCAGTTGTAGTTAACCTGGGAGCCACAGTTTGTGCACCACGGTTTCTCTCTGTGCTAATGCTGTTTTAGATTAGGACTACATTTAATCTCTGCATGTCTCTGGAGAGAGAAATTTCTAAAAGATCAAGTCTCCTGGGGACTGGCTTTGTGGCACAGCAGGTTAAGCCTCCACTGTGATGCTGGTGTCCCGTGTGGGCACTGGTTCAAGTCTAGGCTGCTCTACTGTTTTGTTTTTTTTTTTTAAGGATTTATTTATTTACTTGAAAGTTAGAGAGAGGAGAGGCAGAGAGAGAGGGAGGGAGAGAGGTCTTCCATCCCCTGGTTCACTCCCCAGGTAGCTGCAACTGCCAGAGCTGTGCCGATGCGAGGCCAGGAGACAGGATGTTCTTCTGGGTCTCCCATGAGGGTGCAAGGGCCCAAGGGCTTGGGCCATCTTCCACTGCTTTTTCAGGCCATAGCAGAGAGCTGGATCAGAAGTGGAGCAGCTGGGACTGTCTTGAACTGGTGCCCATATGGAATGCTGGCACTGCAGGCGGCGGCTTTACCCCCTATGCTGGCCCAGACTCTGTGCACACTGCTCAGGCCATTATTGGCAAACAGGAAGATGGGGTGTGCTTCTGGCTGTTAATAGGGATTTAACATCCTCTTTGAAGAATGAGTTCCTTTAAATTCTACTGTCTTGTCATGTGTAAGCTGAGAGGAAGTGGGAGACACGTGAGCCCCCTGCAGTGCACCCCTGTTGCAGTCTGGAAGCAGTGTGATTCCCTGAGGGACACTCTCCCACCTCTGCGTGCTCTTGAGGGTGGTGCAGGGGAGGGTGGCCCATCACGCTTTCAGCACCACGGGGCCACGCTCCTGGAGGGTTCCTACAGCCAGCTACATCCTCAGGGCTGTGCCACGCACGGGCCTGCGGGCCAGCCTGGAGGGAGACCAGGGCATCTGCCCTTCAGCTGCTTTGCAGGATGTCCCCGGTGAAGTGCTGGCCTCGCGGTGGGCCATGTGGGTTACAACATTTAATCATTTTATTTAGTCTGTTCTTTTCTTGAAATGTAGTCATTGATGTCAGTTCAGCAAGTTTCACATTTAAATAAAGAGAGCAAAAGAAAGCGTTTTGATGAAGCACATTTGAGCAGTGTTTATTGCATGAGCCGATGGAAGCTTGAGTAGTTAATAGACAGTCCAACCAAAGACATCACACTAAGAAATGAAAATGGTTTCATTTCCATTTTGGACCAGCGGGCTCATCAAACCACAGCAGTTGGCAGTGTCAGGCCAAGGAGGCAGAACCCACGGAAAAGCTGTTTGGGGGGTGCACACACTGCGTGCTTGTTGGCCAGCACCTTGCCTTAGGAGTGAAATGCCGAGGGCGGTGCTTGGGGCAGGAGCTCGCCATGGAGGGCCGCGGGCCCCAACTCACTGTGGTCATTGGGGAAAGAAATCAATCCATTATCAATTAATTTGCTGAAAATTTGGATCAAAAAGTAGGCCATTTTGTGTGTTAATTATTAGTATGGGAGTAATCTCCTCAAAGTATAGCCATGAATGCATTTATTTTCTGTTCATCTTGAGCATTTCTGCCTGCATTTCTCTGCACACAGAACATAGACAAATGGAAAGTGAACCCCCCACCGCGCCCGGCCGGCCTGCCCCAGCGGAAGCTGCGGTCCAGGATGCCTGTGCACTCCTGTCCCGGTCGCTTTGCTGTGAGGGGCCGTGAGAGCGAAGGCTGAGCTTGGATCCCCAAGGCCTGCACCGTGGCAGCTGCCTGCCCTGTGCTGCTCCAGCCCCAACAGCGTCCCTGTCACTGTCTGTCCTCCTCCAGCCTCCCAGTCCCTCCCTGGGAAGGTGGCTGTGGGAGGCCTTCCTATAAGCCATGTTTGCCCAGAGCTGGCACTTGTTGACTCTGTTTTGCCATAAGACGATTCACTGATTACTTGGATTTTAGGTCTTTCAGCTCAGGGCCACCTTTTTGTCACTGTGTGGCGTGCTTGTTTTTCACAGCTAACATGTGTAATTACATTTGAAATGAGTGCGCTCCAAGTGCTTCCACAGCATCTTGATATCGGTGTTGTGACCTAGCAGTTGTCTTCTGGTGGCTGAATAATTAACTTGCTCCTGAGAGCTTTTGAGTCTGATGGGGCCTCGCACAAGGGCCTCCTTGTGGAAGGTCTGCTGTTTCCAGTGACCCTGGCTACCATCTGGTGCAGTTGCGAGTTTGCTGCCGTCCGCTTGTCTGCTGGCACCTGCATGCCACCATCCCTTGTAACCAGGCTCTGTGAGCAGGGCTCAGCCTGCCGCGGCTCCTCCGTGCGCCCTGGACAGGCCTGCAGCAGAGGCGCTCCAGGCTCGTTTGTGCTCCAGCACCTCAGGTAGCTAGAAGGGTGACATTTTGTGAAGGTTATCAACTCCCTAAATCCAAGAGCTTTGTCTGTTTTATGATGGTTTTAATGGTCCTGGTGCTTAGGCTTGCGAGACTGTTTCCAGGACGTCTTAGGGAAAATGCTGTAACCCTCTTGCCTGAGCTGAGCTTACTCAGGGTGCGAGCCTGTAGCACCGTATTATATTAATGTATTTTGCTTGTCCTGGTCTGCAGTCTACACTGTCCCCTGTGGCACCCGCACAGCTGACGTCCTGTGCGAGGAAGATGTGTGTATCAAACAGTTTGCAAGATGCAGCAGCTGTGTTTCCCTACACCCCGGGCTTCCTGACATGCATCATTAAACCTTATTAGCCACTTCCTTTACAGAGATTCTTGTAGTCTTGAACGTTGCATATTAACATTTTCTGCCCCTCCAACTGGAAATTATTTGCTTTATTGTAGAGTGTCAACTTGCTCTAGTTTCTGATGCGTTCTAATTGGTACTTTAGAGTATAATCATCGTGAGATACCACGCCATGCATTTCTTTATTTGGAAATTAATACAGACCTTTTCACTTTATCTGTCAATCTGAGCAACTTTTCAGACAATTCCCAACTCTCGGGGTTGCTTACAAGCCATTAAGTATGAAATGGCTCATACAATGTCTCTGAAGACATAAAGTAGCACAAAAATTTTAGGTGGTTTGAAATAGCATTACATTTTGCCAGGATACCAGCAATAAACCTCTTAATAGACAGTTCCAGTAATAAAAGGGTGACGAGGCAATGTGAAAAGTTTATTTAACCATTTCACCCTTACGATAAAAATTTTCAGCAAATCTGTGAAATTCCATCTTCTCTACAAAACAGAAAAAGAATGCAAGTGATGAGCTCTGTGGCTTTTAAGGACTAAGTCGGTGACTCGGGGTCAGGTAAGACCCAGTGAGGCTCCCCTCATGTGTGTTCACTCTCTTTGCGGTTGCGTCTGCGTGTGCTGTGCTGCCGTAGGAACCTCACATCACCCACACTCGCGGGTGGTTAATAGCTAGTTAGGCAGATGTGTGCGTGGGGTGCAAAAGGTGCAGGACCTGGAGATGTTGTAATTCTCGCGTTGGAACACTGGTTGGCATTTTTATATCTTCACCTATGTTTTTAATGTAAGTAGGTGATAGGATTTCATTACCAGGGAATCTAATGAAGTAAATGAAACAGTAACCACAGTTTGGTTTCCAGCAAATACCTCAGTCACATATCGAGTTGGAAAATGACTCTCAATTGAAAAATACTCAGGAGTGGTTTTATGCAGTGACAGGTGCCAGAGAGCTGGAGAATGGCTCCTGGGTCCTGCGTGTGTACACAGTAAGCCAAGGGTGCTGGAGGCAGGGGCACCATCCCGAGACAAATGCAGCTTTTGTGTCCTGTGCCACGCTTTGTGGTACAGTGCTACGCGTGCTACCAGGATGTTTCAGACAGGCTAAACGGAACTCCACAAGAATTGAGCAGATAGAAATTGAGGAATTTTCCCATTCATTGGCATTTTTTGTTGCTGCTCCACAGATGCTGGTACCTTGAATTAGCAACGTCAAATGCTGTTGGCTAGTCTCTCTAGTCCTCAGTGGACAGGGCTGCACAGAATCTCACTGTCAACAAAAATTTTAAACTAACGGTGTTTCATGAATGCTCTTGCACCAAGTGTCTTATACTTAGTGATGTGCCAAAGAGCAGATTTAGATGACAACACTCTGAAATTAATCACTGTGCAAATGTCTGGCTTTATTACAGAAACCCATGTCCCATTACCTCTTAGGAAGAAATGCTGGGGCCAGAGATTAAAGTTTCACTGGTAAATCAATGACTTCGTTGACTCATAGAAATTTAACCATTCGCTTTCCTGAAATTTCTTTTTTTTTTTTTTTTTTTTTTTTTTTTTTGACAGGCAGAGTGGACAGTGAGAGAGAGAGACAGAGAGAAAGGTCTTCCTTTGCCGTTGGTTCACCCTCCAATGGCCGCCGCGGCCGGCGCGCTGCGGCCGGCGCACCGCGCTGATCCGATGGCAGGAGCCAGGAGCCAGGTGCTTTTCCTGGTCTCCCATGGGGTGCAGGGCCCAAGCACCTGGGCCATCCTCCACTGCACTCCCTGGCCACAGCAGAGGGCTGGCCTGGAAGAGGGGCAACCGGGACAGAATCCGGCGCCCCGACTGGGACTAGAACCTGGTGTGCCGGCGCCGCTAGGCGGAGGATTAGCCTATTGAGCCGCGGCGCCGGCCTCCTGAAATTTCTTAAGAAAGATAAGCAGGTGGGAAGCTGTGCCCTGGGTGCTTCTGCACAGTGGGGCTGCTTAGCTGTCACTCGCTCTCTGCGTGCAGATTGCCAGAGAACTTTGGAGGAGAAGTGATCCGATCGGTCCCTCTCCTCTCTGGTGCAGCATTTCCAAGCCACGTGCAGGAGTCATGCCTTTGGCACCTCGCATGCTGAATGCCAAAAAGGCATTGAATAATTGTTTTTAGCTTTTTGAAGAGTTCACTGTGCTTGGGAATTTCAGAAGGCATGAGAGCGGAAGCCCTGGCCATTCACTTATTATATATGATTTGGAAATTTCCTTCACAGTTGTGTGTGTGTGTGTTTTTTTTTGTTTGTTTTTGTTTTTTTTTTTTTTAAAGATTTGTTGATTTACTTGAAAGTCAGAGTTACACACAGAGAGAAGGAGAGGTCTTCCATCCACTGGTTCATTCCCCAATTGGCCGCAATGGCTAGAGCTGTGCCAATCCGAAGCCAGGAGCCAGGAGCTTCTTATGGGTCTCCCATGCGGTTGCAGGGGCTCAAGGACTTGGGTCATCTTCTACTGCTTTCCCAGGCCACAGCAGAGAGTTGGATCGGAAGTGGAGCAGCCCGGGTACGAACCAGCATCCATATATGGGATGCCAGCACTGAAGGCCGTGGCTTTACCTGTTATGCCACAGCACCAGCCCCTCCTTCACAGTTTTAAGTGGAGCCCAACCTTTTAACATTAATCTGCTCTCTATTCAGTAATAAATTGTGTAAATTAAGCAAATATTTAAGTGCTTTCTGCCCTCCCACCCAGCCCCACCCTCACCCTGAGAGGAAAAAGCCTCCCTTGGGCACGCTTCCCAGAAGGGACTTTGTGCTGAACAGTGTCAGCTCCTTAGGCTGTGCGGGAAGTCCTGGTCTTCCCTTCCTTGCTGTCAGTTTCAAACTGCGGGTAAGAGCCTTTCTTTTGTGTTGTTGGTATCAGTGTTGTTACTAGAAAAATCTATTTTGTACCTCTTGGGTTGGGGTGGGGTTGGGGGTGGGGCAAGATGGGGCACTCCCATGCTGTGTGGCCTCATCATGTCGTAAAGAACTCAGCAGAGATCCCTGTCCAGGCGCACTGAGGTCCAGTGGCCCAGGTGGCTGTGTCGCCTGTCCCGGGTTTGTCCAGAATGCCCCACCCCACTTATAACAGGGAGGACTTGAGAGTAGCTTAATACTATTTATTGAATATCTGTTACAGTAAATATAAAATTACCAAAGTAAACTGCATGTTTAATTAGACTAAGTTGGAAACCAAATGCCTGACCTCAGATTGCACTTAGGTGAATGATGTTGAATTGTCTCGGTCTCTGGTGTCAGTGGATAGCCTCAGTTATTGAACTGATTATTTCAAATTACTGGGTGGTCTTGGCAAAACCACTTAAAACTGATAGCTTTCTACCTTGTCCAAAAAAATAAAGTAATACATGATGCGTCATCAGTTTGCAAGCGTAAATCTTCAGAGCGCTTTACAGTCCCTGAGCCGAGTCTGCAGCCATGTAAGCGGTACTGGGGGCACGCACCCAGATTTTTATTCAGGGATCCAGCCCCTCTGCCATCAGGATGTTAAAGTTGATGACATCTGCCCTGAATTAGGCAGAACCTGGAGTTACAGAGGGTAATGCTTTGTCAAGAGTACACCAAACGCTGGTAACGTGTGGAGTTGGTTGAATTAGAGATGCAATTAGACTTACTAGGCCTACCCCCAGAGCAGGCCTTCAGCGTTCAGGGAGAACACATGTCGGCCTTGAGCGCCCCCTGCTGGCCATCTTGACGTTTGCAGAGGCAGCCAGGAGTGCCCCTGGAAGGCATCTTGCAGCAGCCCACGCAAACTGTTTTCAGAGTAGTGCTGGACTGAGAATGAGGTTGAGAGAGTTTCCTCGTGCCCCAGGTTCTCAGACAAACCATGGACATTACTGTGAAATAAGAGCAGGAGCCACGTCCTTTGGAAAATGTACAGGTGTGCCAGCGCCGCGGCTCACTAATCCTCTGCCTGTGGCGCCGGCACCCCGGGTTCTAGTCCCGGTCGGGGCGCCTGATTCTGTCCCGGTTGCCCCTCTTCCAGGCCAGCTCTGCTATGGCCAGGGAGTGCAGTGGAGGATGGCCCAAGTGCTTGGGCCCTGCACCCCATGGGAGACCAGGAGAAGCACCTGGCTCCTGCCTTCGGATCAGCGCGGTGCACCGGCTGCAGTGCACCAGCCGCGGCGGCCATTGGAGGGCGAACCAACAGCAAAGGAAGACCTTTCTCTCTGTCTCTCTCTCTCTCTGTCCACTCTGCCTGTCAAAAAATAAAAAAAAAAAAATGTACAGGTGTGTCTTGACTTGGAGTCATGGGTTCTGTCCTTTGTGTATGTAGTATGTAGAGTAGAAGTTAAATTTCCAAATAGTTTCTAGATGGTTTTCACAGACTCATATTTGTTTTAAGTATGGTTTTGATGTGTCGCAAGTTGAGAATATTTGAAACAATTTATAATAATTAAAAATTTTAATTTACCGTTTATTTTTAAGCCATGATATTGCTTTCCACCTGACTGACTTGCTGTATTGATTGTACTTTCATGAAGATTCTGGTGTCAGTAACAGCTGTCAGGTGGCTCCCGACGGGACGTAGCTGTCCCGCATGAACCCGTGAGGAGAGCATGAGCTTGCAGAGTGCATCTGAGCCTTGGGGCTGTGAGTGTGCTGCTTTCTAGCATGACCTGGTGAGTGGGCTGTGACGCAGGCAGTGCGAGGGCCACGTGGTCTGCAAGGCCCACCTTGAGAGGACTGGGCTCGCAGATGTGCTGCGTGGCGTGCGGATTGTAGCCAGCTGACACTGGGGCCTGGCAGTGTGCTGTGCAGTGTGCGGCCCCAGCGTGTGTGATGTCTGCAGAGGGTCTCAGTTTGCATCCCGTCATCTCCTGACTGTATTTTTTATGCTGGTATTGAAAGTGGTTTTATTTCCTTGTTTGGTAATTATCCTCACACAATATTTCTTGTTTATATATGAAAAATACAATGACCTGATTGGTTCTTAAATACTCAAGGAAAAGCATTCTGTGTAAGTACTGTATAGTGAACAAGAGAGAAACTTGAATTCAGTGTAAGGAATAGTCAAGCAAAAGATGTTAGTGAAAATGTAGGTTATGAAATGTTCTCTTACAGAGGCTTTAAGAAGTCTTGTGTAAATACAGATTTTGATCCTGAAGAATTAATCAAAATATTGTACCATGAGAAATTGTCTTACTGCTGCTGTTTTCAGGAATTTTGAAGCGCAGAGTATCGAGCCACGAGGCTAGAATGGCCGAGAGAAACGCTTCCTATTTCGCAGCTCACTGGGGCGATAAACAGCACAGCTCAGGCGCGGCTGTGGTGCGTGGCAGCCTGCGTGTGCTGCGCTGAAGACTCAGTTCCTGTGAAAGACGGATAAATAAAACAAGCCTAAGGACAGGAGGAAAAAAGGCTATGTAGCATCACTTCTTAAAAACAGATACTTTTCATTCACACTCCATAAGGAAAAAGCTACTTCTGTAAGATTCAGTGGTTAGATTTAGTATGTGCATTTCATTTATTTGAAACACAGAAATATAAATGGAGGTCAGAAAATTACTTATTTTTTTCTTCTTAAGATTGTACTAGAAGTGGAAAATACGGGGCTGGTTTGTTTCAAAGAGAATTAAAAGTAGTGCACTCTTTATAACAATTTTAATTAGGTCAGAGCTTAGCCCTGTCTCGATTTTGGTTCACAAGCCACATTCTGAATGATAAAGAACTGATAGGTTGTCCAGTGAATGGTTTAGCCCGTAGAAGATGAATGCCATTGACAGTTTTCTTCCTTATGGAGTCTTTCATGTATAAAACTCTACTTCTGCTCATGTAGAGTTGTCTTGAATGAATTGGGCCATAGACTGGGGGTTTCCTCTTTGTCAAATTTTGCTGTATTCACATGGAAAATATTGGACAAATTGAAATAATATTTCGTCTCCTGTAAAGGTTTAACTTGGCTCTTTGAAATTCTGCTTTTTATTGTGCTGTTCTAAACCACTGCTGTGTAATGAATAAGTTCACACGCGTGTCAGAGTGATAGGAGTACGACTTCAGTGTTCACATCCTGCAAACCCAGGGCTGAGGTCACCGTCAGTTGGTGGTGTGTCTGGCACTCCTTCAGTCACTGATGGGGTCTGTGGTTTTGTGACAGCAGACTTTTGTTCCTGTGTGGGTGTACATGGGCTTCTCAGGAACTCTGCTGTGGTAGGAGTTTTAACTTTGAGATGGATTGGAGTGGTGCTGTGTTACGGAGATAAGGTTGGGTTCTCATTTGTCCACGCATTCCCTTAAAAGAAAATAACCTGACTGATCTTTTCTTGATTAAACAGAATACCGTCTTACCCTCTGTTGTTGGTATAAACCATTATTTTACTGAGAACCATTAGCTATTTAAAACTTGGTACATAAATTAAAGAGGCGCTAAATGGGTTTGTGATCGTTGCCATTAGGAGCCTTTTAGATTATGCAGGCAATTATTGTGTTCATTATCCTACAGCGGCCCCTTTGCACTGCCGTCGTGGTTGTCTTAGACATTACGTACAAATTTTCCCTTGGAGATTAAAATTTCCAGTCGCGTATTTAATTTTGTTATCACAGTTGATTCAAATAAAACAAATATTATGACAAGTAGAAGAAAATTTGCTTTACTAATATGGGAAATTACAATAAATCTTGAAAATTGCCTCCTGCTATACCTAATTTACTTTTTTTCCTTTTTTTAATTTACCTTTTCTTACGCTGTCATAATTACTTCAAGTGATTAATAATATATTTTATAGGTGAAAAGGTTTTGCAGTCATGGCGAAAGGTATTTGTTCTGTTCATGTATCTAAGAAATTCTCTAAAGAAGAAGAAATTTACACCCAGACTCTAGGTACCATCTTCTTCATAGGATTCATGCTTTGTAAGTTAACCAGTTTTTGTTTGTAAATAACTTGAGTTAGTTTTAGATGAGCTGGAGATACTTTTAAGGATATTTCAGAGCAACTGAGTATGGAGAGATTAACTGGAAGTGGGTTCCTTTTCTGTGACACAGCCATGTTGGGGGGTGCGTTCCGTGAGGTGGCCGTGTTGAGGGGTGCGTTCCGTGAGGTAGTGTGTTGAGGGGTGCATTCCATGAGGCGGCCGTGTTGAGGAGTGTGTTCTGTGAGGTAGTGTGTTGAGGGGTGCGTTCCGTGAGGCGGCCGTGTTGAGGGGTGCGTTCCGTGAGGTAGTGTGTTGAGGGGTGCGTTCCATGAGGCGGCTGTGTTGAGGGGTGCGTTCCGTGAGGCGGCCGTGTTGAGGGGTGCGTTCCGTGAGGTGGCCGTGTTGAGGGGTGCGTTCCGTGAGGTAGTGTGTTGAGGGGTGCGTTCCGTGAGGCAGCCGTGTTGAGGGGTGCGTTCCGTGAGGCGGCCGTGTTGGGGGTGCGTTCCGTGAGGTAGTGTGTTGAGGGGTGCGTTCCGTGAGGTGGCCGTGTTGAGGGGTGCGTTCCGTGAGGTAGTGTGTTGAGGGGTGCGTTCCGTGAGGCGGCCGTGTTGAGGGGTGCGTTCCGTGAGGCGGCCGTGTTGAGGGGTGCATTTTGTGAGGCGGCCAGGTTTAGGGGTGCGTTTCTGTGAGGTGGCCGTGTTGGGGGTGCGTTCCATGAGGCGGCCGTGTTGAGGGGTGCGTTTCTGTGAGGTGGCCGTGTTGGGGGTGCGTTCCGTGAGGCGGCCGGGTTGAGGGGTGCGTTTCCCCCACGGTGCGGCCACAGGAGAGCCCTGCTGCAGCTGTGTTCGAGGAGGAGGCGTGCGCCATGCGAAGGCTACCTGAGCGCCAGCAGCGCCCACGGTAGAAAAGTCGTATTTTCCTCAGCCGCAGTGGGGACGGCTTTTCTTTAAGTTAACGGGAAGACAACATACAGTTGGCTTTAAAACTGTTACGCTCACTGGTGCGGCGTTGCCCACATCTGTCTCCGTCAATTAGAAAGGTATTAAGGCTGGACATCGCCCCGTCAGCTGCAGTGGGCTGCTCTCACTGTTTCCATCCTATATGCTGGCTTGTTCAAAGGAAACTTTGTATTCATTTCAGAGTGTTTTGTCCGGGCTTTTAGTCTTTCACGGCCATGATGCCGGGGAAAGTGTGAGGTGGTGGTTATGCATTTTGCAAGACAGTGATTCTTTATTTTATTACAAAAAAAGACCAACTCTGGAAGGCCAGATTAAATCATTCCTTTCACTTTTTAATGGGATTTGGATGAATAGAGTAAAATATGCACTTTGCATTCATTGATAGCATCTTTAGGTTGAGGTAATTGAGCCTTTTTTCCCTGACTGAATGAATAATGACTTCATCTGATCCCCAGCGAGGCCTGAAACTTAGGCCGCCTTTGTCACAGCGAAAGGATCCGGGCTTTGAAACATGCTCTACTTCCCTGGCTTAATTTTTCTTCATTTTAATCCAAAAACCTATTTTTCTCAATAATTCAAGCATAAACTATGTAGTAGTTGGGGTAGCGGAAATTGCACGATATTTGTCCTCGTTGGTCTGCTTTCTAAATGGAGCTGATAAATCAGCGCCCTGGTCCCCCGCGGCGCCTTCTCAGGCGCGGGGACGGCACTGGGAATGCTCGGAACCTGGCAGAGCGGGGCCCTGTCCAGACTGGCCGGCCGCTGGCAAAATGTGTGTCTTACTGGTTTGGTGCGAGAGCTCGAGATGGAGGAGGCTGGGCGCTGCTGCGGGCGCGGCGCCCCGGCCACTTTACTGGGCGGCAGGGTGCTGCCCTGCTGTGAGCCAGAGGCCGCAGGCTTCCCGGGGTGCGCGGCGAGCTGACCGCTGCCTGTGTTGCTGGCAGCGCAGAGAGGGGTTTCTGGGGGCGGCCGAGCCCCTGGTTCAAGGCCCACTGCAGTGGAGCAGATGCATCCGATACAAAATGGCTAACAGTCTTAGTTTAGCGTTTCCTTGGGAGTCTCAGGTGGAGATGAGACCGCCTTTTCCTAGACTCCGCAGCTGGGGAAGTGGGAAAGCGCCGGGACGGATGGCCGGACGCACAGCCCACCTTGTCAGGCCGTCGGTACCCACCACTCTAGATTCCGACCCAGCCCAGGCTCCAGACCGGTCAGTCGTGCTGCGCCTGGCTTCCGTGCCCGCCAAGTGCGGCGTGAAGAGGTGGCGGGGGCCTGGTGGGAGGAGCACGCCTTCTGTGTCAGTTCCCTGTCGTGACGTGCGTTGCTGGCTCCGTCTTGTGTCGCCTGTGATGCTGGCTGCTGCTTGCCGATGAAGTGTCACAGTTATCTGGTGTTCATGACGCTGGAGTTGGGCACAGAACTTACCTCTCTCCTGAGTTTTTCTCACAGCTGCACTTAAGGGACCTCCTGACAAAAGTTTTGGTTTTGGTTTTCTTTCTACCGGATTCCAGTGGAGTGGTGAGAGTTCATGGCATGTATTCATGAAAACCAAAGTGGCTGTGGGAAAGGCTGGCTTTGTCGCTAGAGTTACACGCTCTCACAAGGCTCTGAAAAGTAAGTTCTTCGTGGGCTCAGCGATCCTCAGCATCCTGCTGCTGTTTCCTAGGCTTTTGCAAGCACGTTGTTTTATTTACTCTTTCTCAGAAGTTGTACCAGGTAGAGAAGTTCAGGTGGCAGCGAGACGCCTCACCTGTGGGGTTTAGTCTTCCATACTGTCCTGCAAATCAGTAGTTAAGTTAAAGGCACACTTTCCTGACCACAGCAGCACCTCACCCTGGTCGCCTCCCAGGCACCCGTGCCACCTGGTGGAACCACATACAGAAGACAACAGTGAGGCTGAAATGTTGAAGGAGGTTTCCCACATTCACACTGTTAGGAGGCTGAGAAGCTGGGTTCAAATCCAAGTTCTTGTAGGAACAGGAAGTGGGTGGGGCCTGCTGTGCCCTGGGACCCATGCTTTATCTCCTGCCATCCTGAACCCTGTAGGAGGACACAGGTGTCTTTCCTGTGTTACAGAAAACTGTAGCTCAGTGGCACATCCATCGTTTGTACTGGCCTAAGTTCTGCGTCATGAGGAATCTTTTTTTAAAAAAATGTATTTTTTTTAATTTACTTATTTGAATGGGGTGAGAGAGAGAGATCTTCTATCTGCTGGTTCACTACCCAAATGGCTGCAACAGCCAGGCCTGGCTCAGGCTGAAGCCAGGAGCCTGGAACTCCATCTGGGCTCTCACATGGGCGGCAGGGACCCAAGTACTTGAGCCATCATCCAGTGCTTCTCAGGTCATTAGCAGGGAGCTGGTTTGGAAGCAGAGCAGCTGGGACTTAAACCAGCACTCGCATATGGGACGCAGGAGTTCAAACTGCTGTGCCGTGGCGCCTGCCCCACGGTGAGGAATCTTCGTGGCTGTGCCGTGGCGCCTGCCCCACGGTGAGGAATCTTCGTGGCTGTGCCGTGGCACCTGCCCCACGGTGAGGAATCTTTGTGGCTGTGCCGTGGCGCCTGCCCCACGGTGAGGAATCTTCGAGGCTGTGCCGTGGCGCCTGCCCCACGGTGAGGAATCTTCGTGGCTGTGCCGTGGCGCCTGCCCCACGGTGAGGAATCTTCGTGGCTGTGCCGTGGCGCCTGCCCCACGGTGAGGAATCTTCGAGGCTGTGCCGTGGCACCTGCCCCATGGTGAGGAATCTTCGAGGCTGTGCCGTGGCACTTCTGCTCACTCTGATTCTGAAGCCATCCTGCAGCACTCACGCCTTGCTGGGCCCACCCCCCAGTGTTGTGTCATGGTCTTTCAGGGGTGGAACTAAGCAAGAAAAAACTGTTGGCACAGATTGCTAGAGCTTGAAATTACTGCTGCACGCCTCCCAGAAGTGGCATTCTCTGTAGCTTGTAGAACGCGAGCTGTTGGGCTGCTGGTTCTCACTGTGTCCAAGAACCGTACAGAACACAACACAGCCAACAGCCTTCCCGCTCGCGTTTGGCTCAGCGAATAAATGGTGCACAGAGTGAACCTGAGCTTCCTGTACCTGGTTGGCGTGAAGACGGTCTCATCGCAGGCTGACGGCTCTGCTGCATCAGAGAGCCAGTGGTCAGGTCGGGCCCACAGACAGGGCCTCCCCTCAGTGGAACCTCACCTGGAGAGCGTGCACCTGCCGTGCTGGGTGCAGGGCCCCCGTCCTCCATTAGGGAGAGCGCGTCTGAGTGTGCTGTGGCGCCTTCTCTGGCCTTGGGCTCTGTCAGCAGTGCTCTGAGCGTCACGACTCCGCTTCAGACATCCTGCCCGAGTCTGTAAGAGGTTCCCCTGGAGAAAAGGGAAGTGGGTGCGTTTTGTGTTTCGTGACGATGAAGGCCAATACCCGCACATCACCGTTCTCGCGTCCTCTCAATCACAGTGGTGCATGACTCCTGTGGTTCTCTTTCAGGTTGGCTTGTTGGACCTGGAACTCAACCAGCTGACAAAGGCACTGTTCTTGGCTCTGGTGGCCCTGTCCGTTGTCATGGTAACCCTGCAAGGCTTCGTGGGCCCTTGGTATCGCAATCTTTTTCGGTTCCTTCTTCTCTTTTCCTACATCATTCCCATAAGGTAGGTTTAAAGGATTAAATGTCTGGCTTCACATGAACATGATGTTACTGAAATGAAATTTATCTTTCTGAGTGAAAAAGTAAATTACCCAGGCAGGCTAAAGAGGAAGGGGCCGGGAACGCTCCCGAGCCTTGAGGGGCCTTTCCGTGGAAATACTTTTTTGTTAGAATAATCTGGGGATCTGACACTCTGCTCTTTAGGAGCCTGTTGGTGATGGAAGCTTCAAAATTGGGAGGTTTTTCTTGATAAAACATAAATCTGAATCTGACAAAATAATTTTGTTGGCTGCTCGTCGGCTTTCTCGTCTCAGTGCCCTTGGAGCTGCGGCCGTGGCTGACACTGCAGAGTTATCTATATTTTAAAAAGCGTCTAATATATCTGTCAAGTTTGATAATGTCTTGAGTAAGGCAGTCTTTTAATATGAATAATTTTTCAAAATGATAACCCGTGTATCCAGAGACTGGCATATAAATAGTTAATATCAGATGTCTCTAATTTAAAGACTGATATTTACAATATAAATGTTAGTAAGTGCATTTTAAAGTGTTTAAAGAAATGGTATTTTTTAAAAGATAATTAAACCAAACACTTAGGGTAAAGTATGAGTCCACAGTGGCCACTTTTTGTACCAGAATGGAACAAAGCAGCAGAGGGTGCTGGGCTGAGTAGCTGCAGCGTCCGCCTTTTGCACAGTAGGGGCAGCCTCGCTGCTGTCTGCTCTCCAGGACACTGCAGCCGTCGTGTACGTCAGGCTGTTCCAGTTGTAGCTGTGCCGTCCACTGGCCGGCCCCTTCTTGTCACTCAGACCCCACTGCACACACCTTCCTCTGTTTTGTTCTGCTGTTGCTCTTGCTGTTGACGGCCCCTCTCCATCCGCTGAGCTCCAGGCACCAGGGGCTTCATTTGGCTGAGTCCTGTGGCCAGAACAGTGTGTGGTGTTGGTGGGAACTCCTTCAGTGATGGTTGAGGGAACCCATTCCAGGGTCCTGTGCTGCCCTCAGGGTCCGAGCCTGTGTAGATCACCAGAGGTGTCCTGAGTGCCACAGTCGGCTCTGGGGACAGTACCTCTGTGCCCAAAAGAAGCCTTGGATGTGTGGCGACGAGCAAAGTGTGGCTACAGAACACCAGGTCTGTTTCTGTGACAGGCCAGCACTTCAGAGGCTGTGTGTTCAGATGGGGGTCCTCCATGCAGTTCCCAGGTCGTCTACATCAATGTGGACCGCAGGGCCCTGTGTGTGTCCCAGGGCCCTCTTCACCTTGTGCACACCAACACTGCCCTCCCCTGAGTCCCTGTGTGCACTGCCCTGGTCTCTGACTTCATGTGGCTTTAACCAATGTAAAATCATTTATACAGCAACCACCTTAGTGATGGTGTTTGAAATAAAACCTGAAAAATATAATTCTTACTGTTTCCATTGATCTCTGCTTTTCACTCACATCTAAAAAGAGGAGACACAACTCAAGGCAGCGGTGGCGAGTGCCGTGTTTGGGGCCCAGCCGGTAGCAGAGCAGACACTGCTGCCATGGGGTGAGAGGCGGACACATGGCGTAGCAATGGCCACTGCCGTGGAGTGAAGCAGGGCGTGGGGACAGAGGGCACCGTGCAGCCTGGTGACCGTGAGCTGTGGCTGTTGGGAAGGCGCGGGGCCGTGTTCAGAGCAGAAGGAGGGCGAGCGAGCGCCCGAGACAGCGCCCGCCTGCGCTGCAGACTTCACCACAGCTCCCATCTCTGAGGCAAACACGGGATGCTGTCGAGCATTCCTGAGTGTGTCTTCTTTGCTCCCACTACGTTTACGATGTATTTCCGCGTTTCACAGTTCTGGAACCTCATGCGAGCTCCAAGACTCCTGTTTTAGGCCATGGAAGGCCGAATGAGAGCTCCCTTCTTATGGCTAGAGCACCTTTGTCGTTGATTGACAGAAACCGTTGAACAGCACTGAGGTTTCTGTTGCAGGTTTCTAATAGGAGTTTTATTTCTCTGAACTCTCTTTCTTCCTATAGTACAGCAGCAGTATACGTGAGACAAGATCTTCCTTTAACCAGTCAACAGGGAAAACGAGTTACAGTTCAAGAGTGTGTACGTGCTGTAAGCATGTTGGAACTAAAGCTAATTTTCAAATTTAAATAAATACATGTATTTGTAGTAAAATATAGAAAACACATTATAGTAAGAAAAGAAAAGATATACTATTAGTGAACTGTCTCCGGATGAATTCTGTGAAACCTCAGGTATGTGTGCGCCAGCTTTCGAGGCGGCTGTGTGAGCGTGTGCACCAGTGAGGGGCGGCGCCTGTGTGCGTCTGTAGCTGTGAGCGTGTGCACCAGTGAGGGCGGCGCCTGTGTGCGTCTGTAGCTGTGAGCGTGTGCACCAGTGAGGGCGGCGCCTGTGTGCGTCTGTAGCTGTGAGCGTGTGCACCAGTGAGGGCGGCGCCTGTGTGCGTCTGTAGCTGTGAGCGTGTGCACCAGTGAGGGGCGGCGCCTGTGTGCGTCTGTAGCTGTGAGCGTGTGCACCAGTGAGGGGTGGCGCCTGTGTGCTTCTGTAGCTGTGAGCGTGTGCACCAGTGAGGGCGGCGCCTGTGTGCGTCTGTAGCTGTGAGCGTGTGCACCAGTGAGGGGTGGCGCCTGTGTGCGTCTGTAGCTGTGAGCGTGTGCACCAGTGAGGGGCAGCGCCTGTGTGCGTCTGTAGATGTGAGCATGTGCACCAGTGAGGGCGGTGCCTATGTGAGTCTGTGTGTCCTTTTTTACATCCATGCAGAGCACAGAAGTCCCAGTCTTCCCGCACGCGTGGAGAGACTTCCTAGACAGAACTCTGAGCTCACCTCTAGCTCCCCAGTGTCTCACGCCTGCTTCTTCAACATGACACGGTCCCTTCCCTTTCACAGCCCGAGAATGCAGCGACACAGATTTTACAGGCGAGGACGACTGTAAACTGTAAGGCGGGTGAAGCAAACACACAGTACAGTGCAAATCCCAGCACAGCACCCACGAGTTCATGATTGGAGCCGACCGGCCCCTCCGAGTCCTTGACCCAGCAGCACAGCACCCATCACTGCCAGGTGTGCCCCCACCCTGCGCCAGGCTGTGCAGCTCTTGGGCTCGTACTTCCATCTGACTGTGTTTGGGTGTCCTTCACCCAGCCTCCCTCTATCCCCCCTTCCTCACCCTTCCCAACCTCTAGCTCACTGTCCAAGTTAACTTCCACACACGAGAGCGAGCGTGCAGTATTCATTGTTCTGGGTCTGGCTTAGTTCATGTCACCCAGATCCTGTTTGCTGCAGATGTCAGGATTTCGTTCTTTGGCGTGATTGAATACTATTCCATTGTATAAGCACACCACCTTTTCTTTATCCATTCGCGCATTGATGGACATATGGGTCTGTTTCAGCAGCAGAAGCAAAACTGAACAAACGGCGTTCATCGAACCAAGCTTCTGCTCTGCAAAGGCAAATCAGTCAGCAGAGGGAGGAGACGACAGAATGGGAGAAGCTGTCGAGTGTGCATCTGACGAAGGATTAACATCCAGAATATACAAGCAACTCAGAAAGCTCAAAGCTAACAATCCTATTAAGAAATGGGCGAGGGCCGGCGCCGCGGCTCACTAGGCTAATCCTCTGCCTTGCGGCGCCGGCACCCCGGGTTCTAGTCCCGGTCGGGGGGGCGCCGGATTCTGTCCCGGTTGCCCCTCTTCCAGGCCAGCTCTCTGCTGTGGCCAGGGAGTGCAGTGGAGAATGGCCCAAGTGCTTGGGTCCTGCACCCGCATGGGAGACCAGGAGAAGCACCTGGCTCCTGGCTTTGGATCTGCGCAGCGCACCAGCCACAACGTGCTGGCCATAATGGCCACTTGGGTGGTGAACCAACAGAAAAAAAGAAGATCTTTCTCTCTCTATCTCTCTCTCTCTCTCTCTAACTCTGCCTGTCCAAAAAAAAAAAAAAAATGGGTGAAGGATCTGGATAGACATTTTTGAAGAAAAAACCCGCACTATCACCGGAGTGCTCAGTATCAGAAATACAGGTCACAACTGCAAGGCGGTGTCGTCTCACTCCAGTCCGAGTGCTGCGGTCAAAAAGAAGAAAGAGCAGACGCTGGCAAGGGTGTGGGGAAGAGGAGGCTTCACACCTCTGGCAGGAATGCATGTCAGCGCAGCGCTGGTGGAGGCTCCTCCCACAGCTGAGGCTGACACCATGGCCCAGCCGCCCGCCCTGTGGGTGCAGGTCGGGAGGAGGAAGGGCACCTGTGTCTCCATGCTCAGTGCAGCACTACTTATGCGGTGCTTGACTCCCATCCTCCCGTGAACTCGCTGAAGCTACCTCACACAGGGTCCTGAGTCAGAGCGTTAGGGCTCACGGTTTTTTTTTTTGGTTTTTGGTTTTTGGTTTTTGTTTTTTTTTTTAAGATTTATTTATTTGAAAGGCAGAGTTACAGAGAGGCAGGGCGGGGGGCAGATCTTCCATCCATTGGTTCAGTCCCTAAATGGCCACAGTGACTGGGGCTGAGCCAGGCCAAAGCCAGGAGCCAGGAGCCTCCTCCTGGTTTCCCACATATGGGCAGGAGCCCAAGGACCCTGGCCGTTGTCTGCTGCTATCTCAGGCACATCAGCAGGGAGCTGCAGTCAGGACACAAACCGTGACCCATAGGGGATGCTGGCCTCACAGGCCACGGTTTGTATCCCTTGTGCTGCTGTGCCACAGTGCCGGCCCAAGTCCTGATATCTTAAGGGGCTTTTAGATTTAAGAAGTTTAAACCTTATTGAAATTCCTCTGAATAGAATAAAATATGTGCAGTTACTGAATATTATTTACATTGCCTTTCAAAGGAAAATATTACCAGGTTTCACTTTTACTTCTGCAGTTCTGAAGTGAGCAGGTGCTGCCTTAGCCCCGTGTACCTTCCATGACCAAGAGCCGTCAGAGTTCGGTACGTGGGTGGGCCCACAGCTCCTGGTCACTTAGTCCTTACCTCTCTGTGTGTGCTGCAAGGTGCTCTGTGATGTTGGGAACACAGCCGTGTTCCAGAGCTGTGAGTGACAGATGGACGGTGCTGGCTGGAGTAGGAAGGAGGCCCCTCCAAGAAAACACTCGAGAACCCGGTAGATACAGCGTCTTCCTGCAAAGCCTGAAGTTGACAGACTTCTGCAGTTGGGGAGCTCTGTCAGTTTAGGTTCCCTTGTGAGACAGTTCCTAGGTCTCTGCCACTCTGACAGGCATCTTTAGTAAGACCTCATTTTCTAGGTAGGACGCCTAGTGGGAAGAGACCCAGGTGTGACATTCAGCATTGGTGATCTGGGGAATTTGCACGTTTCGGGTTGTAAAGATGCTCGTGTGGGGGGATTCGGTGTTTGGAAAGGATGCACTGAAGAGAAGGCCAGGGGTGTGTCTGGATGCCTCTGCTGAAGGGATGGATGCGGTGGCAGTGCAGGAGCACCTCAGCCTCTGGGCGGAAGCCAGGGACACAGATGGGCTCCCTGGAGGAGGGCTCACTTCATCAGTCCAGGACGTGTGCAGGCAGAGATTGGACTGCACAGAACAGAAGCAAGGCGAGAGAAGCCTGTGAGACTCTCAGGAGTCGATAGGCAGGAGACAGCTTCTCGGGAAAAGGGAGGAATGGCTCTAGGGCAGCGTTGGCCGGGGCAGTTTGCAGGGCTGTGGGCTTCTCAGAGGGCAGCGCAGTGAGCCACAGGGGTTATTCTGGTGCGACACGAGCTTGGTCCCGGTGGCGCCTGCGTGCCTGCCAGTCTCTGCTTACCCCACTGTTGGGTTTTGGAAGCAGATGACGTCCTTTCTACTTTGACCGATCCACAGGTGGAGAGCAGCTTTGCTCAGGACAGGCCGTCCCCCAGGACTTGCCCACATCTGATACAGATGTTTCTATTAGGAGATGCGAGGCATCGGAACTGATAGGATTTTTACTGGGTTATTTGGATGGGGTGAACGTGTTGTGGAAATCTGGGGAAGGTCAGGTGACTCTAGTGGGCTCAGTGATGTCCCCCGTGGGCAGTGCCCACCTGAGATCCAGATGTGACCTTACCTGGAAGTAGTCTTTGCAGGTGTATTTCAGGATCAGAGTGAGCCCTGAGTTCAGTGCTCAGTGTCCTCTTGGGAGGCGCAGGAGCTCTCCAGGGAGGCGGTGTGAGGACAGGCAGAGACTGGAGTGATGCGTCTGCAGACCAAGGGCTGCCAAGAGTTTCATGCTGGCTCCTTCCCCGGGTGGTCCTGCATGTGTCTGCCCAGTCTGGTTCTGCACATCTTGGTGTGTGCCCTTAGGTTCTTTTAGCAATGTGGTCGTCGAGAGTTGGCGCCTGGGTCCTGAGAGCATAGGTTGGCATCCATCCAAGCAGAGGGCCAGAGGGGCTGCCTGGAGACCATGTCCTGGCCGTCCTTGGCACAGGTCACTGTGTGCAGGGCCTTGCGTGCCTCCTGTCACCTCCACTCCTCTCATCTTCATCATCAGGAACCCTGGGACCTAGGTCTCCCACACCCACTCAGGGGTGTCCTGAGGCAGGTGAGGGTCCTCCTCATTCCTTCTGAACCTGTTCTTCATGGCCCGGGATCTCCTGTGCTGAGACCACACTGGATTAGCCCTGTGTCTGTGGCCATGGATGGTCTTAGCATGCAGTCCTGGCAGGAATGCAGGTATGGGTAATGCACCTGGCCACAGCTGCAGGGGCCTGCTCCCCGCCCATGCAGCTCCAGGTCCACCTTTTCTGGTCCTTCTGAGACCTGGCCATTACTCTAGTTGCTCACGGGGTCCCTGCAGTGCGTGGCATTTTATGGATGCTATCGCTGAGCTCAGAAGCAGCACGTCCGTCACTGGGCTAGGATCCTGGAACTAGTGGGCGTGGTCATGAGAGATGTGTACTGCCCACGCCTGACAGGAACCTGAGAGGCCTGGGTGCCCATGCCGCCTCCCATGGAGCAGGAGCTCGTGCGTCCTTCGGGAGGGAAAGGCCTGGAGAACTCGTAGGGTGATCTCATTCCCCAAACATGGCCTGTGCTTTCTCGCTGTGGCACAGAACACGCGCATTCCTGTTCACGTTCCTGCTCTCCCTGGATACTGTTCCCTCGAGCTGCTTCATTTCACCCTTCTGACTGCAACAGTCCAGGTCATGCCTGCCCCTCAGCCAGCCACCTGCAGGCTCAGGCAGCTCTCCCACTCCTCCAGAACGGTCTCTTGGTGTCCCTTCCAAGGAGCTCAGAGTACATCTGGTATCTTTGACCTTGCAGTCTGTTTCCGTGATTCTTTCCAAAATAGCATGCCGTGTGCATCTGAAGGGGTCCCACATCCTGTCACCTGCAGTGTGTCACAGCTGGACAAAGGTCTGGGCTTAAACATTCTGCGAAATTAGAACTCAGAGTACGTGCAGTGAGGGTATTTGCTCTGCCAGCGTCATGCCTGAAGTTTGAGCATTCTTTGAGGTTTTTAACATCAGAAGGCAAATTGGTGTTTCCTTTGCAGTGCAGGAGCTTCTTAGCCTCATGGAATCTCGTTTGTCTATTTTACTTTGATTTCTTGTGTTTCTGGGGTGTTTCCAAGAAGTCTTTGCTTATGCCAATGTCTTGTAGAGTTCACCTCTAGTAATCTGATGGTATGAGTTCATAGATTTAGGTCCTTGATCCATTTGGAGTTGATGTTTGTGTGAAGTGTAAGGTAGGGATCTAGTTTCGTGCTTCTGCAAGCAGAGATCCAGTTTTCCCAGATCCAGTTTTCAACTTTTTGTTGAAGAGACCATCCTCACTCCAGGGATTGCTTTGTGCTCCTTGTCAAAGATTCGTTGGTTGTAGATGTGTAGATTGGTTTCTGGGGATTCTGTTTCGTTCCGTTGGTCTACATTCTGTTTTTGTGATTGTTTTGTGCCAGTACCAGACTTTCTCTATTACAACTGTCCTGTGTAAGTCTTGAAATCTGGTGTTACGATGCCTTCAGCTTCTTTTGTTCTTGTTTAAGATTGCCTTAGCTATTCGGGGTCTCTTGTGTTTCCATATGAATTTTAGCATCATTTTTCTTCTACATCTGAGAAGAATGTTGTTGGTGTTTTGATTGGGATCACATTCAATCGCTAAATTGATTTCAATAGTGTGGACATTTTGATGATATTGTTCTT
Organism: Oryctolagus cuniculus; assembly: GCF_964237555.1. Taxonomy (NCBI): domain Eukaryota; kingdom Metazoa; phylum Chordata; class Mammalia; order Lagomorpha; family Leporidae; genus Oryctolagus; species Oryctolagus cuniculus. The sequence goes on along the minus strand of NC_091441.1, from coordinate 753,998 downwards.
CCAATCCATGAACATGGAAGATTTTTCCATTTTTTATGTCGTCTTCTATTTCTTTATTTAATTTTTTAAAAAAATTTTCATCATAGAGATCTTCTACCTCCTTGGTAAAATTTATTTCAAGGTATTTAAAATGTTTTTGTAGCTATTGTGTAGGGGATTGATCTTACAAGTTCTTTCTCAGCCATGGCATTGTCTGTGAATACAAAAGCTATTGACTTTTTATACGATTTATTTATTTATTTGAAAGGTAGAGTTTCAGATAGAGGCAGAGAGAGAGAGAGAGAGAGAAAAGTCTTCCATCTGCAGGCTCACTCCCCAAATGGCTGCAGATGGGCAGGGTTGGGCCAGACCTAAACCAGGAGCCAGGCACTTCATCCTAGTCTTCCATGTGGGTGCAGGGGCCCAAGACCCTGGGCCATCCTCCGTTGCTTTCCCAGATACATTAGCAGGGAGCTGGATCAAAAGTGGGGCAGTAGGGACTCAAACTGGTACCCATATGGGATGCCGGCACTGCAGTTTGCGGCTTAACCTGCTGCCCCAAAGCTAGTGATTTTTGTGTGTTAATTTTATATCCTACATCTTTACCAAACTTTTTTTGGAGTTTCAGTAATCTCTTAGTGGAGTCGTTTGGTTTCCCTTTATATAGGATCTTGTCATCTGCCAACAGAGATAATTTGACTTCCTCCTTTACATTTTTTATCCCTTTGATTTCTTTTCCTTGCCTAATGGCTCTGGCTAAAACTTCCAGGACTGTACTGAATAACAGTGGTAGAGTGGGCTTCCTTACCTGGTTCCAGATCTTAGTGACACTGCCTTCCACTTTTCCCCATTTAATATGATGCTGGCTGTTGGTTTATTGTATATTGCCTTGATTGTGTTCAGAAATGTTCCTTCTATACCCAATCTGCTTAAGGTTTTTATCATGAAATGATGTTGTATTTTATCAAATGCTTTCTATGCATCTATTGTGATAATAATATGGTTTTTATTCTTAAGTTTGTTAATGTGATATGTCACAGTTATTGATTTGCATATGTTGAATCATCCCTGCATACCAGGGATAAATCCCACTTGGTCTAAGTAATCTGATGGTATCAGTTCATAGATTTATGTTGTGTTGTCACATTTGATTAGCTGGTATTTTGTTAAGGATTTTTGCATCTGTGTTTATCAATGATATTGATCTATAGTTCTCTTTTTTTGTTGTATCTTTTTTAGATTTGGGAATTAAGGTGATGCTGGCCTCATAGAAAGAGTTTGGGAGGATTCCCTCCCTTTCAATTGTTTGAGTAGTTTGAGAAGAATTGGAATTAGTTCTTTAAAAATCTGGTGGAATTCAGCAGTGAAGCCATCTGGTCCTGGGCTTTTTTTTGTTAGGAGGGTCTTTATTACTGATTCAATCTCTGTCTTGGTGATTGGTCTGTTTAGGTTTTCATTGTCTTTGTGCCTCAATTTTGGTAGTTGGTATGTATCCAGGAATCTGGATTTCCTGGAATCTGGAATTCCTTCTAGATTTCCCAATTTCTTGGCATATAGCTGTTTGTAGTAATTCCTGATGATTTTTTATTTCTATGATATCTGTTGTTACATCTCCTTTTTCATCTCTGATTTTACTGATTTGGGTCATCTCCCTCTTCTTTTTTTTTTTTTTTTTTCTTTTTGGTTAATTGGGCCAATGGTGTATCAGTTTTGTTTATTTTTTCAAAAAGACAGCTCTCCATTTCTCTGATCTTTTACATTTTTTGTTTCAATTTTGTTTATTCTGCAATTATTTCTTTACTCTTACTAATTTTGGGTTTAGTTTGCTGTTATTTTTCTAGGTCCTTTATTTTTCTAGCTCATTTATTTGATGCCTTTCCAATTTCTTGATATAGGCACCAATTACTATAAACTTCCCTCTAAACACTGCTTTTGCTGTATCCTGTAAGTTTTTTTAAAGATTTATTTATTTATTTATTTATTTTAAAATCAGAGTTATACAGAGAGAGGAGAGGCAGAGTGAGAGAGGTCTTCATCCAATAGTTCACTCCCCAGTTGGCCGCAATGGCCAGAGCTGCGCTGATCCGAAGCCAGGAGCCAGGAACTTCTGGGTCTCCCACACAGGTGCAGGGGCCCAAGGACTTGGGCCATCCTCCACTGCTTTCCCAGGCCATAGCAGAGAGCTGGATCTGAAGAGGAGCAGCCAGGACTCAAACCAGCGCCCATATGGGATGCCAGCGCTTCTGACCAGGGTGTTAACCTGCTGTGCTACAGCGCCGCCCTCCTAAGTTTTGATAGGTTATGTTACCGTCTTCATTTGCTTCCAGGAATTTTTTTATTTCCCATTCGATTTCTTCCATGAGTCACTGTTGATTCAGGAGCAGGCTGTTCAGTTTCCATGTGTTTGCCTGTTTTCCAGAGATTCTTGAGTTGTTCTAGAGATTCTTGAGTTGTTCATTTCCAGCTGTATTCCACTGTGGGCATGGCATGATTTCAGTTTTTTTGAATTTGCTGAGTCTTGCTCTGTGGCCTACCATATGGTCTGTCCTAGAGAATGTCCTATGCACTGATGAAGAGAGTGTGTATTCTTCTGCTGTGGGGTGAAATGTTCTGTAGATATCAGTTAGATCCATTTGGTCCATACTGTAGATCAGCTCTGTTGTTTCTGTGTGGATATTCTAATTGATCTGTCCATTTGAAATCCCTCAGTACTATTGTACTGGAGTCTGTATCTCCCTTTAGATCCATTAACATTTCTTTTAAATAAGCAATCACCTGTAATTGAGTGCACATACATTTATTACAGTCAGATCTTGCGTTAGCGTGGAATACCTTTTCCCGTCCTCTCACTTTGAGTCTGCATGTGTCTTTGTTGGTGAGGTGTGTCTCTTGTAGGCAGCAACTAGATGGGTCGTGATTTTAATCCATTCAGCCAGGCTGCGTCTTTTGTTAGAGAGTTTATGCCGTTGCATTCAGGGTTCCTTGATAAGTAACAGCCTGCTTGGCCCTGCCGTTTTTCTGTAAATACTCGTATCGTCTGCTTTGGATTTCCTTTGTCCTTTTACTAGATTTTCTGCCTTCACCTTCTTTCCTAACGGTGACCGTGTTTCTGTGGTAGCACATCCTTAAGCATCATTTGTAAGACTAGATGAGTGGTGACAAATTCTTTGCGTTTCTGTTTGTTATGGAAGATTTTTATTTTACCTTCATTCATAAGTGAGAGCTTTGCAGGGTTCAGTGTTCTGGGCTGACCTTTTTTTGTTTCTTTTCTTTCTTTCTTTCTTTTAAGACTTGGACTATGTCTCTTCATTCTCTCTTAGCCTGTAGGGTTTCTGATAGGAAATCAGCCATCAGTCTAATTGGAGGTCCTCTCTGAAGGTAATCTGACATTTCTCTCATGCAGTTTAGAATCTTTTCTTTATGTTTTACTGTGGAGAGTTTGACTACAGTGTGTCGTGGTGAAGATCTTTTCTGGTCATGTCTATTAGGAGTTCTGTGTGCCTTCTGTACCTGGACGTCCATTTCTTTCTCCAGATTAGGGAAGTTTCTGTAATTATTTCACTAACTAGGCCTTCTAGTCCATTCTCTCTTTCCATACCCTCAGGAACTCCTAAGAGCCATGTATTGGGTTGTTGGATAGTATCCCATAAATCTCAAACACTGTTTTTAATTTTTCTAATTTCTCTTTTTCAATCTGACTGTCCCAAAAGGACAAATACCGTATGTTTTCCCTGATCTGTGGTAACTTATAGAGTACATTAAAAATGTAATGTATAATTATTTGCATTGCAATCTGCATAAAATTATTGTGCATAAACTATTGAGAGGAAATGGTGTAAAGTCTAAATGAACTTAATTATTATTTTCTAACCACACGGGAAATCAGATGTTACATTGTCATTGATTGTATTTCATTGAAAGAAATTATGAATGACTAGTTATCTAAAAAAAGCAAATTAGCATTTGATCAAAATATACAAGAATCATAGTGCCCCCTGTACAATACTACTGCCTTAATGGAAGAAAGATACATTTTACTTAGTAGTTTTTGCTAGTAAACCATAAACTTGCATTCTGTGGTTGTTTTACTTTTTAAAATATTTATTTATTTGAAAGGTGGGCAGGGTGTGGGGGGAAGACGGGCACCCCTGCTGGTTCCTCCTCACAAGTCCAGGAACTCCGCCCGGGTCTACCACCTCTGTGCAGGAGCCCAGCCACTGAGCCGCACCCTGCCTCCCGGGGCCTGCATTCGCAGGAAGCTGGAGCCGGGGGCCAGAGCCAAGGTTCAAACCCAGGAACTCTCTTATGGGGCGCAGTTGTCTCAGTGCACATCTAAGCCGTAGGCCAGGCGTCATGCAGAGTCTACTTAACTTTCATCACCCCAAGATGATCTCCACCCTTTTCTTCACGAGTGACTGCTGCTGCACACAGCCTTGAAAGGCGTCTGCTCATCCTGAATGTCCCAGCGGTGACTGTTGTGAGATGGCAAGCCTTCACACTTTCTGAGAAAGCAGAATTCAAAAATAGTACAGATTTTCCATGAAGTTTGCAAACCCCCTCATATGATACTCCATGAAATAATAAGTGTTTACAACTCTGCTGCAACAACAGGAATTATTTCATTTTATTTGACAGAGTTAGACAGTGAGAGAGACAGAAAGGTTTTCCATCCGTTGGTTCACCCCCCAAATGGCCTCCACGGCTGGTGCTGCGCCCATCCGAAGCCAGGAGCCAGGTACTTCCTCCTGGTCTCCCATGGGGTGCAGGGCCCAAGCACTTGGGCCATCCTCCACTGCCCTTCCGGGCCACAGCAGAGAGCTGGCCTGGAAGAGGAAGAAACGGGACTAGAACCCTGCGCCCATGTGGGATGCCGGCGCCGCACACGGAGGATTAACCAAGTGAGCCATGGCGCCGGCCCCAGGAGTTATTTTATTAAACTACCAGTCAATTGTGATTTGAAGAAAACAAGTCCCAGAAGAGCCTTGAAGGTGCTGCTTTGGTTTCTGCTGCTCTAGCCCAGTGGCTGATGAAGCTCTTCAGAAATGTGGCCCAGCTAAAGACAAAAGCCCACTTGTTAGAACAGCTAAGTCAGGCCGACCCTTCCAAATTCACTTAACCAGAACCCAAAAGAGCACCACACACAGCAGAAAGTCTTGCTTTTCCAGAGTGCAGACCTCTGGTCTGGGCAGTTGAGCTGTGGGAAGCTCGTCGAGGGGCCCACAGCCCTTTCCGTGCCAAACTCCTTACCCTGTGCCGTGCCGAGCACGGCCGCACACCGAGCACCTTGGCAGCCTGGCTGCCTCCCAGCTTCCGTCTGTGTTTACTTTAGCCAGGTGTCCTGTGCCTGTCACTTTGTGTGTCTCGTTCATAGAGAATCCTTCTCCAAACCCAAATCAGAGTTCCTGTAGAATTGGCTCTCCTTTCCTGTCCTCAAAACTTGTGGTCACTCTAAACCCAGGCTGAGCAGTTCTGCTCTCAGGTACTGGCTGGCAAGGATGTCCCTCGTGTTCCTCAAGCCTTGCCCCACATCGGGCGCCCTCCAGACTCCACCTGGGAAGCCCCTCGTTCCCCCTTCCCCGCGGCCGAGGGGCAGGTTTCACGCGTTCCAGCTGTGCGTGGGACCTAGTTCGCCACCTTGCACGCCAGCCCCTCCGGGCTGCCTGTGTGCTGCCTGGAGCGTCGTCCCGCAGAGCAGTTCTGAGCGGGGTTTTCCCTCGGTTTGTTCTCCTAACAGGATCGTGAACAGCCCACAGCGGGCACAGCTACGCTGACTTGCGATCATTTAGCACTCTTTGACCTAGGTAGTCTTCAGTGACACAGGCTACAACTCAAGATGATTTCCAAGTGTGGGTGCACTGGCTGGTTGAGCCATCTGGGTAGAATACCCGGTCTCTGACCCCACAGCGTAAGTGCACCCTTGCTACTGAGTGACATGTAGGGAGACCTGCGCTGCAAAGAGCCACTATGCCCACGGTGGAGCAGCCTTAGTGGACATTCTTCCATGGTCACTTTGTGGAGTCGCAGGCCTGGACAGCCATCTCTGCAGGACCGTGACAGCCGAGTGGTCCCAGACAGGGCGACAGTGCAGCAGGCGTCTCAGGCGGCAGTCTCCCCAGACAGCCTTAAATGACAGTGTTACAAACAGTCCAGAGCAGAGTGACCAGTGTCTTTGCATTTCCTGCATCGTACCTGTTCTTGAGTTTCTTGGTTAGCACCTGAAACATAGGAGTCCTTCAATTAATGTTCACAGAAGGAGCAGATAGGCCTTCAGACACGGATGCTGTCTGGCAGCGTGGGAATCTCCGTGTCAGTTAGAGTCTTGCTGGGGCCTTTGTATCGGCTCCCTCTTCCTGCTGTGTCTGTGGGAGCCCTTGTGGAAGGACGGAGCAGGGTTGTTTAGGTCACCTGGGTCCCCACAAAGATCAGAGATGATGCGTATGAATAAGTGTGATGTGAAGCCCTGAGTCCCTCTTATGATTGCCACCACTTCTCCTTGGCAGTTTGCGTGTGAACTTGGACATGGGCAAAGCAGCATACGGATGGATGATGATGAAAGACGAGAACATTCCCGGGACAGTCGTTCGGACCAGCACCATCCCCGAGGAGCTAGGGCGCCTGGTGTATTTACTGACAGACAAAACAGGTACCGCTCGTGCTCACTGTCCACCTTGGAATGAACGAGACTCCTGCAGTCTGTGCGCACATGTGTGTGCACATGTGCGCTCACCTTGTGACAGCATAAGGAGTTCTCACTCACACTTTGCCTTTGAAGACTGTCATAGAGTTTCATCTTCTAGTTTACATAGTGTTATCAGATTACCAAAATGTCAAAATTATGGAGTTTTAACTGACACATTCCTGCATCTAGAACTTTCCACAGTCATGCCGGCTTTAACTGCCTTTGGGATACCTTTTTAGTGGCGTCTTAAGAGCAAACACCACACATTTCTGTATCCTAGAATTAATGTGTGTGAGCTGTAGTAAGAAAATAATGTTCGAATATGTGAATTTGGTATTTCGGCAACACAGTTCTCCAGCAGAACTTTACCAAAAAGTACACCTCACAGCTCTAGGCCTCATGCTCTGTTTGTCCTTATTTTGTTGTTTTTTCCTTTTTACATCCAAGAACTCTGAGATTTATTTATTTTATTTGAAAGAATTACACAGAGGAGAGAGAGAGAGAGGTTTTCCATCCAGTGGTTCACTCCCCAATTGGCCACAATGGCTGGAGCTGCACCGATCCGAAGCCAGGAGCCTCTTCCAGGTCTCACGTGGGTGCAAGGGCCCAAGGACTTGGGCCATCTCCTGCTTTCCCAGGCCATAGCAGAGAGCTGGATTGGAAGTGGAGCAGCTGGGTCTCGAACCGGTGCCCATATGGGATGCCAGCACTTCAGGCCAGGGCGTTAACCCGCTGCACCACAGTGCAGGCCCCAAAGAACTCTTGTCAATCCATACTGTACTAAATAAGAGGCAAACAGATAGAACCTAGAACTATAATAAAAGCTTTATCTGAGAGTTAAAATTCCTCCTTGAGTCATGATTTAAATTTCAAGTAATTCTTAGTGAATTAGAAGTAAAACTTATAACATGCTGAAGAAAATGTTGTCTTTAAAAATTCAACTTCTTTCTTTCTTTTTTTCTTTTTCTTTTTTTAAAGGCAGTGAAAGAGAGGGAGAGGAAGGGAGAGACGGAGATCGATCTTCCATCCATTGGTTTACTCCCCAGATGCCCACAGTGGCCAGGACCGGGCCAGGCCAAGCCAGGCCAAAGCTGGGGACCCAGAACCAACCTGGGTCTCCCACTTAGGAGGCAGGAACCCAAGCACTTGAGCTGTTACCTGCTGCCTTCCAGGGTGCAGGTTCTAGGGAAGTTGGAGTATTGAATGCAGTTAGAATAGTGGAGGATTTGACTCACCAGTGCACGCCATAAAGTAAGAAAATGGTAGAAGGTTTAGAAAGGGAGGGAACACCTGTTAGCAGACGTATTTATACAAAACCTGCGTAAGTGGACATATAAGTATTGTTAGAATTAGTTAAGCCAGTTTAGCAAGACCCACACAGAAAACTATGGATTATCCCACCCAGGCTGTCCACCCTCCCCTGGCCTGCACTCCCCGTGCCTGCCCAGGCTGTCCACTGTTCCCTGGCCCACTCTCCCTATGCCCACCCAGGCTGTCCACACTCCCTGTGCCCACCCGGGATGTCCACCGTCCCCTGGCCCTCTCCCTGTGCCCACCTGGGCTGTCTGCATTCCCCATGCCCACCCGGGCTGTCCACCCTCCCCTGGCCCACGCTCCCCACGCCCACCCAGGCTGTCCACCATCCCCTGGCCCTCTCTCCCTGTGCCCACCCGGGCTGTCCGCATTTCCCGTGCCCACCCGGGCTGTCCACTGTCCCCTGGCCCTCTCTCCCCATGCCCACCCGGGCTGTCCACCGTCCCCTGGCCCTCTCCCTGTGCCCACCCGGGCTGTCCGCATTCCCCATGCCCACCCGGGCTGTCCACCGTCCCCTGGCCCTCTCTTCCTGTGCCCACCCAGGCTGTCCGTATTCCCCATGCCCACGCAGGCTGTCCACCATCCCCTGGCCCGCGCTCCCTGTGCCTGCCCAGGCTGTCCACCCTCCCCTGGCCCACGCTCCCCATGCCCACCTGGGCTGTCCACCGTCCCCTGGCCCGCATTCCTGTGCCCACCCGGGCTCCTGTGTGTGCGATGCTCATTCTACTGAGAACACGTTGCCTTTCTGGTTGCTGCCCCGTTTCTTTCTGGTGGCTTCAGGAGTTTTTCTTGATGTTTGGTTCCAGAATGTGACTGTGCTGAGCTTGGCATGGCCCTCGGGCTTTGTGCTGTTTGCAGGAAGCACAGAGTGCTGGGTCTGCCGGTGGAGTCACCTCTGCTGAGTGCGCTTAGGCTTGACTTCTTGCAGCTCCGCCATCTTCCCGCCTCAGACCCCACCTTCTCCCCGCTCCCGGTTCCGTCTCCTCCCTCTGCTCTGAGAACTGCGTCAGGTGCCCACGTGTCCTGTGTGATCCTTGGCTGAGCTTGGGCGGTGCGGTGCGGTCTGTGTGCTTGTATTTTCAGGGCTGTCTGTCTACCTGCTTCTTTTCTGTATCCCTTGCTTGGTTGCCGGCAGTTTCTGGGGTTGATTGTAGAGCAGCCTTCTGATGACTCCTGGCAGTTCCGATGAGGCCAGACCTACCCTGAGTGTCGCGGGAGCACAGGGTCAGGGCCGTGCTCTGCTGGTGGGGACCCAGGGTCCCTCAGGCGCCCTCCTCGCCCCGGGCCCCGCCGTGGGCCCCTCTTGCAGCACTTCCTGGTCGCTGGTGCTGCCTCTCTGGACCTGGGGGCAGGGCCTGCGGTCCCTTGATCCCTCAGGTCAGCGAGAGGTGTTTCCCAGCAGCCCTCCGTTCTGCCTCAGTTTGCACACGGGCAGCCTACGCCTGAGAGCACGCCGCAGCTGCGGAGCGCCGGCTCCCCCCGCGCCTGCTGGAAGTCGGGGTTCTGCGTGGAGGGCTGGGGGTGCCGCTTTGCAGCAGGAGCAGTGACAGGGACCGGGGTTTGGCTCCCCTGTTGCAGTGTGAGTTGGAGTCGTGTCAGGATCAGTGTTGGTGCCGAGCTCTGCTCCCATCTTGTTCTCCCCATGCTGCTTCGCAGACTGTAGCCTGATAATCATCTCAGCTCACTAGGTTTTATATTAATCAGAGAGACTCCCAGGCATTTTGTTGCTTTTCTAAAAAGGCCTTTTCATACCAGAATTCGGTGAAGGACTGAAGCTGCAAGCGGCTTAAATATTCAAATCTGGAATTTTTTTCTAACCTTTCTCAGTAAATTACAAGTTTTATCTCTGTACCGGCCACCTCAGCAGTTACAGCGTCTCTGGAGACTCCTGATCCATGGCCTGGCCTGGGTGTGGCCCTGACACTTCAGCCACACCTGCCACTCCCATCACTGTCACTCTTGCCAGTCAAGTGGCCCCCGCATCCTTCCCCAGGTCCCAGGAGTGTGTGGAGGGTTCATTGTTGCCAGGGCCTCTGAAATGCATATCAGAGTGAACCCAGAATGGCTGCCCCACCTTGCCTACATGAAGGTTGCTGCGTCTGGTGAGACCGGCACCCGTCTGTATGGACTGCTCGGCTGTTTGGTTCCAGGAGCATGGATAATTAGGTTCTTTCTCTTATGCCTTCTTTTGGTTTCCTGAGCGGGTCCTGTCCTCTGCTCTCCCCTCGTGCCCGGGGTTTCGGCGTTGGTCACCGTCCCCTCGTGCCCGGGGCTCGGCGTAGGTCACCGTCCCCTCGTGCCCGGGGCTCGGCGTAGGTCACCGTCCCCTCGTGCCCGGGGCTCGGCGTAGGTCACCGTCCTCTCGTGCCCGAGGTATCGGCGTAGGTCACCGTCCCCTCGTGCCCGGGGCTCGGCGTAGGTCACCGTCCCCTCGTGCCCGGGGCTCGGCGTAGGTCACCGTCCTCTCGTGCCCGAGGTATCGGCGTAGGTCACCGTCCCCTCGTGCCCGGGGCTCGGCGTAGGTCACCGTCCCCTCATGCCCGGGGCTCGGCGTAGGTCACCGTCCCCTCGTGCCCGGGGCTCGGCGTAGGTCACCGTCCCCTCGTGCCCGGGGCTCGGCGTAGGTCACCGTCCCCTCGTGCCCGGGGCTCGGCGTAGGTCACCGTCCTCTCATGCCCGAGGTATCGGCGTAGGTCACCGTCCCCTCGTGCCCGGGGCTCGGCGTAGGTCACCGTCCCCTCGTGCCCGGGGCTCGGCGTAGGTCACCGTCCCCTCGTGCCCGGGGCTCGGCGTAGGTCACCGTCCCCTCGTGCCCGGGGCTCGGCGTAGGTCACCGTCCCCTCGTGCCCGGGGCTCGGCGTAGGTCACCGTCCTCTCGTGCCCGGGGCTCGGCGTAGGTCACCGTCCTCTCGTGCCCGGGGCTCGGCGTAGGTCACCGTCCCCTCGTGCCCGGGGTTTGGCGTTGGTCACCGTCCTCTCGTGCCCGGGGCTCGGCGTAGGTCACCGTCCCCTCGTGCCCGGGGCTCGGCGTAGGTCACCGTCCTCTCGTGCCCGGGGCTCGGCGTAGGTCACCGTCCTCTCGTGCCCGGGGTTCGGCGTTGGTCACCGTCCCCTCGTGCCCGGGGTTTGGCGTAGGTCAGGTCTTGCTGCTCACTGCAGAGGTTCTGGCAGTGTGCAGGAGGAACGGGAAGTTGGGCGTCAGAGGCCGAGTGGAGGACCTGAGGCAGGCTGTGGATGCCTTCTGAGTGGCCTGAGCTTAACTGAGAGGCTTCGGCGCGAGTTGTTTTCCTAAGAGCCACCCGTTGCCAGCATAATTGTAAGGTGGTCCTCCGTGTGATTGTAAACTGGGTTTGTGCTTTGTCAATAAGCTTTTTGACAGGAAGCGTCTATCACCCTGGCTCTCTCATCTGCTGCAACAGAATAGAAAATGAAGTATCCCAATAATTGCATTATAGTTTCCTTCTTGTGGACAAGAAAGCAGTGCGGTATAATTAGGTTTGATTGGAGTGCACGTTTCCGGTAAGATCTGAAATTAATGATGTTGCTATAGTGACACATCTGCGGCCACCAGTGCGTGAAACATAAAGTAATTCACTGGATGAGAGCAGACAGCTGTTAGCCGCACGCTGCACAGTGTGTGGACACTGACCAGAACCTAGGCGGAAGGCAGTAAATGAACAAACGATGCTGTAGCGGGAGGACGGGCGGTTTGCTCTTAATCTGCTGGGAGAACTTTAATCTTCCCACGGTTGTATTTGACAGTGCCGTTGTTTAAAGAACAATGCTGCAGAGAACTCATAAATTTTAAAGCTTAACTCAGGCTGCAGCCTGTTAAAGCAATACATTAATTCCTTTGTTAGGGAGTTTTTATCTTCATGTAGAATAAAGCCATTACTAGAAACACCCACTAAAACAACAGGTTTTGGGGGGATTCACATTTTAATTATAGCATCCATTACCCAGAATGCCATGTTTTTCAGATTTGAATCCCGTTTCAGTGTCAGGGGTGTGTCGTCATGAAGGGGAGGTTCCACTCTCACAGTTGGTAAGGGCCTGCGTGCTTGCCAGAGTCTCCAGGAAGGTTTAGGAATGTGTCTTAATCTCCTGTGTGTCAGGACAGCTGCCGCTCCCTGTGTGACGAAGCTCACTGTGGTGGTCAGTGGAGCAGCGCACTGCTGTGTGTGCTGCGTGGGGCCTGCTGGGGCTGCTTGAACAACTTAGCACGTGCAGCCATGCAACACAGGCGTCCAGTCCTGGGAGTCCTCAGGAGCCCTGACGCACCGCGTGTATCACAGTCATGGCAAATAATTTCAGAAATGAGCGCTAACTGAGGTTTGAGGCATCGGTCTCCTCACGTTCCTTCCTGGTAGGATCTCAGGAGGTTTGTGCTTCGATCCCTTGACTTCCCCAGATCTTCACAGGCGTCCTGTTGCTCCTGTAGCCAGTGTCTCTGAACTGCAGGCGGGCACCCCCTGTCTCTTGTTGTGACCTGGCAGGGTTTGGGCGTGAGGCCACAGCACCACCCGCAGCACTGATCTGCCTCTCGAGCCCTGTCTCTTCCCAGCTGTGGCTGGCGGCTGCTGCCACCCACGGAACAGCGCGACTCTCAGCCTGGTTAAAGGGCTTTCAGAAATCACCCACAAACCTCTGTGCACAGATGTGCGCAGCACAGCCCCAGCCCCCTGTGCCGTGCTGGTGGGCTCGGCTTCTGGCGGCTGAGTCCATTCCTCCTTTCTCAGAGGTCCCGGTGTGGGGCCCGTAATTTCTTGTGTATTAAGAGGAAAAAGGTGTTGAAATTATGAAAAGTGTAAAGGGCTTCCAAGATTCCTGTTAATATGTGAGGAGACTATGGAAGTGAGCCCCACTCCCCATGGGAATCTCTGCACGCATATCCCCGTTCCTTTAACCCAGCATGTTGTAGATGTATTTATTCAAATGGAAAAGTTTGAGAACTTCACTGTTGATTCAATGAGAAGTGCTAGTGATTTGTTTGGATATATCAGTTTTAAGCTACTTACAACATGATTTATTAGCAACTTCGAAATTTTAGAAAATGCAGAGTTATTGTTACAAACTTGTTTGCTTCACGAGAAACCCTTAGGATCTGTTGCTGTGCTAGACAGTACATGGCATGACCACTATAAAACTCTCGTCCCACTCTTGAGTTTAAAACATTCTTATCACCTCAGAAGGCAGCCCCTCGCACATTCGCAGCCACTCTCCATTCGCAAGCCCCTGTCCCACAGCCCAGGGAACCCCTCATCTGCTTTCTGTCTCTGGGCACTTGCCTGACATGAGCATTTTCTGCAAATGAAGCCACACAATATGCAGTGCCCCGTGGCTGGCGTCTCCCTGAGTGTGAGGATCCAAGGTTCATCATGTTGCCGCATGTGTCAGTGCTCCACTCTTCTTTGTTGCTCATTCATTCATCAACTGATGGGCATTTTGGTTGTTGCCTCTTTTTGCCAAGGCAATTAGTCAGGCGAGAGGAAGAGGCATCGGTGCTGTAAGGGAGAGCAGAGCCATCAGTTTGTATGTGACATGGGCTCGCATCCAGGGTCTTAAGAAATCCTCAAGAATCTGTTAATAAAAAATTTAGTCAGGTTGTAGGATACAACATCAATATGTAAAAATGAATTTTATTTCTGTAAAATTGTACTAGCAATGAAGTATCCAAAAATAGAACTAAGAAAACAGTTCCATTTATCAATATTTTGGCATCTGTATGTAACCATAGAAACTCTGTGGTCTCCTGTGTTTTCAGGGGACCTTTGTGCCTGTGTAGAATTACTCTCCAAATGGCTGCACAGCATGGTTAAGGAGCAAAGTACTCCAGCGTCACTGAGCTTGGAACTGTGTCACAAGCTGAACAAAGGACAGCTCACCAAAGTGATGTGATAAAATAGAGGTCACTTTAAAACCCAGTATCGTCTACCTAGAGATAGAATGCAGCAGTTACAATGGTGCGGCTTTGCTTTGGGGCCAGGATTTGTATTGAGGCAGTTACAGGGTAAAAAGTGGTCAAGGAGGGAGTTGTAGAGTAGGGAAACAAGGCCAACAAACCTTACCTGGGCCCAAAGCCACACAAACAATATAAAAACTTAGGACGTGTGTGAGATGGTTGGAAATTGGAAGTCTGACTTGCTGTTTGATCTGGAGGGGTAGTTGTTGGTTGTTTGGGTGTGATAATATTGGGGTTCTCTTTACGTTAAAGAGCCTGTCCTGTGGTAATGATCCTGTCGTGCTTGTGGGTGAACAGACGTCTCAGGGCAGCAGGGCCCAGGCTCAGGGGAGAGGCCCCCACCCCGCGGTCCTTGCCCAAGGGCACTGGTGGACCCGGGCTTTCAGGGTGATGTTCTGCCCAGTCTGGGCCGTCAGCCTCTCTGAAGGATGGAAGGGGTGGAGTGAGCACGCGTTTGCTCCTGTTGTCAGCTCTTGCTTTTTGGCAGTTCTCACAGACACACTGAGATGCGATTTCCTGTTTGATTTGTTTATTCTATCTGTAGACAGACACAAACATGAGACTGACACCTGCATGCCATGGGCTATTTCCAGTGTGTATTCCAGTTGTTTTTAACCGGGAAAGTGGGAAATTTGACCATTGGACACCCCCAAAATCCACATTTTTCTCTTTCAACATGTTCTCTTACTAAAGTCTCATGAATATGTTGGCCTGCAGCGTGGAATTGGCACATAAGTATGCTTATGACCATCTTGCCCATTCATTTCTTGCAAGATAGTTGTATACTAAGTCTGTAAAATTTCCCATCCAAAAAAAAAATGTAAGCTTTTGTTTTCTGAAGTTTTTCTTACTCCTTTTAGGCCCAGTGGAATATGAAGGGAATGTCACATCCAGGGGCGGGGTCTAAACACACAGAGAGCAGCTGTCCCTCCTGCCCCTCCTCATTCCTTTTTAAATGTGCACGTCCTTAGCACAGCTCTGCTGGCAGTGCGCAGAGTCTGCTGTGTTTCTGAGAGCAGGTGCGTCACTCTCAGCACTGGGGTCTCAGTGTGTATTCACCGAGAGCAATGGTGCTGGCGAAGAGGTGAGCCCTCCGGGAGGTGACCCCTGATAGGGCGGAGGCCTCAAGAACGGGGCCAGTGCACTTGTAACAGCGCTCGGGGGAGCCAGGGGCCCTGTGTGCCCCTGCAGACTCCGTCAGGAGTGGGCCCTCAGCACACGCAGCCTCCAGGGCTGTCAGAGGCAATGTTGGCTGCCTGTGCCCTGCCTGTGAGGACAGCTCCGAAGGACGTCCTGGCACAAATACCCGTGTGTTTTCTCTGAAGATGCTGTGTTGCTTTTGAAAATATTTGTATGTTGCTAAGTCTATGTTAACATTACACAGTAACAAAATACAGATTTTGTAACAAATCTGAATGACTTTTCATGGTAGCAAATGATTTTGTGTAGAAAGTCCTTCTGCTGTTTTGGCACGGTCTTGCCAGCCGTGGAGTCGCATGACAGTGGCTTCATCAGGTTGTGACCCAGTGGCTGGCTGTCTACAACAACATCATGTGTGCCTTCTGCCATCCTTTTTCCCCTTAATTACACGTCTTTTCATTCTTTATTCTTTTAATCACTACTTTATGGCTCCTGTGTGTGAGTCAGCTTCTGGTGATAGAGTTGGTGATAAAATGGACACCGGCTCATGAAGGTTCTGGTCCCACAAGGAGACCAACAGAGAGGTGGCACAGGCAGGGTGGCCCTGTACAGAGAGAAGGATGGGAATGCCACAGTGCCCAGCAGAGTGTGGTTCTGCCCTGCAGCGCCTTGTACTGGCATCCTGTCATATGTGTGTGCGTGTGCGTGTGTGCAAGTGCATGTGTGTATGTGTGTGCATGTGCATGTGGGTGTGTTGTGAGCACAGACTTTGTAATGAGATAAATAGTGTATGGAATCTTACACATAGCTTCCTGTGCCTTTATTGGGACCTTAGCTACTTAATTGAACATCAATTTCATCATCTATAACTAGGAATTTGGCTCTGCCAGTCAGAAATTTTCTTCATTTAATTTTTCATAGCATTGTAATTGTTCTTTTTTTGAAAAAGAGTTATTTATCTGAGAGTGTAATCACTTCTCAGCGTTTTGGCTAAGAGCAAGTGTTATGAGTTTAATATCTGAGAGGGTTACAGAGAGAGAGAGGGAGAGACAGATCTTCCATCCACTGGTTCACTCCTCAGATAGCTGCAACAGCCAGGGCTGACTCAAGCCAAAGTCAGGAGCCAGGAGCTTCATTCAGGTCTCCTGCGTGGGTAGCCGGGGCCCAAGAACTTGGGCCATCTTCCAGTGCTTTTCCGAGGTCATTAGCAGGGAGCTGGATTGGAAGTGCAGCAGCTGGGACACAGACTGGCACCCAGGGGATGCCAGCATCATAGGCAGTGGCTATACCTCCTACATCACAATGCCGCCCTCTGTAATTGCTCTTAAGAGAACAGTTTGTTATACTTTAAAGCATGTTGTATTATACTTATTTTTAAGAAGACAAAGTGTGGCTAACCTGACGTAGGGTTTCATGTATTACCTTAAGAGACTCTGCAAGCTCTCTTGTAGTAACTGTGTCTAATCTTAACCTAATCTTGATGGCCTTGACAGAATGGGAGTGGCGTAAAATGGCTTCTCAACATTGCCCTTGAATGAGTCAGTCATCTCCCACAACACTGCTTTTTAAAACATTTAGTGAGAGGGAGAACACCTGCCGGGGTGGCGGATGTCCAGCTCATGCACGGGCCAGACGAGGCCCATGAAATCTCTGGTCTGGCCCTGCCTAGGCAGCCGCAGGTGGGACTTGAAACCCAGTAAGTCTGTGGAGGTCATTCTGTGTGGCCTGAGAATGATGTCATCAGTGTGCACATGGCCCTTGGCAGGAAAAGCTTCCCACCCCGTCGGACAGAGGACAGCCACGGCAGCCTTGTGCCTGGTTCCTTTGCCGTGGCCTTCGGAGTCTCACTCCTATTGACTGAGTCCTCCCGTGTATTTCTGGTTGTGTGTGTTGGGCATTCAAAATAAACTAGGACTCCAAGGTATGCTGCATGTGGTATTTATGTACCTCAAGAGATTTTGATCATCTTCTCATAATTTTTTAAAAAGATTTGTTTATTTGAAAGGCCGAGTTACAAAGAGAAAGAGGGAGAAAGACAGAGGAAGAGATCTTCCATCCACGGGTTCACTCTCCAAATAGCCTCAGTGGCCAGGATTGGCCCAGCCCAAAGCCAGGAGTGTAGATTTCCATCTGGTCTCCCACGTGGGTGCAGGGGTCCAATCCCTTGAGCCGTCTTCCACTGCTTTCCTCGGTGCGTTAGCAGGGAGCTGGATTGGAGCAGCTGGGACCTGAATCAGGACCCATGTGGAATGCCAGCATCACAGGCTAAGATTTCCCCACTGTGCCACAACTCTGGCCCCATAATTTACTTTTAAGCACAGTCTTTAATGTTTAAGTTATGTAAATTGTATATGTAGGTGTGGTAAAAACGTGGGTATATTTCTGCACAGCTGTTTGCCTGAGTTGTGTAACGTCAGGATGTTCATATCATCTGAAGGACATGCTGAGCTGTTGCTTTTATTACTTTGTGTTACTTTGAATCACCTGCTGGTCAAACATATTTGTTCACGTGCTTTGGTAACAGCATCCATGTATTTCAGTTCTTTTGCCCTTTATTTTCTACATAAGTGGAAAAATGAATATACTGATACCACTGATAAGTATAGTTCTTAGAATCTGGTGTGAGAGCGTAGAGATAAGTTTGGGAGCAGCTGGGTAAAGTTAGAGCCCACACTGCTCAGCTTTTTTGTGTGTTTGTCCCCCACGCGGGTGCAGGGCCCAAGCACCTGGGCCATCCGCCACTGCTTCCCAGGCCACAGCAGAGAGCTGGGTTGGAAGAGGGGCAGCTGGGACTAGAACCACGCCCATATGGCGGAAGATTAACCTGCACCACAGCGCCAACCCCAAGAAAGGTAACTGTTTACCCCTTCATGCAATGAATATGGGGAAACGGAAGTATACACTATTGAGGAAAAATGCTCATTAGTCTGATAGAAAATGCACAGGACTTGCATGTTGAAACTACAAAATTCATGAAAGAGGTCAAAGTCGATGTAAATGAGTAGAGGAGATTCCTATTGTGATTGAATAGGATTTGGCTCACCAACACCTAATGGGTTGATGCTCACGGCCGATAGATCGGATGAGGGTTTGATCCAGTGAGCAGGTGTGGAGCTGCCTTGCCGTGGAGTCACAGTGGTGTTAACAGGAGAGGCAGACGGTGGGCAGGAACTTTTCCCTGTGGCCCTCTGCTGCCAGGCTCGTGCCGGGTCCTCTGCAAAGGCCCCTCCCCCCTCCATGGCCAGCCTCCACCAGATCTCTGGGGCTGCTGCTCTTGGACTGTGCAGCTCGAGAGAACACTGGACAGGGAGAAGACCCTGCCCGTCACTGACCAGTGGGGGACTCACATGAAGACCCAGCAGATGCCTCTGCACCACTGGAACAGTTACAGTGACAGGCCGGGGGCGTTGTGCAGCACTGCAGGTGACACCACTGCCTGCCACGCCAGCATCCTGTGAGTCCCAGCTGCTCCACTTCCAATCCAGTTCCCTGCCAAGGCACCTAGAAAAGCAGCGGAAGGTGGCCCAAGTTCTTGGGCCTTTGCCACCCATGTGAGAGACTCGCCCAGGGTGCCAGGCTCCTGGCTTCAACCTGGTAATCCCCGGCCATTGCAGCCACTGGGGAGTGAGCTGATGGAAGACCTGTCTCCCTCCCTCCCTTTCTAACTCTATGAATAAAGTAATTTTTTTAAGAAGTGAAAACAGGACAGTGTCAAATGTTGACGTAGAAATGGGGCGACTCAGGATGTCTTGTGCTTTTCTTGTGGGGACATGGAGTGGCTGCATGTCCCCACATTCACACTCCAGGAACTTACCCCAGGGATGTAAAAGCTTGGGTCCAAGCTAGCGCTATCCCATGGGGGCACTGATTCATGTCCTGGCTACTCCACTTCTGATCCAGCTCCCTGCTAACACCGGGGAAAGCAATAGACAATGAGCCCAAGTGACTGGGCCCTTGCACCTGCATGGGAGACCTGGAGGAAGCCCTTGGCTTCAACCTGCCCAGCTCCAGCCATTGCAGCCTTTTGGGGAGTGATCCAGTGGATGTAAGACCTCTCTCTCTCTCTCTCTTCCTCACCCTCTCACCCTCTCACCCTCTCACCCTCTCTCACCCTCTCTCACCCTCTCTCACCCTCTCTCACCCCCCCTCCATCCCCCTCCCCGTAACTCTGACTTTCAAATAAAATAAATCTTTTTTTTTTTTTTTTTTTTTTTTTTTTTTTTTTGACAGGCAGAGTGGACAGTGAGAGAGAGAGAGACAGAGAGAGAAAGGTCTTCCTTTTGCCGTTGGTTCACCCTCCAATGGCCGCCGCTGCAGCCGGCGCACCGCGCTGATCCTGGCAGGAGCCAGGAGCCAGGTGCTTTTCCTGGTCTCCCATGGGGTGCAGGGCCCAAGCACCTGGGCCATCCTCCACTGCACTCCCTGGCCATAGCAGAGAGCTGGCCTGGAAGAGGGGCAACCGGGACAGAATCCGGCGCCCCAACCGGGACTAGAACCCGGTGTGCCGGCGCCGCAAGGTGGAGGATTAGCCTATTGAGCCACGGCGCCGGCTAATAAAATAAATCTTTAAATAAAAAAAAAAACCTTAGGTCCACAAATACCTATACATGATAATTTATGTAGCATTATTTGCAACAACCAAAAACTAGATACTACAGTGTTACTTAATGAGTGATGGTTAAACAAATTATACTTGACTGTACTGTGGAATACTACTATGCAATGGAAAGGAAAGAATGAGTGAAACTCACAAGTACTTGGGTAGATGTCAAAGGTGTGAAACTCAATGGAAAAAAAGAAAACAACCTCCAAGGGTCGTGTTGTGAGTGACTTCAGTTATAGAAAATACTTTTTAAAAATCAACCAGGCTGATGAATCTTTTATTTGTTTGTTTATTTGAAAGGCAGAGTAATAGAGAGGGAGAGACAGAGAGATCTTCCATCTGCTGGTTTATTCCACAAATGGCCACAATGGCCAGGGCTGGGCCAGGCCAAAGCCAGGACCCCAGAATTCCAGCCGGGTCTCCCACGTGGGTGGCAGGGGCCCAAGCACCTGGGCCATCTTCCACTGCCTTCCCAGGTGCATTTGGAGAGAGCTGGATCAGAAGAGAGCTGAGACGTGAACCGGCTCCCTAATATGGGATGTTAGCAGGTAGCAGCTTAAACCCACCATGCCACAATGCCTGTCCCAGAACACTCAGGATGTTAAAATTGCTCAGATGGAGAACCAGAGAATGATTGCCGGTTTCTGGGTCAGGGAAGGGTGTGGATATGACCACAGAGGGCAACCCAGGGAGACCTTGGTGGAGATGGAATGGCTGTGTTTTGATGGCAGAGGTGGAGACACTAGTCTACACCTGTGGTAAAATACCAGTGTCAGCTTAGCTACAGTTACAGTAACCGCTGGGAGAAGCTGGGGAGAGAGAACCTAAGAGGGCTCTTTGCTGACTTGGTTACTTTCTGTGAATCTAAAGACTGCTCTCAAATAGAAAAATATGAAAAAGGACTTGGGTAGCAGTTCTGGTTAAAGGGAAAGTACTCAAATTTCTATTCATTGCAGTATCTTCTCTTAACTAGAACAAGGCTCACATAAAACCCCATTAAACTTTTGGCCATGGTTTCACCAATATGTCTGATAGTTATTGTTTAAACCAGAGAACTGTAATTACATGATTCTGCAGCCTGTCATATTCTCTGAGAACACATGTACGTCCCCTCCCAGCTGCCCGCTACCACAGAGCGAGGTCCAAGCAGGTGCCCTCACAGGCCTGAGTCCTGGCCCCAGGTGCAGTACCCAGCCAGGAAGGGAGATAATCTATGTGAAAATAGCTGATAACAGCCTTCATTGTAAGCATGCTAACTTTAATCTTTACTCTTTTATCTGCCCCAGAGAACCCTCCCAATCGCTCACGCCTCAAATGCCCACTTCTTGCAGCTGAGCCTGGGAGCTCAGCACAGGTCTCCCACATGGCTGGCAGGAACTCAGTTCTTTGTGTCACTGTCCTTGCTTCCCGTGGTCTGCATAGCAGGAAGCCAGAGTCAGGTACCAGAGCTGAGAATCAGACCTGGATGCAGCGGTCTCAACTGGTGTCTTAATGGCTAAAGTAGATATGCACACCAGCGTGCCAGTTCTTAGGACTACATGACAGTTTATAGAATGCCATAGCTGGAAGTGTGTGGTCATTCAGGCACTCACCCACACTGGGCAGGTGAGACACGCGATCCTGCCCAGGCTGGAGTACGTGAGCTGTGTAGTGAGTGCAGCAGCACCGTGCGTCCCAGACCTCGCCTGTGCTGCCTTGGCTGGGTTGCCCGTGGTTTACTTCACCCCTGTCTCACAAGTAAAGTGTCTTCAAAGTTTAGCTTTGGAATGACCGGTGCCATATTGTTAACATTTATTTTTAATGCAAACAGCTTCCATACTGTGATTATTTTAAAACTTTCTGAAATATAAAATAACATATATTGGACATGGTCCCAAAAGATCTTTCTAGAAATAGCTAATCTCTTTTTTCTTTTTTTTTTTTTTTTAATATATTTTTAAGCTTTCATTCATTGAGAGAAATACATGGGAGAGTGAGACCCCTGTCTATAGGAGAGAGGTAAATTGGTTCACACCCAGTACCAGGAACCAGCCACATGGAGGAGCATCTAGGCCAGGAAGCATGGGGCGGGTTGCCCAAAGACCACATACCCTGAGGCACAGGGCCACACTGGTCCACGCTGGCAAAAGGCCAAAGGAAGGAAGGGGTGGGCACACCGTGTCCTGGGCTTTTTATCCACTTTCAAAGGGGAGTGGTTAATTAACCTGATTGGCCAGTGGGTGCACAGGTGTGGCCAGGTCAGGGCATGGGGTTACACAGCTGAGGGCTTCCAGCTCACAAACCTAATCAGTTTTATCCTGTATGCCTGCCTACATCATTCTCCCCTCAGAGACTCCGTTCCCTTAATCCTAAGGGATGTTGAGGGATGTAGAATCATCATCTCTTCTGTAGCTGCTTCCTGCTTATGAGGGGCACAGTGCAGGCCCTGCCTGTCCAGGGTCTGGAAGTCTCTGTCTGTCTCATCTAACAAATTTGCTTTGTGAGCTGGAGCAGTCTCGGTCATTGTCAATGTCTGTGTCCCCTGCATGGTCAGCTACTCCCAGAAGTGGAGTTTTGAAATGTACAAGTTTGTGAATTAGCAAATGCAGAACTGGAACAAAACCAGTTGCAAGTAGAATATCCCAAAAGATGGGAAGAGCTTACCTTACAGACTCCCAGATAGTGGGTGGTGATAGGCTACCCTTAAGTAGATTCTAAACCCATTTAGTTTGAACATAGAGACTTAGAATAGAAGAACCCATCAGGTAGCTTTGTCATCAGTAACAGTTCCCAGAGAGAATCGAGAGAGGCAGGAGCAGCATGCTTGCCTCAAGGAGCAAAGGCAAGAGCTTTGCTTATCCTTGACTTTGACGAGGTCTCGCTGGCTTGCAGAACAGCCAGGCCTGCCTTTCGCATTCACCTGTGAAGACCTGCGAGGTCGACGTTTAGTCCCAGTTGCACGGAGGGGGTCGTGCGCAGTAGCACCTGGTGAGGCCCCTTTCATTTAAGCTGCAGCTGCTCTGAAGAGGATCGTCTTATGAATGGCTTGCTCAGGAACTCGTAATGTTGGAGTTTCTGTCAGAACTCCTTAATTCCTTGGAACACCTTCTGTAGCTCCCTGTTCAGCACAATGTGTCTGCATCAGGGGCTTTTTAAGCAAATATAGGGCTTAGAATCCAAATCCTAGAACCCATATTCGTGGATTGCTGTCAGCAGCAATTCCCAATGTTGGAGCTTTAGTTAGAAGCTCCTTAGTTCTCTGGAGCAGCTTTTGGAGCCACCCTTTTCAGTACAGAGTCTGCAACAGGGCCTTTCAAAGCTGTATCAAAGCTTGGAACCCAAATTCCACAGAGTTTTGCCGTTCCCAGAAATCGCCTCAGCTGCCTTCTAAATATCTGACCTTATGTTAAAACATACGAGATAGGGGTCTCACAGAGACGTGTATCCAAGATTCCACGTTTGAGACAATTAACTTTAAACAAACACCTGAGAATACAGGCAATGGAGTGTGACACTTCGACATAACTAGAACTTATGATGCATAAGAATATCACACACTAGAACAAGGTAAATCTTTGGGATCAAGTTTTACCATTAATGCTAATACTGTAGCTGTTTGAGAACTGCATGGGAAGTTAGTACACGGTGACTCCTGTTTGTTAATTTAACAATTAACACGCTTCTGTGTGGTGTCAGTGATCTCCCGAGGCTCTTGACATGAGCTGCCAAGGCTGTGGAAGCCTTTTGAATCCATAGACTCGGTCAGTATTCAGGCAAGGCCATAAACAAAGTGGAAGTTCTTTCCTCTCTGGAGAAAAGTACATCCTTCTTTGATGACCCCTCCTTTCTGTAAGGCCGCCACAAAACACACCAAACGCCGGAGTAAGGGAAAGAGTTTATTGGGGGAAACTCGACAGACTGAAGGGGAAGGGCAAAGAAGGAAGAGAGGGAGAAGGAGAGCATAAGAGAGAGACACAGAGACAGATAGACAGAGATCAGGAGACACAGAGAGAGCTTGAGCCATGTGTTCAGGAACAGGTCCTTTTAAAACTTTGCCGGAGGGCGGGCAGGGAAGCAGGAGCAGTGAATCCCATTAGGATGGGGGTGGAGCTTGGCACCAGTGGTTGGGCCATGTGGCCACCTGGCTTCCAGCAGTCGCGGCGGGGGCTAGAGCCTAGGATGGTGTCAGGGTACAGATCGCGCCACAGGTAAGACTGTGCCGTTTTCCTAACACTTTCCACTATGAGCACGTGCAGGCTGTGCTGCAGGAACTGTGCCTGAACTCTGGCTTCCTCTGCGCCTCCTGCACATGCCCATGTTATATGTGTTTTTGCATGTATGTCTGATATTTTAGAGACAGGGTGAGAGAGCAAGCTCCATCCCCAGGCTGCCTTCCCTAATGCCCACAACAGCTGAGGGGCTAAAGCTGGGATCCAGGAGTTCAAGGCAGGTCTCCCAGCTGGCTCATGGAAACTGGGTTCCTGGTACCATCACTGCTGCTTTTGGAGTTGGGCTCTGGAGCCAGTCAAGCCCACGCGTCTTCCTGCCCAGTGTGTGTGTGTTTCCAGCAGGTGAGATGCAGTCACACTTCTCCCTGAACATGTGGCCTGCTTCTCCTCCGTCCTCCTGCCTGGCCCGGCTTCTCTCAGGAGCCTGAGAGAAGAAACAGATGGTGAGGGTGAAACACGTCTCGAGTGTCTGACTCCTTTCAACTAAAAGTACTGGGTTTTTCAAAATAGGTCTTTTTACAAGTGACAGACACTTTAATTTGGGGCTACTTGATGTCCTTTGCAGGCAGTGCTCTGTGTTGCAATTAGAAAGACAGTGACTCCGTTTTCCAGTTTCATGCCTGTCTCTTTCAGGAGACAAAAATTGCATTTGTGCCAAATAGATCTTCACAGACTGGCAATGACCAGGTGCCTCACATATAGGCCCTTTCTGTTATTCCAAGTTGGACACACTAGGAAGAAACTTCTCCCCTCGCTGCTGGGATCAGAGTGGCCGCAGAGAGCGCTCTCCAGTCCCAGGCGGGCATGGATGCTCTCGTGGAGGGAAGAGTGTGGGTGTGGTCCCGGCCTCCTCTGGGGCCTGCCTCTGTTAATGTCCATTGCGGTCACCTTTGTCACAGGAACCCTCACCCAGAATGAAATGGTGTTTAAGCGGCTGCACCTGGGCACGGTATCCTACGGCACGGACACGATGGACGAGATCCAGAGCCACCTCATGAACTCCTACTCACAGGTGAGTGACTTCTGCGTGCCACGTGCCCTCGAAAGGGCGCACGGCTGTTAGGCTGAGCCTGGGGCGTGCTAACCTGCACATTAGGAAGCTTCGTGATGGTTGGGTTTTTTATTACTGTGATCTTTCCTCGTCAGTCCCAGCAAGTGGAGGCTCCCCCTTAGGGTAAGCATAGAGGACATGCGGGCTGGAGTCATTTGCCCAGAGTAAGTTTTCTTGGTGAATCTTCTGGCCAGAGCCGCTCCACAAACGTGCTGCTCTGCACAGCGTTCGAGAGACTGCCCTGGCAGCTCGTCTCCTGGCCAGCCCTCTGCGTCTTTCCGTCTGAGGCCGACCTCAGAGTGCTCTGAGCATGCGCGTCTCAGCTCCTCAGCCCTGGGTGTAGGGTGGGGTCTGACTCACCAAATCATTTTGAAAAGGTGACACTCAACTGCATCAGAACTGATAAGGACTCTTTTCCTAAATCTGATCTTTTCATGGGGCTTTGCAGGAGCTGTCCAAGGTTACAAGAACAGGAATTAGCCTGGAGGTCACACCCCTGCCAGAGGTTTGCGAAACAGTGTCCCTGGCCCAGTCCCTGGCCAAGTGGCTCTTGTGTGAGCCTCGGTCACACTTAGATCACTGAGGGTGAGTGTAGGCCTGGCCCCACGTCGTGTTCTGGCCCATTCATTGGGGGTTCTGTCACAAGTGGAAGTCAGGATTCTAGGGAACCTACTTAAAATGTGGTCTGTGTCAGGAACCAGCACTCTCGGGCTTCTGGTCAGCCTGTCTGCGGCTAAGTTTGAACACAGGGGTCCACGACAGTGTGCCCAGGCCTCCCTGGTCACACGCGTGGAGAGCCTCCCCGGGCCATCACAGCCCAGTGCTGCTGCCCGACTCTGAGGGCGCCACGCATGTCGTAAGCTGCCTGGTCTGTAGATCGTCACATGGCCAGTAATTTGTGTCAGGCTTAATTTTGGGTAGCATGGGCTAATGATACTTTCCCCTTGCAGTTTTTGTCCCTTTGACAGAATTCAGGAGTGGAAATTGAGTCGTGAGGCCTGTGTTCAGGCTTCTGAAAGCCGTCTCTCCCCTGAGATAGCTGCCAGACTGGCGCACACTTTACCCCGAGATGTGGCCGGATGAGGCGCACTCTTAGGTGTGATGCTGCACACACAGCCACGCACTTTGTCGTCTAGCTCTGATTCACGCAGACGCTTGAACCGGCCTTCTCCCAGGAATCTATGTCTAGATTAAAATGGTACCATGTAACATCTGTTTTTTAAAAAATTAATTTATATTACCTGTGAATGTTATTTTAATAGCTCTCAATAAGTATTTTATTAGGAAAAAAATTAAAAGCAGGAAAGAAGAAGAAACATTATAATCAACATTGATGGCAGAAGCAATCAACATTTACTTTTTAATTTTTTTGCTGTTTATTTGTAAGAGGACTTTTAAAAATCATTTTTACTAATAAAAGCAGTCTGTTAGATAGTTACACAGTGCTTTCTCTGTAACACCGATCCTGTTTCTTTTTTCTGTGCTGTTTTGCTATGAAGATGACAAGGGTGGGCATTGGCACAGCACTGAGGCAGTTCAGGGTACCCTCGTCCCATGTCGGAGCCCTGGCTCCGCTTCCAATCCAGGTTTCCGGTAATGAGCACCCTGAGAGGCAGCAGGTGGATGGCTCATGTACTTGAGCCCCTGCCACCCGTGGGGGAGACCTGGACCGAGGGCCACCCTCCTGGTTTTGGACTGACCCAACCCTGCCTGTTGTGGGCGTCTTGGAGTAAACCAGGGGTTGGAAGATGTCTGTCTGTCTCAATTTCTGTGTCTCTGTTTTACTCTCCCTTTCTATGCTTTAAATTAACAATAAATACAAGCTTTTTTAGAAAGATGGCAGTAGTCTAGTAGGTCCACTGTAACATAACACCAATCTTTTGTAGCCTGGTCTCTACTCCCGCTGGAAGCCCTTGGTGTGGGAGAGGACATAGTCTTTCATGGAATTTGTGGAATTCAGTGACACCAGCACCAGCAGGCATGGCATAGTTCAGAGGGAGGTGGCGAGCTGGGTGTGTGCTGCAGAGACACGCCGTGAGCAGGGAGCAGGTGCGGTGGGGAAAGGGGGCTCGCTGTGAGGTGATGCGGCCGGGTGCCAAGCCAGCCCCTCACTCGACAGCTCTGTAATTTGATAGCAGAAGCTTGCGGTTCAGTGACTCTGCACACCCAGGCCAGGCGCCAGCACCCTGGTGTCTAAGGAGGATGTTGGGTACCACTCTGAAGTTCACTGTTGGGTCAGGGAGCGTCCTCCCACACCGTCACCAAGGAGAAGGTGGTGACAGTCATGCCTCGCCAGAGCAGGCGGCACCTGACGGGCCCTGGTGCTCACCAGCACGGAGACAAGACCCGGGACCCCTTCCCTTCGGGTGGGACTGTCCCTTACAGAGCGGGCCATGCGGATTCACAGGGTGGCGGATGGTGGTGAGGGGCCACGCGGGGATGCTTTGCCTGCTTCAGCTTTATACTGTTTTTGTACAGCATTTTTTTTAAAATTTATTTATTTATTTTTGAAATAGGGAGAGACAGAAATGGACCTTCCATCCACTGTCCACTCCCCACGTGGCTGTAGCGGCCAGCGCTGAGCCAGACCAAAGCCAGGAGCCAGGAGCTTCATGCCGGTCCCCCATGTGGGTGGCAAGGACCCAAGCACTTAGACCATCTCCTCATGCTTTCCCAGAGCTTCCACAGGGAACTGGAAGTAGAGCAGCTGGGACCTAACCAGCGCCCGGATGGGATCCCGGCGTGGCAGGCAGTGGCTCTGCCTGCCATGCCACAACACTGGCCCCTTGAACAGCATTTTTTACAGAAAACTGAAAGTGTACGAGTATCCACTGCAGCTCGTTCTTTGTAGCTCTGTGTTTAGAAGTAATTGTGAGCGAGTGTGGGGAGAGTGAATCAAACAAAGGAAATGATGCGAGCTGCAGTATTGCAGCAGATGCTTCGGCACATCTGACAGCTTGGAATGTCGAAGTGCTGGGCAGTGCTAAGGTAAGGAGATGACTCATGAATCGACACGGTGTAGGAGAGGTCAGAATAAAATCAGCCCTCCGCGTGCAGAAATAGTGCAGGAGAATCACGCAGCGGCTCTTGTGGGCGCCCGTGTCTTACAGGTGCATTCTCAGGCTGCTGGGAACACGCCCGGGTCAGCTCCGCTGAGGAGAGCGCCGTCTTCCGCCCCCAAGATCAGGAAAAGCGTCAGCAGTCGGATCCACGAGGCGGTGAAAGCCCTCGCCCTGTGTCACAACGTGACCCCTGTGTACGAGTCTCGGGCTGGCGTCACGGGGGAGACCGAGTTTGCCGAGGCGGACCAAGACTTCAGCGACGAGAACCGCACCTACCAGGCCTCCAGCCCCGACGAGGTCAGTCTGTGTGTCTCAGGGAACCCTACCCACAGAGTACCCCTGCCCCAAGCCCTCCCACGGCCACTGCAGAGGCACAGGAACTGGTCTGGTTTGGAGTGGGGAGCAGCCAGGGGCATGCTGTAGCCATGGCGCTGAGACCGCCAGCTGTCTGTGGGCCACCTCGACACGGCCCGCACAAACACCTCTCCGAGCACCTACAGCTTGGTTACAGGAAATAAGCTGAGGACAGTCAGGGAGCTTTCCAGGTGCTTGTACAAGGCCAGGCCTGACACAGCTGCTGTTACTCAGGCTGCGTCTCAACTCCAAGTGAAGCATCTTAGATTTCCAGGTATTTTGCCAGAGTTTGCATGCAGCAAGCCTCTTCCAAAATGTAAATGCTTTCAAAAATGTACAGAAATTTGTAAAGTCTTAGCTATGGAAAATTAGTCTTTTATTTATTTATTTTTAAGAGAATGCCTGTAACAGTTGGGGTTGGCCAGGGCTGAAGCCAGGAACCAGGGACTCAATGCAGGTCTCCCACGTGGGTGGCAATAGCCCCGTACCGGGTCCTCACTGCTGGCTCCCAGGGTCTGCATTAGCAGGAAGATAAAATCAAGACCGGAACCAGCACTCAAGCAGGCACTCTGAGAGGGACCCCAGGCATGTTACTGCTCGGTGAAGTGCCCACTGCCCACCTGGCCGGCTGCTGCAGTCTTGGTCTACGTGTGTGCAGAATCAGCCAGGCACTCAGAGGGACCCCAGGCGTGTTACTGCTCGGTGGAGTGCCCACTGCCCACCTGGCCGGCTGCTGCAGTCTTGATCCACGTGTGTGCAGAATCCTTCGCGCAGTTTCACGCTCACTCTGCCCTCTGCGAAGGAGCCAGACCTGCCATGAAGCAGTGCAAACTGGCTTCTCGTAGACTTTGTGAACGGTGTCATTTCAGTCAATTTAAGCAAAGGCACCTAGTGTTTCAAAGGGAGGAGTCTGGCGCTCTGCCGAGCGGTTTGTTGGAGGATAGACCGCTTCCCCAAGACGGCAGTGCAGGTGAGAAGCTGGTGCAGCCCACTCCCACCAGCGTGGCAGTATGCAGAGCCAGGCAGGAGCAGGTGAGGAGAGGCTGAAGAACTGGAACCTGCACGCCCAGCCACTTTGGACAACCATTTGGAAGGTCCTCAAACAAAGAAACGTGGAGATAGCAGGTGACCCAGCAGCTCCCAGATGTGTACCCAGAGACGGGAGAACATCTGTGCACACTACCATCATAGCAGGACAGCCAGCAGGCACTCGATACGTGGGTAGACAAAACTCGTCCCTCCCAGTCATGAAAAGGAATGAAGCAGTATCACACAGGACGGTGTGGGTGGACCTTGGAGAAAGGATGCCAGCCATGGCGTGTTTCCCACACAGGCTGTCACACACCTGCGTATCAGGTACCCAGGGCACACGCATCCCTGGGACAGGAAGTGCATTGTGGTTGCCAGGGGTTTCTTTCTGGGGAGGTGAGAGTGTTTCAGTTGGTGGCGTGTTGGTTACACACACTGTGGGTATACTGAAATCCACCATGTTGTACACTGCAAGTGCTCATGTTATGCTACACGAAAGGTATATTGGCTGGCGCTGCGGCTCACTAGGCTAATCCTCCCGGCGCGGGCACACGGGTTCTAGTCCCAGTTGGGGCACCGGATTCTGTCCTGGTTGCCCCTCTTCCAGGCCAGCTCTCTGCTGTGGCCCGGGAGTGCAGTGGAGGATGGCCCAAGTGCTTGGGCCCTGCACCTGCATGGGAGACCAGGAGAAGCACCTGGCTCCTGGCTTCAGATCAGTGCGGTGCGCCGGCCGCCACAGCCATTGGAGGGTGAACCAATGGTAAAGGAAGACCTTTCTCTCTGTCTCTCTCTCTTGGTCAAAAAAAAGAAAAAGGTATGTTAAGACTATTTTAAGAGAAGGTGTAAAGTGAGTTTAGGTTGTTTGAACGTAGAAAGAGTAGAAATGTTAAGATGCATGACAAAGATTAAACAAATTCTCAGATTAAAAAGCTGACTGTGCTAGCTGAGTTGCTCAGCTACTAACTTCTGATGCCTCCCACAGTGGGAATCCAGGCACAAACCCCTGCACTCCTGATGAGCACATAGGGCACACGGGCTGAGAGGAACAGAGGCAGAGGGGCGGGGGAGCCCTCGTCCCGGTGCTCCGCTGTGCGTGCCTCCAGGTGGCACTCTTGGGAGGTGGGGCCTAGTGGGAGTTGCTCAAGCCAATCTGGGGAGTCCCTGGAGGGGAATTCTCCCAATGGGTTACCTTGGAAGCCTGAGTTTGGACCCCCCACTCTGCTTCCTGCCAGGTGTGTGAGCCTTCCTCTGCACCTGCCCCAGCACCCGCCGTGGCGCCCCCCCCCCCCTGCCGAGTGCACCCTTAGCCCCAGACCCGCCGTGGCGCCCCCCCCCCCGAGTGCACCCTCAGCCCCAGACCCGCTGTGGTGCCCCCAGAGTGCACCCTCAGCCTCTGCACCTCTCTTTCTTTGCTGGGCCACTTGCCCAGGTATCCTGTCGTCTAACACAGAGCTGACCTGCGTGCTGGTCACAGACTCTGCAGTGGAGAACAGCACCCTGGCCGTCCAGGTGTGGACGTGCAGGTGAGCCGTCCTCACCTGTGGGAGCTGTGAGTTGAGAATGTTGGGAAGCAGAAGCCTTTGCAGTCTGTGGCTGTCACTGCAGTTGGAGACCTGAAGCCGGGGAACTGGGCATGGTTCTGGAGGTCGCCACCGGGGGGTGTCTTCTCGAAGCCCAGGGTCGCAGGTCTGGGGTAGGCCAAAGCAACACTGCGCTGAGGACCCCCAAGCCCCTCGCATCTGCACTCTTGGAAGCGGTGACCGAGGGGACGTCGAGAGTTGCAGTGAGAAGGAGCAGGGAAGGGCGTCCTGAACGTAGCCGCACATTTCACCAAGTGCAGGGCAGGATTGTTGAAAAAAATGTTTATTTTTAAAGCTTTAGCTACCTGGACATTTCCTGTTTTGTTGCTTAGTCAAGGTATTATCTTCCTCTGTAGCTAATACAGTTTAGAAATGATGGCAGTGTCATCAGCCAGCTAAGAGGTTTTTATATGGAGGTGGGAAAACAGTCAAAAAGATGAAGTGGGGTTTTTTAAGCACTTTTAATAAAACAAAATGTGTTCATTCATTTGAAAGGCAGAGTTATAGAGAAAGAGGAAGAGACAGCGAGAGAAAGAGGAGAGGGAGAGAGAGAGGGGAGAGAGAGGAGAGGAGAGGGGAGAGAGAGAGGAGAGAGGAGAGGGAGAGAGAGAGAGGGGAGAGAGAGAGGAGAGGGGAGAGAGAGGGGAGAGAGGAGAGGGAGAGGGAGAGGAGAGGAGACAGAGAGGATAGAGAGAGAGAGGAGAGGGAGAGGAGAGGGGGAGAGAGGAGAGGGAGAGAGAGAGGAGAGAGAGGAGAGGAGAGAGAGAGGAGAGAGAGAGAATCTTGCATCTGCTGACTGACTCCCCTGCTGCTCCCAAGGCCACAGCTGAGAACCGGGCACTGCGTTCAGGCCTCCTGTGAGGATGGCAGCCACCGGCGCTGCCTCCCCAGGTCTGCAGGAGCTGGAGCTGGTATTGAACCCACATGCTCCAGGGGGGGACATGTGCATAGTCAGTAGCTTCTTAACTGCTGGGCCAAACATCCAACCCCCGGAGTTGTATTGTTCAGCAGAGAAGGGTGGATGCAGTGGGTAGGTGTGGTGCTGTGGTCCTTGATGGTGGCCGTTCTGTCCTGGGATTCTTGGGCTTGTCTCCGCTCTGTCCTCAGATGTCCTTGGGGCACGTGGCTGTCCAGTTGTGCTCTGTGTAGGGCTTCTCTCTCCATTCATGTCACAAGTCCTTTGAGAAGAGGCGCACACTCTCATGCCGTGTTGTGTCATGCTCATCTTCCTGGCGAGGGTCCACAGGCGTTAGCTGACCGAGGGACACGAGGGCAGTCTTGTTTAGCGCACAGTGAGCCTTCAGACCAAGTTAGCAGAAGTGCCTGTAGCAGCATGCTGTGGCCCAGAGCTGCGGAGCAGTTTGCCTTCGGGGGTCGAATGGAATGATGGTAAGAACTTTGGCTCCCTCTTGGGAGGCCCACTGCTGGCTCTCTCCCTCAGAGGTGCGTAGTTTGTGGATGGGGATGAGTTGGATGTTGTAAGTTTCATGCGGGGAGATGAGAGCCCCACGCTGTCCTGCAGCGGTCACCAGTGTCTGCGTCCTGAGTCCTTTCAGCGTTGCCTGGTCCTCCCCCAGGTTCTGTCTTCAGATCCTGTCAGCCAGCGCACGCGCACAGTTCTCTTCTCACCATCCTCCGTCTGACATCTGGAGTCTGTGTGTCTCCATGTTTACGCTGGACCATAGGAAACCTAAGAAAATCCATCCGGGCAGGTCTCAGCACGTTTAAGGTTCATGAATGTCATCCTCTGGCACCCCAGGGCAGGCTGTGGTCACCGCTCTGAAAGCAGCGAGCCACCTTCTCACCAAGCAGGGCCGAACACTCGGCTTTGTTATAGCATTCTAGAGGCATTCCCAGGAATTTCATGTGATTGAACTGAAAATAAATTATTCCAAGCCAGAAGCATGGCAAACACAATTGTTTTTCACAGGGAATATCTCATTGAAAGTATAAAGAGTACTGTATTGGGGCCAGCGCTGTGGCACAGCGGGTTAAAGCCCTGGTCTGAAGCACCAACATCCCATATGGGTGCCGGTTCTAGTCCCAGCTGCTCCTCTTCAGATCCAGCTCTCTGCCATGGCCTGGAAAAGCAGTAGAAGATGGGCCAAGTCCTTGGGCTCCTGCACCCACGTGGGAGACCCAGAAGAAGCCCCTGGCTCTGGCTTCGGATCAGCATAGCTTTGGCCATTGCGACCATCTGGGGAGTGAACCAGCGGATAAAAGACCTCTCTCTCTCTGTCTCTACCTCTCTCTGTAACTCTGTCTTTCAAGTAAATAAAATAAATCTTTTTTTTTTTAACTGTACTATGTATTTACCTTATTTACCTACCACAAAATACAGATTCTGTTTAAAAAAAAAAGGCATGAGATTCTTTTTAAAACAAAAATATTTATTTGAAAGTCAAAGTTACACAGAGAGAAAGAGAAGCAGAGAGAGAGAGGCCTTTCATCTGCTGGTTCACTCCTCATTTGGCTACAATGGCCAGAGCTACACCAATCCAAAGCCAGGAGCCAGGAGATTTTTCTGCGTCTCCCACACAGGTGCAGGGGCCCAAGGCCTTGGGCCATCCTCTACTGCTTTGTCAGGCCAGAGCCGAGAGCTGGACCAGAAGTGGAGCAGCCAGGTCTTGAACTGGCACCCACATGGGATGCCAGCACTGCAGGCGGCAGCTTTACCTGCTACACCACAGTGCCGGCCTCATGAGATTCTTTTATCTTTGAGTTTTTATGTGTCTTTACATTTTTAAAATCTTAAATTCAGAATTCACAGTATAGAGCAATCCATTGATTCCAAGATTACTAAGAATTTAGAGAGATATACAAAACTGCTCATTTTACATTTAAATTTGTTACTTGTTTAAAATTTCTTTGCACTTTGAAAACTGGACAGTGATTAAAAGTAGCAGAGCCTTAAATAACCTGGGAAAATGCCTCACACATATTTTGAGTCTGAAAATGGAAACAGGGCCCATCCTGATTTTTAAAGAGCTCCATCGATGCAGTGTTTGGTCCCTGAAGGCCCAGGGAATCATCTAAACGGGCCATCATTCCGCTTCCTGAGCTCCGCTGTGGTCAGGCCGACGGGTGGTAGCCACGCTTCCCAGCCGCCACAGCGCCGCTCTGGGCGCGTTGTTTATTGAGTGGAGTGCTCAGAACCTTGCAGCCTGGAGCTCTGTCTAGGGGCTGGGTCGGTGGGTGCTTTCCCTGGAAGCTCGGCTCTGACCTGCCACAACTATGCGGTTAGCAAGCAGCCTTGCCTCTTCCGAGGCCTCGCGCAGGCACACGCCCTGGGACCCCGGTGCGGGGGCTCTGCTCTGCGGTGAATCTCAGAACCGTGCCATCTATTCACCGGGCCCTGGTCCTCAAGTCTGGCAGACCACGCGCGCGCGCGGTTCCTCACAAGAGACGCTGTCTTCATTTTCATTGCTGGAGTCAGAAAGGGCCTTTGTCTGAAAGAAAGGTGCACAGCTGCGTTTTGATGACACAAGTGATGGAGTCCCGGGGGAACTCCCTCTACAGAGGGTCCCGGGCGGCAGAGGTGCCGAGTGCTTGCGGCACGTGTCTTCCTGGGTGGGATCAGGCGCAGGAGGTCTGGACAGTGCTGGAGTCCAAGCGTGTGCACCTGATCTGTGTTCAGCGTGGGGAGCCTGCCTGTGTCCTGGTGGTTTTCTTATGCTGGGGATCAATATCCCATTTTCTCCCAGAGAGCTGCCTCCCTTGTCACTGCACCGGCAGACTCGGTGCTCCCTGAGATTCCTTCACAGCTCCACCGCCCCCTCCTCGGCTGTTCTCACCTGCTCTGCTGCAGTGGCCAGAAGTCCTGGGCAGGCGTGGTGAGCTCAGGAGCAGGCCCTGGGCCTCAGCGGTCAGCAGCACGGGGATCAGGACGTGGGGGACAGGTTCTGTAAAGACCTGTGTTCTGGTCCTGAATGGTTGGTTGGCTGTGATTTCTAGAGACTGCCTTCTCCTGTGAAGGAGCTGCCTGTTAGAATTCTCTGCCCCCATGGCTGCCTTCTCTCACGTCCTGAGTTCCATAGGTAAATGTTATTTCAAGGTGCAGCTGCCATGACCTCACTCCTAGCTTTCTGTGCAAAAATCAGCAAGAATGAATCACAAGCCACAAGTGGGTTATTCAGAAGCAGAGGGGCAGTGCATCCCTAATAGCCTTGCTCACGGGCTCACAGAGGGAAGCGCGGGTGTATGTGGTGTGCTCTGTTTGTAAATTCATTTTATTGTGTGTGCCTATCGAAGCAAGACTAATTGTGGTGTTTGTCAATACATGTGCGAGGGCAAGTCATTGCCAGTGACACGAAGCCTTCACTCGGTGACCTTCAGGACCAATGGAGAGTAAATACTGCGTAGCCTGTCGGTGACTATTGATCAGCAGTTTTTCCAAATGATCAAACTGCATTTTACATTAATAATTCTATTAAATTATAACAATCACTGTAATAACCATGATCAAAAATGGCAAAATGTCAATAATTTAATTATAATTTATAAAGTACCTAGTAAAAATGTATGCTTGGCGTTTAGCTGGCGGCTACATGCATGTTATTGCTAATATGAAAGAAGGAAATTTCTCCCAAGTTTTCCAAGAATAATAGCACAGAAATTTCTGGGTAACAGAACTGAAGAGAAAAAGCAGCTGTAGCACCTTGCACCACACTGCGTCTCCTCCTGCGGTGGGGCTGGCTGAACCCTGCCGTCCCGGGCGCTCGGCCTGGAGAGGCACAGCTGGGTAAGCAGATTACCTACGACAGAGATGGCTTAGGTGAGCTGCCGAGTGGCCTGTGGAGGAGATTCGGCTCAGGCTCCCACTTGAACATGCTTTTTGCATTGCACATTTTAATTATTTTGTACGTTTGTATTTTTTACTGATACCACATTGCATTTTTGAAATCCTGAGAGCTCAGTAATCAGAAGCAGTCATGTGAAATGCACCCCGGCGTTGAGTCCCGGCCTGTCTTTCCGCAGGTTGTGGGAACTTCTCTGGGGCCATTTCCTGTGGTGATGGGCAGCAGCTAACACCGTATTAACAGAAGCACGCGCTCTCCCAATCTGTTTTTCCTTGGAGACCGAGGAAAGTGCCCGGTCCTCTTGGAGAGCTGTGAATACGACCTGACAGTGTGGCCAGCGCCACGTTTGGCTGCCTGGCTGTCCTTGAGAGCATCCAGAGGAAACAGAGAAGGGCATTCGCACCTGCTCACCCTCACCCTCAGGAACGGGGCGCTGCACCCTCAGCTTTCGCATGCATTTCCTGCTGGGCATCTCCAGAGGTGCTAGGAAATGTGTGTTGTAAGGTGCAAACTGAAGAAGCTGCATGGCTTTCCAATTTTTTTGCATCAGAATACACATGCCTTTTAATCCCCTTTTTTTCTTGAACTTTTGAAGGGCCCTTGGGTGTGCTGTGGACACCTGAAAGACACTGTGGGAAGAGGCACAGCAGCTGCTTCACAGGCCCCACCCCCAGGCGAGCTTGGGGCAGGTGTGCCACGGCGCACTGCGCTCAGGCCCGTGTGTCAGAATGAAGAGTGAAGCCGGGAGTGTGGCATTAGACTAAAAACGTCCTGAGAGAAATGGGAAGAAAGGTGAAAACATAAACGTAATATTGCAAAAGCAGTACATTCAGAAGCCCATTTTTTGAGATTCTATTGAGTGGTTATGTTACTGGTAAGAAATAGTCTGCAAAATAGTGAATACATGTGAAATTATGCATGTGAAAAAATATGTAATAAATAGACTCAAATGTTTAAGACAGTGTTAAACATAGCCTCAAGGCTAATATTTTTTGAAGATCTCAGTAAAATAACTGTGTCCTGGAAAAATATAAATAAGCAAAATTAAGTATAATGAAACTTTAATTGGCCAGAAAATAATTTTTAAAAAAACAAAACAGAGGCTGGCGCTGTGGCATAGAAGGTTAAGCCTCTGCCTGCAGTGCCGGCATCCCACACGGGCACCGTTTTAAGTCCCAGCTTCTCCACTCCTGATCCATCTCCATGCTGACGCACTTGAGAACACGGTAGAAGATGGACCAAGTCCTTGGGCCCCTGCACCCATGTGGGAGAACCAGAAAAAGCTCCTGGCTCCTGGCTCCTGGCTCCTGGCTTCAGATTGGCCTAGCGCTGGCCATTGCAGCCACCTGGGGAGTGAACCAGTGGATTGAAGACCTCTCTCTCTCTCTCTCTCTCTCTCTCTCTCTCTCTCTCTCTCTCCTCTCTCTCTCTCTCTCCCCCCCCTCCTCCCTTCTCTCTATTTCTTCCTTTCAAGTAAGTAAATAAATCTTTAAAAATAATCACCAAGAACACTTTTATAGTTCAGTGACAGCCACAAATAAGTCCCACACTATGAAAACTTTTCTAGAGCAAGGAAAAACTTTAAAACCCTCTGCTTCACCCTCCGAAGGCAGTTTCATCTGAATCCCAACTCTGACAAAAGATACCGTAACCACTTACGCAAGAAAAAAGGGATTTTCAGACAAGTTTTATGAATGGAGATACAGAAATCCTAAAAAATAGTGTCAAACTTTACAGTCTCCTAAAAGAATAATATGCCATGCCCAAGTAGCCTTTATGCTAGGATACAAAGATGACTCAATACCAAAAAATATAATAAAATATAAATATATTAATAATGTAAATAATTCAATATAAAACACACACTGATGAGACTTTTGACTCTGGTAGACTTTGGGGAAAAAAGGCATTTGAGTTAAAATTCACGACACATTCCTGACCAAAACAAGCAAGCTGTTGCAAAATACCTGATCATACACATGCAGAATGCAAGACACTTTGCGTGACCCAGGATCCCGGCCTCACCCTCACACCAGGTGAAGCCGTCAGCCATCGTCATGAGGGCGCAGAGTAAGACAAGGGTGTCTGTTGTCACCGGCACCGTGCAGCACTGTCCTGGAGCAGTAACAACTATCACCACCTACGCAGGGCGCCATCTGCAGGCCCACAGTCACGCTGGAGCCAGCCTGCTGTGTCCACCACGGCGCCCAGCCGCAGAGCCACGGGTGCACTTCTGCTCCCACACTAAGTCTTCGAACAGCTGCTGAGAGAGGCGCCTTCGTCCTATTGAATAACAGAGGACAGGGACAGTTTGGTTTCATTTAAATCCCAGGATGATTGTGTTGAGTGTCAATCCTGGCTCCCCAGCAGAAACGCTGGCGAGTTTTTAGACTGCTGGTCTGTGGGTCTCCCTCAAGTCTACTGAGCATTGCTTAATAAATCAAGAAGTAGATGCACACTTTTACATTATAGAGTATTGCTCATCTGCACTGTAGAGATTTTGAGTCAAAACTTGACACGGAGGGAGGCTCTTTATCTTTTTTTAAAAAAGGTGTTTTGTTGTTTTTTTTTAAGTTACAGAGAAAGTGGGAGACTGAGATTGCATCCGCTGGTTCACTCCCCAAATGGCCACAACAACCAGGTCAGGCTGAAGCCAGGAGCTTTTTCTGGGTCTCCCACGTGGGTGCAGGGGCCCAAGCACTTGGGCCATCTTCTGCTTTCCCAGGCCACAGCAGAGAGCTGGATCAGGAGTGGAGCAGCCAGGACTCGAACCGGCACCCACATGGGATGCTGGCACAGCAGGCAGCTGCTTTACCCACCACACCACAATAGCAGCCCCAGTAATCTGTCTCTATATTAGGATATTAATCCAAGATCTTCACATTGGGACATCCTGGGAATCTGCACACCGTGCTGAGAGCCTGGCCAGTGAGCAGGAATCTCTAATTGCAGGTGATTTTAGAGAAGCCACTCTAAAAAAAAAAATTGTTGATAGAGAACCAGTTTCCTGTATTTCATAGATACAATTCTAAGAACATAACCAAACTCTCCTCCTGGCCTGGCCTGGATCCAAGAGCAGCCACTTTGTGTGGTGGGTCAGTTTTCCCATCAGAGGAGCCAGTGACCTCGGCTCCCCCCACCCCAGGCAGCCTGTAGTCCTCTCTGAAATACCCCAGAGGTGTCTCAGGTTCTGTGTCAACTACAGAAATTTTATTTTAAAGTAAGAGCTGAGGTGGCTGTGGTAACCTCTACCAAAACATGTAATGAAAAATGATGCTTTCTCTAGACTCTTCCAAAAAATAAAATGGGAAAGAGCACTTCTCAGCTTGTTTTCTGGTGCCTGTTAACTCGACCCCACAGTCAGACCAGTATCACCTAAGAAGGTTGCAAAAATCTATGACAGAATATACAAGGATCGAGGCCAGCAACGCAGGAGAGCGGTCACAGTCCCTGGCGTGCATCTTCTCCGAGGAACGCAGGCTTGGCTCCCAGCCCCAGTCCCTCAGTGTGTGCACTTCACCAGTAGAGCAGCAGAGAGGAGTCACGGATCGTGTCGTAGATGCAGAGGACAGGGAAGCGCTTAAGCAATCAGGCACCTGCCCCAACGAAGCCCTCAGTGGACTGGGGATAGAAGACAGCGTCTTCTGTGTCCCAGAGAGCGTCAGTGAGGAACCCGCCGAGAGCCTAGGCCTCCTGTCACCCCACAGCCACTCAGGACCGCACCACGGCATTCCCAGAGCAGGAAGGCGAGGCGGGACAGAGAAGACTGTCTTGTTCCTCATGATTATCGCCAAAGACTTTGCCAAAAAGCCACTAAAATCTAACAGTGAACTTTAGCAAAATTGCGCATTATGATGTCCTTATACAAAAGTTACTCATGTTTTTATGTAGTAGCAACAAGCAACTGGAAATTGAAAATTTATAATATATCATTTACAAAGCACCAAAACGTCATGAAGTATTTATAAGCTCTAACAAAATGTGCAGTATTCAAATACTGGAAACAGCAGGAAGAAGAGTGGAGTGTGTCGTGCTCACAGGCCGGGAGACTTCACAGGTGTGTTTGTGAGATGCCAGGGGCTTGCTGCAGGCTAAGGGCCCTGCTCGGGGGCCTCACCACACGTGAAAAGTGACTCCAACCAGGCTGTACCCAGGTGGGAAGCCTGAAGTTAGACCATTTCTATCAAAAAACACAGGAGAAATCTTGGTAGCCTTGAGTTAGGGAACGTTTTCTTGACACACAAAAAGCACAAATAAAAAACATTGATGACGAGTAAAAATACTGTGTTCTTGAAAAGACATGGATAAGAACATGGCAGCAGGCCACAGACTCGTGGGAAATTCATGCAAAATGTGCATCTGACAAATGATGGACCAAATATATAAAGAATTCTCAAAGCTCAAGAAAAGAAGAGCCCAATTTAAACCTTGGCAAAGGGTTTGAAGAATTATTTCACCAAAAAGAGATGTGAACCTTGACCGTATAGTGCTATAAAAACAACTGATGGGGTTTATGTAAAAGTGTGAGATCCAAGGCAACCACGTGCAGGGATCCAGACACAATCATGGTAGGTGGAGTTGTGTGCCCTGGGGGAGCAAAGGGCCTGTTTCTGATAGGTTGTGAGGAGTCAGACACAGCCGCCAGCATCTTGTGACGGCAGGAGGTCAGGACCCAGCACGCTGATGGAGACACGGCAGGGGGCACCGGAGCCCGCACTGCTCCAGCAGCAGGGTGAATAGAGCAGAGTGGGTTACGGTCCAGAGTGTGAACTGAGGTGCGGCAGTCCACATGGCACAGGCACACAACTGGGTCAGTGCACGCATGGACGATACAGACACGGCTGGGCCGGTGCACGCGTGGGCGATACAGACACGGCTGGGCCGGTGCACGTGTGGGCGATACAGACACAGCTGGGCAGGTGCACGCGTGGACGATACAGACACGGCTGGGTCAGTGCACGTGTGGGCGATACAGACACGGCTGGGCCGGTGCACACGTGGGCAATACAGACACGGCTGAGCCAGTGCACGTGTGGACGATACAGACACAGCTGAGCCAGTGCAGCATGGGTGATACAGACACGGCTGAGCCAGTGCAGCATGGGTGATACAGACACGGCTGAGCCAGTGCACGTGTGGGCAATACAGATACCGCTGGGTCAGTGCATGTGTGGACGATACAGACACAGCTGAGCCAGTGCGGTGTGGGCGATACAGACACGGCTGAGCCAGTGCACGTGTGGGCAATACAGATACCGCTGGATCAGTGCATGTGTGGAGGATACAGACGTTCAGGAGGTGTGGCCTGTGACCTTCTGAGTTGGGGTGAGTGCATGCTCAGGAGGTGTGTGACAGTGTCAAGTGCAGGGTCAGGAGGTATGTGACGGTGTCCTGGTCAGGGTGGGTGCACACACAGGAGGTGTGGCCCATGACCTTCTGAGTCAGGGTGGGTGCATGCTGAGGAGGTGTGGCCCATGACCTTCTGAGTTGGGGTGGGTGCACGCTCAGGAGGCATGGCCTGTGTGCTGGCACATCACTGTTGGCTTGCAAATGCTACAGGAGCCCCCTCCTCCATGTACACCTTAGAGAAAACCACCAGATTTCAAACTTTTAAAAAAGTTCTTTGGCCTTTTTCATGATATTTTACAGTAATTGGTTAAAAATTCCTCTTCATCTTTGGCATTTAATTTAGAGTTTTCTTGCGATTGGCTTCCGTGGAAGACACCAGGGAGGCTGCCGACGGGCGTGTGGCTTCTGACCTCACTGGTCTCTGACGCGTGAGGGGCAGGTTCCCGCTGACCCCTGTACCTGGTCTTGTGAGACTGAGATGTGTTAGGGGAGAGGACAGCACCTCTCAGGGCACAGCTGCCCTGCCCCTGCCCAGCCTGTTCCCCAGGTCCCATGGCCGCTCTGCAAAGGGCCAGGGGAGAACCGTTCTGGTTTGCTTCCAGGAAAGACGAAGATTAGTGTCGGAGACTAGAAGGTGGAAGGGGAGGGGTCAGACGTGGCTGCTCGTAGTTACCACAGACCCAAGGCGCTGATGGCCTGGAGGCGGGGTCTCGTCTCTGTGGGGTGACGCAGCACCCAGTGGAGAGGGGCAGCAGCCAGGTGCACCTTCCACTGCTGTTGAGTTCCACCCAACACGTGTCTTTTCCTCTTCAGAAAAAGCGTGGTTGCTCTTCTCTCAGTGCTGAGGCCCACGATGCAGGTAGTGGCCACTTGACACTGCGGGACACTGTGTCTTGCTGCAGCTCCCTCCCTTGCAGAAGTAAAAGACAAACCGACTCCCCACCCCCCCCACCTGACCCTTGCCCTCTGTTCTGACACCCAGGCCACTCCGAGAGTGGGAGAGAGCGTGCCTAGACTGGGGACAGCCCTTCAGTTTGCTGTGTTGCCAGCGTTAGGTGTGAGTTATTTGGATATTAAGTTGGTTATGGATTTGGTGCACTGGTGTGGTGTTCTGTTAAGTGGAGATAAAATGCAAAGGCAAACAGTGTGCCGTTTCAGGATGCACAGGGCCTGGCACGCCGTGGAATCGCTGACTCAGCTTCTCTCAGGCAAGGATGTGCTGTGTGTCCAGTTTGCTTTCATGTCTGCATTCAGTGTCACCAGGTTTTAGGTTTCTGTCTAAGCACCCCGCCCCTGTGGGAAGAACACGTGAGGGTGGTCCCCGTTTCCGGGCCACAGCCCTGTCAGGCTGGAGCGTCTGCCGGTGTCCAGGGCAGTGAGCATCTCTGGGGGGCTGAGCACATGGTGTGGGCTCTGCAGCAGATGAGCTGGAGGTTCCGCATACCCTCATCCAGAGTGGTTTCCTTCGCTGGCATTCGCCTGTAGGCCTAATCCAGAAGTGGCTAATTTATGTTCTCCAAAGAACGCTGCCCTGCACCAGGGGCGGTGATTAAAGAACCGCCATCTTAGGAAAAAGTCCAGCGTTCGTTTTTCCTGGGTTGGTATTAGAGTTGCCCCCAGGCTGAGTGCTGACCGACCCTTGGAGCGCGGGCTGGGTAGAAGCAGCTGCGTGGTTTCTGTTGCAAGCTGCTGCCTCAGGGGGGTTGTGAAGCCGAGCTTACACAGTGAACAGTCACCAAATGCGGCGGGACACCGTGAGGTGCGCAGGTGCTCTCGGAAGGGTGCGGCTTGTGGGTCACAAGGGCGGCGTCACCTTTTGCCGTGTAAACTGAAAATTAACCTTGAGAGTATTGGGTCGTTAACAGCTTATAGAAGAATTTTGTTGGGAAAAAAACGTGCAGTACCACGTTGGTTTTACGTTTGCAGTGGTGCTGCAGGATGGCGGCCGCGCCCCCGCTCTGGAGGTGCTGTGGTTCCTGTCGTCGCCCACGTGCCTTTTTTTAGCACTGTGAGTCAGGGCACGTTGCCATGCTGTGAATTACAGTCCTGCGCCCTGGGCCCCGGTGTCCTGGTAACGCGCGGGGAGGTCGGGAGCCGGCGGCTCAGCACAGCTGTGCCTGGGAGGCAGGGGCGGGCCAGCCCCGCTCTCGCCCAGTGACACGGCCCATGCTGCTGCAGCTGCCGTTGGGTGACAGCCCTCCCGAAACCTGGGGAGCAGAAGCCATTTTGGCGTCTCCTGGTGAAGCCTTCTGGGGAGTCAGGAGAGAGGCCTGCAGCCTGGCGGAGTCATCGGGGGTGGGAGTCACCACCTTTCTAAGACCCACGGAGACGAGGAAGGACGCTCGGCAGCAT
This sequence comes from Oryctolagus cuniculus, assembly GCF_964237555.1. Taxonomy (NCBI): domain Eukaryota; kingdom Metazoa; phylum Chordata; class Mammalia; order Lagomorpha; family Leporidae; genus Oryctolagus; species Oryctolagus cuniculus. The sequence continues at coordinate 710,537 of NC_091441.1, read as the reverse complement.
TTCTGTGGCATTTGACGAGCATTAAACACCCAGCGTGTTGCTCTTTGTGAATTATCTTCTAGGAGGCCAAGACAGGGATCGTACTTAGACCAGAGTCAGAATCCGCTAGTGTCTCTTTCGCTCCTTTAAGGAAAGAGCACCAGCTCCGTATCAGGAGCGGGGAGCCTCGGGCTTGTCAGGGTGACATCGGGCGTCTGCTGGAACAGACGCTGTCCCCCAGATGCCACCTGAGACCCGGGGTGTCACCAGCTCGTGTTTCGGGTTTGTCTCCAGAACGTGGGTGCTCCTGCTGTGGTGCGTTTCTCCCTTGATGCCGTGTAGGCACGGCCACAGCCATTCACAGCCACCACATTAAGCAGAACGGGCCAGGCCAGGCTTGTTCCTTGCGTGTCCCTCCCGGCCAGGGCTGTGGGCAGGGGCAGGTGACGCCCGCCTCCCTGGGCCTGGCGCATCTGTGCGGGGCTGGGTAGGACCCTGGCGGGTTGCCCTGGAGACTGGATGCTGTGTTTCTCCTCCATGGGAAAACTCATTAACTGCATAGTGTTGTCATAGCCTGATAATAGCAGTAATTCTGCAGTTAAGTCTCTCCTTGGCAAGCTAACATCTAACATTTTGCTGTCCCTGAATGGTGAGCTGACTGTATGATTCTATTAATTTAAATGAAATGTGTATTTCTAAATGATAAGTTTGGGCCGAGGAGAAATTCAGACGTGTGTAGCTATTCCTACTGCAGAAAGCAGGTTGTGGAGTTGTGTCCAGCGGCTGGAGCTGTGGAATGAGCCATGGGAATGGCCAGACGAGAGGCTGGAGCCCAGGGTGTCTGAGCTACCCCTGGGCAGGGCCGGGGAGGAGTCCTGAGGCTTGAAGGGGCAGTCGGTGTGCAGTGTGCAGCGTGGTGTGCAGTGCATTGCCCTCTGTTGGTGTGGCGGGCACTGGTTGTGGACTGTGCTGGAGGAGAAAAGGCACCTCCAGTTGCCTTCTGGGGTGCGGATGAGGGAGGGAGGTTTGCTTCCGCTCTTATGTGCCTCCTTGATAGAATGTGTTTCTGATGTAAAGGTTGATTCGCGGCTGTGGGGCTACAGCTAGAGAGGAGCAGGAAGTTTTCGGGTTCTGTGGCACAGTGGGGTGACCATAATGTCAATGTGCCACGTACATGTCCATTTAAAAAAACAGAAGCTAGGACTGGGGATGTTTTCACTGTGCACACGTGTTACATGCTTGGACAGCTAAAATATATTTGCCTTGATTGGATGTTCACAGTGTATACCTGTAAAAGGACCTCATAGTATCCCATAAATATGCACAATTTTGTGTTCATTTTGAGACCTTTTTGGCCGGCACCGCGGCTCACTAGGCTAATCCTCCGCCTTGCGGTGCCAGCACACCGGGTTCTAGTCCCGGTCGGGGCGCCGGATTCTGTCCCGGTTGCCCCTCTTCCAGGCCAGCTCTCTGCTGTGGCCAGGGAGTGCAGTGGAGGATGGCCCAAGTGCTTGGGCCCTGCACCCCATGGGAGACCAGGATAAGTACCTGGCTCCTGCCATCGGATCAGCACGGTGCGCCGACCGCGGCAGCCATTGGAGGGTGAACCAACGGCAAAAGGAAGACCTTTCTCTCTGTCTCTCTCTCTCTCACTGTCCACTCTGCCTGTCAAAAAAATAAAAATAAAAATAAAATAAATAAAAAATAAAAAAGACCTTTTTAGTAAAATACAGGGAAAATCAGTAACTGAGAACGAGAGTGCCAGACCTCCCTTAGTATTTCACCGCCTGCTTTCCTGGGACTGTCCTGTTCCACTTAAAGTATCCAAAAATTGCTTATCCACACTGGTGTGTCTGTGTCTGTCTGCCTGCAGCCCCGGCTGCCTGCCTGAGGGGCGGGGAGCGGCGGGGAGCGGCCCACCACGCTGCCCACACAGCCCTGCTGCAGCTCTGCAGGCAGGGACGTGTTGAGTCCCACGTGCCTCTGCTGCTCCGGCCCAGGCGCCCCCTCTCTGCACCGTGGACTCAGCACTAACAGCAGTAGAGCCAGCCGTGAGCCCTCCGACGCGGGAAGACCTTCCTACGTTGTTCTGCAGAGGCTTGCAGTTCCGTCTGCCCGCGTGTAGATGGCTTCTGTGAGCAAGAGTTGAGTGCAAAATCCTCACGTTTTGCTGATGACATGAGCACCCAGAACCAGCCCTCGGGGACCCCGTGGGCGGCCTCCGTCGCAGCCACATTATTGATGAGGAAACTGGGATCGAGAGAGTGCTGGGCTCTGCTCAGAGTCCTGAATCCTGAGCTACACAGCTGCCCCAGACCAGAGCAGTCTTATCATTTTCCTGCAGAATCAGTGTGAGAGCCCAGAGGACAGACATGGGGTCAGGAATACACTGACACAGGACGGGATTTAGAATGTTCTTGATGGGATTTGAGTGTTCAAAGCCTAAGGCCGGAACAAGCTCCTCCTGCTTAGGTGGCGAGCAGCGTCAGAAGAGACCGGCCTGGGCCCCAGGATGCAAGCGAGGGTTGTTGGCAGGTGTCGGCACTGCCGAGCACGTGAGGGACTGCCTTTTCCTGGAGTCCCCTGAGAACCAGAGGCAGGGGCCTCAGCAGCTCACACTCCAGGACTAAGTGGCCGGGGCCCCCTCCAGATTTCGAAACCGTCTGGCTCTCCAGAGCTGCGAGACCAGCACTGCAAGTGCGTCTTTGTGACCTTGGAGGCCTCGTGAGAAGTAAGACCAAGGGACCTTGTGTCCTGCTGCTCGCCTGTGAAACACTGTCCAAGGTGCAGCCTGAGGTGGCTGCAGAACCAGACCTGACTTTGCCGTGTCTCACGAGGGGCTCCCGCTCGCTGGTGTGGCTTCCACGAAACTCAGTGGCCTGCTATCTTGCTGTTCCCACAGGTTGCGCTGGTGCAGTGGACAGAGAGCGTGGGGCTCACTCTGGTCAGCAGGGATCTCACCTCCATGCAGCTGAGGACGCCAGGCGGCCAGATCCTGACCTTCTGCGTCCTGCAAATGTTCCCTTTCACGTCGGAGAGCAAGCGCATGGGAGTCATCGTCAGGGTAGGCATGGCTTGCTGACGTCACTCACGGGGATGGCTGGAGCGTGCCACATCCATTCTTTCAGCCACGCCTTTTGAACGTTTGTTTATTGTTTAAAATAAAGATTTATTTTATTTGAACGTTACAGAGAAAGGGAGAGACAGAGATCTTCTATCTGCTGATTGACTCCTTAGATAGCCACAGCTGTCAGGCTGAAGCCAGGAACCTGCACTTCCTTCCAGGTCTCCCACGTGGGTGCAGGGGCCCAAGCACTTGGGTCATCCTCCACTGCTTCCCCAGACCATTAACAGGGAGCTGGATAGGAAGAGGAGCAGCAGAGACTTGAACCAGCGCCCATGTGCTGCCAGCATTGCAGGCAGCAGCTTTTCCTCTGTACCACAATGCCAGCCCCAGTTTGTTTGAAAGGCTAAGTGACAGAGAGACAGAGACAGAGAGAGAGAGACAGAGACAGAGGGAGAGAGAGACAGAGAGCTTCCATCTGCTGATTCACTCCCAGCATGTCTGCAACATCAGGGGCCAGACCTGGCCAAAGCCTGGAGCCAGGAACTCCATCTGGGTCTCCTACATGGGTGGCAGTATGTGAGCCATTTTTCAGTATTTTAAGATCCAAAATTTTCCCAAAATAACAGTTAAATATCTTCATAAATGCAATATGCTTATATTTTGTTTTAAAGGAAAATCCAGTAACTCATAACTGAGAAGCTAAGGTAGACACCTAGTGATAGAAAGTAACTCTCCTAAGACTTCTGCAGGAAGAGCAAGTAAATTGTGTTGTTACCAACTTCTGATCAACTGAAAATGTTGTTTCATTTTCAACTGAAGTAGCAGTCCAGAAAGTTTCACTGAGTGATTTATGACCATGAAATTGCTACAATATACTGCTACTAAACTGGTTTTTTTTTTAACAAATAGCAAAAACTTATTTTGGACTTTGGCTAATCTGTGAAGCATTCAGTCAAATCAAAATTTTTAGAGAATTAATGCTTGCATTGCAACCCTAGTTTATATGCTAACAAATTACAATTCAAAAGCTTCCAACGCTGCCTCACAGAGAGCGAGGGTACGTTCTCTGGTCATTGTGCTCTGCGTGGAAAAATACATGGACGGCTCCCCACAAAGGAGCACCTTCACCAAGGATTATTTTTCTGGTGCCTTTTCTGTGAGACCAGCATTACCTGCAAGAACCAGCGCCACCCAGGCGTGCCTGTGCTCACTGTGTTGCAGGACGAGTCGACAGCGGAAATCACGTTCTACATGAAAGGCGCCGACACGGCCATGGCGGCCATCGTCCAGTACAACGACTGGCTGGAAGAGGAGGTGAGTGTTTTAGCACGGTCAGTGAGCAGGGGCAGAAAATGTGTATCCCAACCAGCAGACACTGGTACCGCTGTAATAAATCAGGCACTGAAATCTCAAACCACACACAATAGGTTGCCCAAGATAGTATCACGTTTCCGCTAAATTATTTTAAATACTTCGAGTTCTCAGTTGCATAAAGCATGCAGGGTAGAAGCCATACGCACCTGTGAATTTTGTGTTTGTGTCCATATAAATAGGCAGTGCTTTCTTGTGTGGGTAAGCACCGCGGGTGTGTTCAAGTACATCCTCCAGGAAGCAAATTTATTTACGATAGCAGAAACAGACGCTCACTGCAGAGTTCTGAATACTCGTAACATTGTGTATGTAACCAAGGTTATATTTTTATACATTTATTTTGTAAGCTAAATATTTGCAAGGAGACTTTAATTGGAATTTTAATCTAGTGCTAATTTGTGTATAGGATTTACCTAAAAATAGAAAATTAGTTTCAGATACTATCCCACAGGGCATTAGGTTTGCCCTAAACAGCTGTGACTTGCAGGCGGCCCCATGTGGTTGCATCCCTTGCTGTGAAGTGCATGTGTGAACCAGGGGCTGGGTTTCAGAGGGGACGAGAGCCATCGCTGTTGTCAACAGGACCCTTTGTGCCACGCGCGCAGCTGTGCAGGTGCTCACGTAGCTGTGTCCCGCTGTCAGCCCTCACAGATGACCTGTCGATACACCTGCCACGCCCCGATGTTCGCAGTGGTATTGGCAGCACGAATCAATACCTCCTTCAGGGCGCTTTGATTTAATCAGGGACGTGAATACATTAAGCTCCCTGAAGACCTAGTAAAATGCCATAAAAATTACTTTTGGTCATAATGACGTGCAATTAATTGTAAAATACTTGTTTAATTTATTTAGCTTTATGAGGTCAAATCAATAAATGTCTTGCAACAGACAGATAATGTCAGATTGATTTTCACAAAGATAACTTTATTAAAAACACTCTGTACGTTCATTTTTTTCAACTTGCATTTTCCTTCCAAAGATCTCATGACCTTCATCAGTGTCTGTCATGAAAGCACTGGGGTCTGGCAGGCCGTGGCTTTGTGAGAAGACAAAGCTGAGCAGCCCTCGGAGCCTGCATGCACAGAGGCTCTGCCCCCGCACCTGTGCTCTGCGTCTCAGCCAGGCCAGCTTTCGAAAGCCTGCAGCAGGCTTGCCACGAGGTTGCCCTGGGTCGGCTGAGGGGTCGCTGCGATGGGCCTGCTTCCCCCAGCCCTGACGGGAGACAGCACGGCCCCGCCTCGCCAGGGCGCCGGGTCGTCTGCCCGGGGCCTCGGCCATCCATGAGCAGGGTGGGGGTCTCGGCTGGTGCGCGGCCCAGGAGGGGCTGCTGTGCCCGATCTCACAGTGCTCAGCAGACCCTCAGAGCTGGCCGGCTTCACAGGGAATCGCCAGACACCCCTGAGTAGCTGCAGGCTTCTGTTTACCGACTGACATCTGACCACTGAAAGTGGCCTTGGGAACACGCGTGTCGGAGGTGACGAGTGACCGCTGTGGTCAGGGGGCCAGCGTGCGTGCTCCCGGAGCAGTGCTCCTGTCCCCAGTGCCGAGCGCACGAAGGTCAGAGGCCGTTCCCACGCTTCACCGTCACTTCCCGTTGCTGCCCCAGACCCGCCGCCAGGCCCCCGCACACGTGTGTGACGAGGTCACGGGTTGCCGTGAGCTTTATCAGGCTGTGCTTTTGCTCCTCCCGCCGTGCAGTCTCGTGGCCGGGCTGCTGGCGTTTGCTTTCCTTCTCGTTCAGAACGGTGTCGTGGGTTCATTTCTTGGGGACGTGTTTGTCGACGTGCATCCTCACATTGTTCACGCTCATTTTCATGTGGATGTTGTCACTCGGCTCCTCTTAGCTCCTCGGGTTGGAGGGGATTGTCCCCAGTAGCATGTTGCCTCCTGGTCCCGCCTCCGCCAGTCCCATCCATCACACGGCCTGAGGGCCTGAGCTGCGTCCACCAGCCTGGGCTGCAAAAGTTGCCCCATCTCAAAAAGTGGCCGCTTCATGTGCTGTGGAGAACCTGCTATTCTCTACGTTAGCAACACATGCCCAAAGCTCGCGACGTGTGCTGGGGGTAGGGCTTTGAAAGCATCATCATAACTTGAAATGCGTCCTCAAAGCTGAAATTTGAGAGGGTGCCCAGCACAAGGGATGAGCAGGTGCGCCGTGTGCGGGTGCTGTCCCCACCCCAGTGCCCGGGCACTCGCTCTGGCTGGGGAGACTCGGCCAGCCACAGTATCAGCGGTCCAGGCGCTCCGAGAGCATGGAGTTCATTGTGCTGCCTGTTTCTTTTTTATAAAGATTTATTCATTTGTTTGAAAGGCAGAGTTACAGAGGGAAAGGGAGAGACAGAGAGAGAGAGAGAGAGAGAGATCTTCTTCCACCTGCCGGGTCACTCCGCAGATGGCTGCAGTGTCCTGCGCTGGGTCACGCTGAAGCCAGGCACTGCATGTGGCAGCTGAACCCACTATGCCACAGCACCTGACCCTGCTCTTCTTCTTTAAATTTAGTTTTGTTTTGTTTTTTTAATAAATGACTTTTCTTTTTTTAACAAGCAGAATTAGACAGTGAGAGAGAGAGAGAGAAAGGTCTTCCTTCCATTGGTTCACCCCCAAAGTGGCCGCTACAGGTGACACTGCGCTGATCCGAAGCCAGGAGCCAGCTGCTTCTCCTGGTCTCCCATGCGGGTGCAGGGCCCAAGGACTTGGGCCATCCTGCACTGCACTCCTGGGCCACAGCAGAGAGCTGGACTGGAAGAGGAGCAACCAGGACAGAATCCAGCCCCCTGACCAGGACTAGAACTTGGGGTACCAGCTCTGCAGGTGGAAGACTAGCCTAGTGAGCCGCGGTGCTGGTAAATTTAGTTTTTATAAAGCAAACTTCCCTCCATGAAATGCTAGCTTTGAGGTTTAAAGCTTAGGCCTGCATAGCTCAGGTGGCCCTCAGTCATGAGCGCTCACTGGTGTCTTCCTGGTAGAAGAGGGCCCCTGTCCCTGAAGGGGTGCAGCGGTCCTGCTCCCCAGGCTCTGGCCTCCATCCCAGGCCAGCCCCACCCCCAAGATGGCCAGCACTGCCTCATGCCCAGGGGGCGGTGGCAGCCCTGGTGAGTCCCAGCACCTCTCTGAGCAGGGCTGCTCGGGGTTTCCCTGGCCAGGAGGCAGGGCTGGGCCCACAGGAGTTAGGAAGGTGGTGTTCCTGGCGTGTGCTACCTGGAGATTGAGACCCGGCCCCTGTCCACACAGCCATCAGCCAGGTGCACACTTGGAAGTGCAGGCAATGTGCCAGGAGCATGGGTCAGATGTGGGGAGTGTGGGGGACGTGTGGGGGGTTTGAGGGACGTGCAGGGACGGTGGGTTAGGTTGGGGGTGTGGGTAGCATGTCAAGAGGTGGGTGATGTGCAGGGAGTATATGTGACGTGTTGGGAGTATGGGCAGTGTGCAGGGCGTGTGGGTGGCGTGCAGGAAGTGTGTGTGACATTTTGAGAGTGGGTGGCGTGCAGGGAGCGTGTGTGACTATTGGGAATATGGGTGGCGCGCAGGGAGCATGTGTTACATGGTGGGAGTGTGAGTGGCATGCAGGGAGTGTGTGACGTGTTCGGAGTGTGGGTGGTGTGCAGGAAGCATGTGTGGCATGCAGGGCATGTGGGTGGCGTGCAAGGAGCGTGTAACATGTTGGGAGTGTGAGTGGCATGCAGGGAGTGTGTGACGTGGAGAGTGGGTGGCGTGCAAGGAGCATGTAACATGTGGGGAGTGTGTGTGGCGTGCAGGGCATGTGGGTGGCGTGCAGGGAGCGTGTGTGACGTGCCAGCAGTGGGTTTCTCTCCCTGAACGTGCAGTTGACTGTCGGCATGCTCACCTCCAGCCTGTGTCTTGAATTTGTGCATCTAAAAGGGGAAGTGCTGGGTTTTTTGTCTGGTGCTCTGTGCTTCTAGAGGCTTCTTGTCCATGACATGTGTCAGGTCCCATGCTCCCCTCTGCACAGAAGGAAGGGAGGCCCTGTAGCTCTGGATTCTGGCGCTTATCCCGCCAGGCTCAGCTGGTGACACTGCCTTTGCCTGTGTCTGCAGTTGGGGTGGCCAGCAAGGCCAGTGAGGAGGCGTTACAGCAGAGCCGCAGGGAGAGTCGGCATAGGGCATCATAGCACGGGGCAGAAACAGCTTTCAGACCCAGACCCCAGGTCTCAGCTGCTGCACCACGTGAGGCCTCCCCACCAGGTGTGTCCCCATCCCACCGCTGTCACCTCCTCCTCTGCTGGCTGCAGACAGCCTGGTGCCAATGTCCAGCATGCAGAGAACCCCTGCTGTGACTGTGAGGAATTCTGCTGAGCTCAGGGTGCCCCGAGGTGTCCATCTCTTGACCTGCCATCTCCCGGGAGCAGCCGGAGTGTGGGTGTCACGTAGGTGGGGAGCAGAAATGGTCACTTAGGTAAATGAGCACTCTTCTGGAGCCAGCATTATGGCATGGTGGGTTAATCTCTGCGCCACAGGCATCTCATATCAGAGTGTCGGTTCCAGTCCCAGATGCTCTGGTTCTGATCCAGCTTCCTGCTCATGCACCATGTCACTGTCTTTCAAAAAGATAAATCAATCTTAAGACAGAAAAGAGAGCTGTGCCTCTTTTGTGCAAGTGTGGCCGGTCTCTTCCTGGAGCAAAGGTCAAAGGTGCAGCTGTGACATCCGGGCCCTCCACCCCCTCCCACCCCGGGGCAAGCCACAGGTGCACTGTCAGGGAAAGCAGGGCAGGACCCAGCTTTGCCAGAGGGGCCGAGAGGCTGCCAGTGACTGTGGTCTCTCTGCAGTGCGGGAACATGGCGCGCGAAGGGCTGCGCACCCTGGTGGTGGCGAGGAGGGCGCTAACAGAGGAGCAGTACCAGGACTTTGAGGTGAGCCCATCACTGGCCTCCACGCCCGTGCCTGTCTCTGAAGCTGGGTTCATCACGTCCCCGTCAACTGTGCACGCGTGTGTCTCCGCGTTTCCGCGGCTCTGCGAGGTGTTCAGAGTATGTGTGCGTCTGTCCACAGAGCAGATACAGCCAGGCCAAGCTGAGCGTCCATGACAGGATGCTGAAGGTGGCTGCGGTAGTGGAGAGCCTGGAGCGGGAAATGGAGCTGCTGTGCCTGACCGGCGTGGAGGACCAGCTGCAGGCCGACGTGCGGCCCACCCTGGAGATGCTGCGGAACGCGGGCATCAAGGTACGGCACGCGCCTCTGGCTGTCGGAGCTCAGGCAAGCCTTGCAGAGCAGCGGGGGTGGGAGTGTTTGGTGCACGGGCCACACCCCGCCCCTCATGCCTGGGACGTGGCTGCCAGCTCACTGCTGGAATCCCTCCCCCTCTCCTGTGTTTCCCAGCGACACACGTGTCAGCTGCCCCCAGCCGAGCCACGCGTGCTGCCAGCCTCCCCTGGGGCTCCTCACGCATCCCTTGCTGTGTCATCCCAGGCCGAGCGTCCGTGTGCTTCCTGCCGGAGCCGTGTGCTCCCCCCACCCCCTCCATTCAGTGTCTGCACACAGCCAGGGTGAAGCTCGTAGCAGGCCATGCTCGTTGGGTGTTAGTGTGGGAATCCAGGTCTTGGGCTGGCTCTGGGTTCTCGGCACCTTGCGTTGACAGAAGCTGGGTGTTGGGGCATGGGGTTGTCACAAGCCCGCCTGTTGAGTGCTTCCAAGGAGTGCGAGCGGCACACAGGCCCAGAGCCCCACACCCTCTCCTGCCCACCCTGCACCCCGCAGTCAGCAGGCCCAGAGCCCCACACCCTCTCCTGCCCACCCTGCACCCCACAGTCAGCAGGCCCAGAGCCCCACACCCTCTCCTGCGCACCCTGCACCCCCCAGTCAGCAGGCCCAGAGCCCCACACCCTCTCCTGCGCACCCTGCACCCCCCAGTCAGCAGGCCCAGAGCCCCACACCCTCTCCTGCCCACCCTGCACCCCCCAGTCAGCAGGCCCAGAGCCCCACACCCTCTCCTGCGCACCCTGCACCCCCCAGTCAGCAGGCCCAGAGCCCCACACCCTCTCCTGCCCACCCTGCACCCCCCAGTCAGCAGTCTGACCGTCGGAGCACAAGCGTGCGGAGCACTGGCCCTGCCCCCACCCCGGCTGCTTGCAAACCGGAGGCTGCCACGCCTGCCCCCCACCCGCACCCGGCTCGGGTGTTTTGGGCAACTGGAGCACGTTGTCGTGCCACCGACGTTGCTCTTGCAGCTGGCGGTTTTTCCTGGGAATGGTGGGCCCATGCTTGTGTGCCGGCCACCAGCTGTGCCATTGCCTTTCTCGCGGTGATGCTCAGTGGCCGGGGGAGGAGGCGGGATGGCACTCTGTGGTGTAAGTGTCACACCACCGACGGCTGGGCTCGTCTGTGCTGAGGACAAGCTTTCCGCTCAGCCTCCGGGACTTGGGGCTCAGCTTTTGAGGCTGCAAAGTGTCAGCTGGCTTTAAAAGAAAAACTCTGACACTCGGGTAGAGAGAGCTGAAGGGAGCCGTGTCACGCGTGGACACTCATGTTGCGTCCACGTCTGGGCTGGTGTGAGTGATGCTGTGACCGTGTGTGGAGGGCTGCACGTGGGGCTATGTTGTTGAAGTTCACCTGTGTGAATTGTGTCGCTCACAGATATGGATGCTCACCGGCGATAAACTTGAGACCGCGACCTGTATTGCCAAAAGTTCACATTTGGTGTCTAGAACACAAGACATTCATGTTTTCAGACCAGTAAGTTTGTATCTAAACCACTTTGTTTTTGTTTTTAAGATCAGTGTATGTATTTGAAAGGCAGAATTACAGAGAGGCAGAGAGAGCGAGGTCTTCTATCTGCTGGTTCACTCCCCAAATGGCCGCGACGGCCGGAACTGCACCTTTCCAAAGCCAGGAGCCAGGAGCTTCTTCCGGGTCTCCCACGCGAGTGCAGAGGCCCAAGCACTCGGGCCATCCTCCACTGCTTTCCCAGGCCACAGCAGAGAGCTGGGTCGGAAGTGGAGCAGGCAGGACGCGATCCAGCACCCATAAGGGATGCCAGCGCCTCAGGTAGAGGCTTAGCCCCCTATGCCACAGTACCAGCCCCCTTACTCAGCTTCTAAAAACATGTTAAAGATGGATTTCTTGTAGCGAGGGACAGTCAGTTTGATCCACAGGCCAAGAGAGCTCTGGACTGACGAGTGCTGTTGTGTGTTTATCACTGTGCGCACACAGTGCTGCTCTGTCCGACTTGTGGACACAGGTGTGCAGGACACCGTGGGTGTCAGCGGGGTGTCCAGGACCGCTGGCCCAGCGGCTGCCAGTGCCGTGACACATCTCCCTCAGCTCAGCTCCCACGTTTGCTGCCTGCATCATAGGACTAAACTTAATTCAGACAAAGATGCACGGTGCTGACCGCCGGCGAGTCCGTGGTCCGTGCGGAGTCTAGGAAGCCCCTGCGGCTGCGGAAAGCTTTGCCTGCCATTCGCGTGTGAGCGTGGTTCGTGCTGCAGCACCAGAATCGCAGGCTGCAGCTGACGGCTGAACTGCGAATGCTTCTGGTGAAACCTCAGACCCGTTGTGGTTGACCTTTCAGTGTGACAGCACCACAGGGCCGGCGTGGAGCAGTGGGCCGAGCTGCCTCCTGCAGGGCCAGCCTTCCAGGTGACACCAGCTGGGGTCGCAGCTGCTCCACTTCTGACCCAGCTCCCTGCTGACGCGCTTGGGAAAGCAGTGAAGATGGCCTGAGTATTTAGGCGCCTGCACCCACGTGGGAGATGCAGATGAAGCTCCTGGCTCTCTGCCATGGCCTTCTAGGAGTGAACCAGTGGATGGAAGAGCTCTCTCTTGTCTCTCCCTCTCTCTGTGACTCTGCAATCCAAATAAATAATCAATCTTTAAAAAAAAACACAGTTGAAGTTATTTTTTCACAGTATAACCTACCTGGTCAGAGATGGGTCTAGATAAATGCGGGCCACCTGGGATTTGTGTTTGTTCCCACCTGGAGAGGACGTCCAGGCCGCACCTGTGGTTCTGAAACGTCTACATTCCAAATGGAGTGATAGCTCAGGAGTATGGCTTACTCTTTCTTTAAGATTTATTTATTTGTTTGAAAGACAGAGAGAGAGAGAGAGAGAGAGAGAGAGAGAGAGAGCGATCTTCCATTCACTGGTTCACTTCCCAAATGACTGCGGGAACTGGTCATAGCTGGGGCTGGGCCAGGTCGAAGCCAGGAGCCTGGGACTCCATTCAGGGTTCCCATGTGGGTGCAGGGGCCCAAGTACTGGGCCATCACCTGCTGCCTTCCCAGGTGCAGTGTCAGGGAGCTGGATCAGACGTGCAGCAGCTGAGACTGAAACTGGCACTCGGATACAGGGTGCCAGTGTTGCAGCCATGGCTCTGCAGGACAACGCCAGCCCCAATTTTACTCTTTCAGATTATTTAATCCATCAGACAGCAACCAAGAATTAGTGGAATAGCTTGAAACTCACAGCAGAGGTAGCAGAAACAGTGTTTAAATATATATAGCATCCTCAGCATGTTACAAAGAGACGTCTTTCAACAAAAGCTTGATTTAGATAATCCTGTCTCTGACCTGATATCTAGCGATGAGGAGGCCACCTTGCTGGGGCCTGATTTGTTGAAACGCATCCTTCAGACTTGGGAAAGTCAGCTTATCCCCACCCCCGCGCCGGCCCGTCACCTGGACTCAGTGCCCAGCTCCTGGCTCCAGCCTGGCCCAGTTCTGGTCGTTGCAGCCATTTGCAGAGGGAGCTGGCAGGTGGGCGATCTCTATCAATAGATGGAACTCTCTGCCTCTCCAAAAGAAAAATTGCGTGATGGAAAAACATTTTGAAATCTACACACAGTTCTTCATAATGCAGGTTTTCCATGAGCTTTATGAGGGCCCCTCCCAAACCAGCTCACCGTTTACCCCGTTCTGAGACTCTGGAGTGCCCTGTATTTGTCAGTGCTAATCCAGGTAGCACAGCACGTTAACCGGCACTGCTTCCCTGGAAAGGTCGCCAGTCGGGGAGAGGCGCATCTGGAGCTGAACGCGCTCAGGAGGAAGCATGACTGCGCGCTGGTCATCTCAGGGGACTCGCTGGAGGTGAGACTGGCCCGTGCCCCGCCCTCCCGCTCCGGGCCGCATCCCCGGGGTTCGAGGTGGGCTGGTGCAGGCTGATTGCAGAGCCTGTCAGGTGGTGGGCCTCGTGCTCCTTGCTCCCCGCCCCGCCCACCTCGCCGTCTTGCCTGTGGGACCCAGGTTCATGGCCTCCGTCTGTGAAGCCAGCATGTGCATGTGTGCCCGTGGGGTATAGGGGGCGGGCACTTCAAGTGGGAGAAGGTCCTGAGGGCCCCAGGAGACTGCACAGCAGATGGCCACGTCCACCCTGTGCTCCCTGTTTCCTTCGTGGGTCTGGCCTGGGCAGAGGCGGCTGGTCACTCCAGGCCTTTCCTGCCCGGCAGCAGGCTGTCCTGCAGGTCCACAAGGCCTGGTGGGGGTCAAGGGAGGTGAAGTAGCAGAGTTGTCAGTGCTCTCCTTAAGCCCTGTGGTCCTGGGGTTCGCAGCCCGGCTCGGGCCATGGCGCAGTCTGCCGGGAGGAAGTGAGCTGCCTCGGCAGGGGCAGGCTGGGTCCACGTCACTGAATTCTGTGCCGAGATGGTTTTGTTTTCCCGCCTGTCCGTGTCTGGTGAATTACGTCCTCACAGTAGGAAGGTGGACAGCGGCACCTGCACCAGGGCTTGGAGAGGTGCTCACCATCCTCACCTTCCACGGAGGGCAGTGGGGACGCCTGCTCCCTTTGCAGCAGCCCTGGTCTCTGCGTGGAGCCAGGTCGCGTGGCCCTGCCGTCTCCCCAGTCTCTGCGTGGAGCCAGGTCGCGTGGCCCTGCCGTCTCCCCAGTCTCTGCGTGGAGCCAGGTTGCGTGGCCCTGCCGTCTCCCCAGTCTCTGCGTGGAGCCAGGTCGCGTGGCCCTGCCAACTCCCCGTCAGCCGTGGGGTCTTCCCTGGGTGAAGGGCACTGTGCCGTGTGCATGTGCCGCTGTGGTCAGTGTGTGCGTGTGCATGTGCGTGTGCCGTGTGCAGCCGTGGTCAGTGTGTGCATGTGCGTGTGCATGTGCAGCCGTGGTTAGTGTGCTCCTGTGCGTGTGTGTGTGCATGTGCAGCCGTGGTTAATGTGAGCGTGTACAGGTGCGTGTGCATGTGCCACATGCACTTGCAGCCGTGGTTAGTGTGCTCCTGTGTGTGTGCATGTGCCATGATGTGCATGCGCAGCCGTGGTCAGTGTGTGTGTGTGCACATGTGTGTGCGTGTGCAGCTGTGGTCAGTGTGTGTGTGTGCACATGTGTGTGCGTGTGCAGCTGTGGTCAGTGTGCTCCTGTGCGTGTGTGCGTGCGTGTCAGTCACCGGCACGCGGTTTGAACGGCTGGGCCAGGCCATGCCCAGCAGTGGGGTGGTCAGCAGCCACATGCGGGCAGAGCTGACGCGGTCGGTGTTGCAGGTGTGCCTGAAGTACTACCAGCACGAGCTCGTGGAGCTGGCCTGCCAGTGCCCCGCCGTGGTCTGCTGCCGCTGCTCGCCCACCCAGAAGGCCCACGTCGTGAAGCTGCTGCAGCAGCACACCGGGAGGCGCACGTGCGCGGTCGGTGAGCAGGCTCAGCCCCGGGGGTCGGCGCACGCAACAGGAGAGCCTGCGTGAGTGACACGCAAAGGCTGATGCTCTAGCATTGACGGGCAAAATTGTGTGCCAGCTCTGAAACTAGATTGATGTCATCTGCGTTCCTGGCAACGTTTAAAACGGCTTCTGGTGCTACAGCGGAAGACATGGGGTCCAGTGCTGTGTAGCAGGCTAAGAGGTTAAGCCGCAGGTGGGATGCCCACACTCGGTACTGGAGGCCGGGGCAAGTCCTGGTGATCCAGCTTCCTGCTAGTGCAGCTGGGAAGGTAGCAGCAGAGGGCCCAGTGCTTGGGCCCCTGCCAGCCCTGTGGGAGACCCGGATGGAGTTCATGGCTCCTGGCTTCAGCCTGGCCCAGCCCCAGCTACTGAAGCATTTGGGAAGTGAATCAGCAGGTGGAAGATCTCTGTCCATCTGTCTGGCATTCTGTCTTTCAAACAATAAGTCCTACAAGGAAGATGTGATGATGGACAGGCGCTTCTGTGCTCCTCAGGTGATGGCGGGAACGACGTGAGCATGATCCAGGCGGCGGACTGCGGGATTGGAATAGAAGGAAAGGTGGGTCTGCTCTTTCCCGGCACGGACTCACAGCTCACGGTCAGGACGCAGCACGTGGTCAGCACGTGGTCAGCGCGTCCCGGTCAGCAGGGAGGAGGCATGCAGTGGGCGTGTCCCGGTCGGCAGGGAGGAGGCGTGCAGTGGGCGCGTCCCAATCGGCAGGGAGGAGGCTGCAGTGGGCGAGATCGTTTTTTAAAATTTGAGATAACTGAGGTTTGGGCAGCTGGCTGAGGAGGCCCAGGACGGGGGTGCTGTGCCTATCCCTGGTGCCATGCCTGCCTCTGCCTGATTTCTGTGCTACCAAGAGATTCCTTACACCAAATTCGTGTGAAGCACCTCCTCAGTGCATCCACCCTAGGGCCGTGGGCCCTGTGCTGTCACAGCTGTGCAGAGAGCTCACGTGGCCTGCAGTGGATGGGGCGTGCGCCCTGATGCCCGCATGCTCTCCACTCTCTCTGCAGGAAGGCAGGCAGGCCTCGCTGGCGGCAGACTTCTCCATCACTCAGTTCAGGCACATCGGCAGGCTGCTCGTGGTGCACGGGAGGAACAGCTACAAGAGGTCCGCCGCACTCGGCCAGTTCGTCATGCACCGGGGCCTCATTATCTCCACCATGCAGGTGCGTCCGCTCCTGGGTTCCGGGGGCTGCGGGGCTTATGCTTGGGGGGATGCGCATAGCGAGGCTGAACGGGGACCCGTGACTCTGACGGCTGCTGTCCTGATTCCTGGTGTTACCGAGGCTGACTGGGGACCACCCTGGTTCCTGGTCTTACCGAGGCTGACCAGGGACACCCTGGTTCCCGGTGTTAGCGAGGCTGACTGGGACCTGTGGCCCTGACGGCTGCCGTCCTGGTTCCCGGTGTTACCAAGGCTGACCGGGGACCACCCTGGTTCCTGGTCTTACCGAGGCTGACCAGGGACCACCCTGGTTCCCGGTGTTAGCGAGGCTGACTGGGACCCGTGGGCCTGACGACTGTTGTCCTGGTTCCCAGTATTAGCAAGGGTGACCAGGGACCACCCTGGTTCCCAGTGTTAGCGAGACTGACTGGGACCCATGGCCCTGACGACTGCCATCCTGATTCCCGGTGTTAGCGAGGCTGACCGGGGACCACCCTGGTTCCCGGTGTTAGCAAGGCTGACGGGGACCCGTGGCCCTGACAACTGCTGTCCTGATTCCCGGTGTTAGCGAGGCTGATGGGGACCCATGGCCCTGACGGCTGCCGTCCTGATTCCCGGTGTTCTCTCTTTAAGGCTGTGTTTTCTTCCGTCTTCTACTTCGCGTCGGTGCCGTTGTACCAGGGGTTCCTCATGGTCGGGTGAGTTACGTTCAGTATTTACTGTACCCGTGAAATCATTCATGAAGCAGCTTTTATACTGAAAGTTGTGTGTACGGTACCGAGTTTTCTGGGCAGTCCTCCCGCGGTCCATGTTGGGAGTGGGTGGCACAGATAGGAGAACTGCTGTTCCGCTTGGGCTTTCAGGACAACTCCGGACACTTGCTCCCCTTGGTGACCGTGCCGTTAGGTTTCTCACAAGGTTTTGTTTTCAGGAACTGTGTCAGAGCTGCAGTTCATGAAAGCTCAGGGACTTCCTGCCACTGCTCATGTCCCATGTGACATGTTCAAGGACTGCCTGCCGTGGTTACACCTCAGTCAGGGACCACACGCCATGACTCACACATCAGTCAGGGACCACACACCGTGGTCACACCTCAGTCAGGGGCCACACGCCATGGTCATGCCTCAGTCAGGGGCCACACACCATGGTCATGCCTCAGTCAGGGGCCACATGCTATTGTCACACCTCAGGGACCACACGCTGTGGTCACACCTCAGTCAGGGACCACACGCCATAGTCACACCTCAGTCAGGGACCACACACCGTGGTCACACCTCAGTCAGGGGCCACATGCCATGGTCACACCTCAGTCAGGGACCACACACTGTGGCTCACACCTCAGTCAGGGGCCACACTCCCTGGCTCACACCTCAGTCGGGCCACACGCCGTGGTCACACCTCAGTCAGGGGCCACACTCTCTGGCTCATGCCTCAGTCAGGGGCCACATGCCATGGCCACACTACATAACACACTAGGGCTCCACCTGCCGTAGCTCACACCCTGTCCAGTGTGCTTGGGAATCACCCATCTCAGGCAGTTGGAGGCTGTGCAGGTGATGTCGCTGGGAGACACGAATCATGGCCACGGCAACAGCTGCCCTGGTGTGTGCAGGCCGTATATCCTTGCTAGTGACACAAGTAGCCCGTGACTGTGAGTTAGCATTGCTAGATGGTTTCTTCCTGGAGCCCATGGAGATGGGTGGCTTCAGAATGCCAGCCCCCTTGTGGCCTACGGGAGGCCTGAGCTCCACAGCTGAACAGAGCTGTGGGGGCTCCTGCTTCCAGTGTGCGTGGAGCAGAGGGGACGGCTGTAGACTTCCAGCCCACTCAGCTGGAGAATGTGATCCAGTGTGGGAATGAGTGGCCGCGGCTGCAAGGATGCGATGCCTCAGAGAAGAGAAGTGATTCTAGAACTGCTGGCAGAAACAGCAGAGATCCGGGAGCCCTGGGAAGACAAGGTTTCTTAGGCACCGAAAGCATGAAAGATGAAAGAAAAATTGGCAACGTGAACTTCATCAGAATTAAAGATTTTGTCCTAAAGACCAGCGACCAGCAATTGGCACAGTGGCCAGGCTGCCACGTAGGATGCCCACGTTCAGGGTGCCTGGGTTCAAGTCCCAGGCAACCGGTGATGGCTCTGGTAGCAGCTCCCTGCCAACCATGTGGGAGACCTGGATTGAGCTCCTGACTCCTGGCATCCACCCTGGCCAAGCCCTACAAGTGAACCAGTGGTTGGAAGTTCTCTCTTCCTGTCTGTCTCTCTGCCTCCCAAATAAACAAATACGATTTTTTAAAGATTGATTGATTTGAAAGGCAGAGTTACAGAGAGGCAGAGGCAGAGGCAGAGAGAGAGAGAGAGAGAGAGAGAGAGAGGTCCTGCATCCACTGGTTCACTCCCCAATTGGCTGCAATTGCCAAAGCTGTGCCCATCCAAAACCAGGAGCCAGGAGCTTCTTCCAGGTCTCCCACATGAGTGCAGGAACCCAAGGACTTGGGCCATCCTCCACTGCTTTCCCAGGCCATAAAGAGAGATGGATTAGAAGTGGAGCAGCCAGGTCTTGAACCGGCGTCCACATGGGATACTGGTACTGCAGGCAGAAGCTTTATCTGCTACATCACAGCACCAGCCCCAGTATATGATTTTAAAAGCATACAGATAGGTAATATTCAAAGTGCAAATATCTGACAAAAGGCTTCGCTTCTATCTGGAAATTTTAATGACCTTCAAGTCAGTGATAAGACAGCTCAATTTTTTTTAAAAGGTTAAAAGTCTGAACACATCACGCAGAAGATAAGCAGATGGCTAGAGAGTACATGGAAATAACATACGATGTCATCAGTCATCAGGAGATGTCAGCGTGACGCAGCTGCAGGCCACTGCAGAAGCCACACTGCCAGTGTGCAGGTGTTGGTGGGGTGTGTGTTGCCAGGCAGGTGTGGCCAAGGATCCTGCCTCCCTTTGCTCAAAAACAAACAAAAAGGGGGAAATGTGGTGGAATGAGAAGGCCATACCAAGATGGCCGCTGGCAAGCGTCAATTACTCAGGAATGGCTTCGGAACCCACCTGGCAGCGGAGCCTGCCTGGCAACAAGCAGTGATGGGTTACGGCATAAACCGCCCCTTGACCGGATTGGCTGCCTTGGCTATATAAGCTGCTGTACCAACTGAAATAAAAGAGTCTGCAGGCTGCTCGCCTCAGGCCCACTTTCCCCCAACTCCAGGGTCTATGTGGTCACTCTGCGCTTCTTACCCCCACTACGCTCCTTCTCTCAGAACGAATCCACAGCAACAGTGTGGAGCCTGGCTCTGTGCTGCTGCAGGAGTGCCGAGTGCTGGAATTCTTCAGAAACCAGCCTGGATCCAGTGTTTACCCGGATGTGAAGACACTGACATCTGTACAGAGCCGTACATCAGTGTCGTAGCTGTGTTTCTGATAACCAAAAACTAGGAAAACCCAAATGACCACCAGTGAGTGGACAAAGAGCAAGCTGCTTACATCTACTGCAAAATGCCACTTGGAAACCCCACGCCCCGAGAGCCGGGCGTCTGGAGTTCGTGCTATGGGATCCCATTTATATGGTCCCAGTAGCAGTAGGAGAGACCGCGGAGCCCCACGGGGCCTTCTGGGCGATGGCGGCACTCTGTGTCCTGGTGCTGCAGGAGGCCACAGAGCATTTGGCAGAGCTCAGCAGGCTGCACCCTGGAGGCTGTGTCTTCGTGCAGCCATGTTTCTCGGAGCCCGAAAAGCTGGAGGGATTTCTTGCACAGGTAAAGAGAGTTCTGCATTCTGCAGAACAGTGGTGCCACGTGATCCCTCCTGGTGACCTCGAGTGACCAGCCGGGTGAGTGGGTGCCCTCCCGTGGGGCGCGAGGCTCCAGCAGCGTCACGAGGGATGGCCTTGCTGACTTCCCAGTAGCTGGGTACTTCTTGAATTGCTTGGCCTTGTTAAGTTCCTAAATTCTCAGGGAGAAAAAAAGCAACTAAAGATTTGGAGGAAACTGAAAGTTTTATATAAGTTTAACCTAATGAAGAAGATAAAGGCTGAATTTATAAAACACTCAGAAGCAAACATGTTTCGTTTAAGATTTCTGGCCAGTAGTAACCCTGCAGGAGTTACACTGACACGAAGTAGAGAGTGTCTACATTGTGACCGTGGACTTCTCCACTGCAGTGTGGCCTTTGGTTTCCAGGTGTCCCAGGGCTGGAGGACAACCCGACGTCACGGTTGATCTGTCCTGGTTCTCTGCACTGGGTGCGTGAAAATGAGATTTTTAAAGCCCAGTTGCACTTCTAGGAAGAAGGCATGGATGTGCTTCTCCCTGGTCCTCTAGGGGGCACACTGCACACAGAGTGAGCTGCAGAGGGCAGGGGGAAGCAGCATCGCC
The DNA here is from genome assembly GCF_964237555.1 of Oryctolagus cuniculus. NCBI lineage: Eukaryota > Metazoa > Chordata > Mammalia > Lagomorpha > Leporidae > Oryctolagus > Oryctolagus cuniculus. The sequence goes on along the minus strand of NC_091441.1, from coordinate 689,951 downwards.
AGGGCCACCAGGAGCCTGCTGGGCTCTGGCACACTCAGCTCCCGGAGCCAGCGACCTGGGAACACCGGCAGGCGTGATCCCAGCACAATCCCAGGCCTCAGCCAACAGCGTTTGAGCAGCGAGTGCTCTGCTACAGCCGACCTCCTCACCTCCTCAGGAGCCCAGACTCCCCACCTGATGAGACAGGAGAAGCCCTGGCACCCTGGGGTGGTCGATGGCGAGTAGGCAGCACCAACAAGGAGCGCCCGGCAGCATGAGCCCACCTTCCCGCTGCAGCAGCAGTGGAGCGAGAGGTGTGGACGCAGTGCTCAGAATGCGCCAGGTTCAACCCAGAAATCCCAGCGAGCTAAGAGCCAGGGAGCTCTACACGTGGAAGCAAAGGACAGGCCTCCGAGGCCGCCCTAGGGCAGGGGTGGCGTCCTCTGATGGAAGTCCTCAGGCAGCCACGTGGGATGCACAGGACACGGGTGGGGCGCACTCGGACTGGAGCAGAGCCGGCAGGAGTGGAGGAAACAGAGTGCAGTGGACAGGAGGCGACCCTGGAGGGACTCAGCGAAGCAGAGGACAAGACAGCCGGTGTCTCCGTGGCCACTCCTCCACAGCCATCTCCACCGCCTAGGGAGGACTCCCCTGAGACCCGTGCACATCCGCCCATGTCCTGCCTTCACTGTCCCCTGGTGCTGGGGTGGCAGGCGGTGGGACCTGAGGACAGAGCTGAGGTGTGGCACGGGAGCAGTCTGCCAGGTGCCGAGCAGGGGCTCCACCGTCACCGGTGCTGACGTGTCTCTCCCGTGTCAGCCGGCAGTCATAACCCGGGTGTCGTCCCGGTTGGCACTACTGTGCAAAGGAAATGAAAACTTGTGTTCACCCAAAAATATGGGCAGTGCATGCTCCGCAGCAGTTTTATTTGAAATAACTAAAACCCGCGGGCAGCCCAGATGTCCGTCAGGGTGAACACATGGCCCAGCAGGCCGCAGTTTCCCAGCCCCACAGAGCGGCCCCTGCGGGAGGACAGCAGAACAGGGTGGAAGCAGCCTGCCCCGAAAGGTACAGGTGGCTGACTCAAGATGGCAGAGACAGAGTGCAGGTGGGAGGGAGCAAGGGGACAGGGGCTTGGGTGCCCTGAGAGGCTGCAGGGTGCGTCCCTCAGGACTGGGGCAGGGGCCAGGGCCTCGTTCTGTGTGAGTCTTCAAAAACGTTTTCACCTGGGAGTGTTTGTGCTTCTCTGTTGCTGGGCCGTGGGACACATCCGTGGAGCAGGCTGTAGAGGGGCTCGTGGGTGCGGTGCAGGGTCTGTCCTGTGGAGGCCCCGGCGTGCTGGCTTCGAGGGAGGCCGTGCTCGATTGGCAGCGGTTCCGTTCTGCTCTGGTTCTGACGCTCTGACCTGCACTTCTGGAGGGGCGTCACCCTCGCTGTGCGCTGCTGACTCACGTACTTTCTGCCTGGTCTGTAAGGTACGCCACTGTGTACACCATGTTCCCCGTGTTCTCCTTGGTGCTGGACCAGGACGTGAAGCCGGAAATGGCCATGCTGTACCCGGAGCTGTACAAGGACCTCACCAAGGTAGGCACCCAGCAGGCGCCGTGTTCTGCCACAGCCGCCGGCGGGGAGCACCCTGCGCGTGCTGGGCTTTGGTGGGTTTTTGGACAATTATTGTCTGCATCCAGATGCTTTCTGTTTATCCTCATTACTTTTGGCGCTTTCCTTTCGCGTTAAATTTCTAAAGGGCCTTCCCCCCGGGAGAAAAACGGCTCTCTAGCGCCGGCAGTGACGCCCTGGTGCTGTGCTCAGATCAGAATAAAGTGGGCTGCAGGCGTCGGTGGGCTTCAGTGAACTACGTAGAGGGACCCCTGGTGCCTGGGCTGCATGCCCAGCACGCCCCGCAGCAGGACCTGAGGACCCACTGCCGGGGTCTTCGCTCAGTGGACAGTGCATTTCTGTTCCTGAGAGCCCTGAGAACACCTGCCCCAGGGAGTCCCGTGAACCCAGACCTGCAGAAGATTCAGTCGGTCAGCATGAAACTCTGAAGACTGAAGTGTTCCTGAAGGAGGCCTTGGTTTATCACCGTCTCTATGGAAGCCTATTTTGGGACAGGAAGTACAAGACCACAAGCGGACGAGAGGTCATGTGTCCAGAGGCAGACTGTGGGACTTCGCACAGGCCAGCATTCCCGAGCCCACTCGGAGCACAAACCCCACCACCTCCGCTGCAGTTAGGGTCACGCCTGCGCTCGGAGGGTGTCGGCTCCATGCCCAGAGCCGCCCAGTGTGGCACCGGGAAGAGAGGGCTCAGGCGTTGAAGTCCCCTGACAGTCACCACTCGATGACTTCGGGGCCTGGTGGAATACAGATGTCAAAGTTCCTGGAGAAAATGCAGAAAGCCATACTGCCTTTTAATCTGTTTTACCTTGTAGTATAAAATAAGACATAAACATTGTTGTCATGGTGATAATATCCTATGACTACCAGGAGAAGTCACCATACATTACATGTATTACAAGAAGAAAACAGGCTTTTCCGTTTAATAGCCTTCGGTGCTAAACCATTGTGATAGCGTGAAGCAGAGTGCACCAGACACCCAAAGCGAGGCACCGTCGTGACAGCTCGCACACACCTCACATCCAGAGACAAGCGCTCTCGAAGGCCGCATCGCCACTGCGGGGGATCCGTTCTCCTATTGGAACGTGAGACCAGACGAGCTGTCCTGGCACAGGGGACGGACGCAGGTGTTAGGGCTGGCGCAGCAGCAGCCACACGGCAGACACAGACGGTGGGTGTGGGGGTTAAGGTTTAGGTTGTACTCATCTTCCCGCCTGTCTGAGTTACTGTAGCAATGAGCAGGTGTTTGTGGCCACAGAGGCAGCAAGGCGGGCGGGCCCGGCCCCTCGTCAGAGCCACCGAGTTGCTGTCTCCGTTGAAGGGGTGACGGTGGAGACTCAGCCGCCTGAGGGCGGGACACTGTTCCTCAATTTTTTGACAAGAACTCAGTAGCTCATTTTCTCTAAGTTCCTCTTCAATACCCCAAACCCTATGCCTTGTACCTTTTTAGTATCTCTTTTATAAAAAGTCCAGCATGCTTCAGGCCCTTTGAAAACAAAGGAGCTGTGACGTACTCAGACTCTAAAGCTGATAGAGTGGAGTTGTCTTCACTGAGTGAAGCTCTGCGGTCCCGCTGAGCACTTGGCCAAGGCCCTGGGGACCCAGCCCTGTGCGTCCTGCCTAGGCTCAGCCCAGGCTCGGGTGCCGAGACCCTCATCTGTCTCTGGAAGGTTCTGTCCAGGCGAGTAAAGGCAGAAGTTTAGCTGCTCTCAGCAAGTCTGCCTTCTGGGTAGGAGAAGAAACCATGGCCTTCCTGGTTACTGGCCGTGGTAGAGCACACGGCACGGACGTGGTCAGAACTGCACTGCTGCTGTGTGCCGGAGGCTCTGAATGGCAGGGAGCACGTGGCATGTAGTGTCCCGTCTTCAGTGTGCGTCTTGCCATGCGTCTGTGTGGTCCACGAGTCCTTGTGGACGTCATGCCTGGGGTCAGCCATCCTGAGCCCACACCACTGTTCAGTACTCTAACACACCGCGCCTGCACACAGCCTGTGTCGGGTCAGTGTTGGACAGAAGGACGAGGAGGGAGTGATCCATTTCCGAAGCGGCATTTCCTTCTTCCTCACCGAAAGCTGTGCGTCGGCAGCTGTGTTGACGTTCCTCGTCGGGAGCTCAGCTTCTGCTCTGAGTCACTGTCCCCGGCCCACGATGAGCTCAGTCACGTGGGGCGGAGCCGACACACTCTCCTCTCCTGGCTGCAGGTGTCTCCCTGGCCTTACAGCACTGTGTGTCTGCGCTCAGGGCTGGCCTGGCCAGCAGCACACATGGTCCTGGCGTGTCGTAGACCGTGGCAGGAATTGGTTTCTGGTCCATAGGCTTGACTGTGCTGTGGTTACAGCGGCAGTGGCTGTGGCTCTGCTGCTTGAAGAGAGCACGTCTCCGGGATGTCAGATCATTCACGCAGCCTTGGGACTGGTGGGCACGGACTTCCAGGACTACTGCAGCATCTTCTGTTTTCTCTAGAATGTTCTCAAAATTATGTTATCTTTTGAAATGTGTGTCTGTATAACTTTAAAAACAACAGTTATTAAGGCAAGAAATGGAAATTAAAGCCTTGGAAATTAGGAGGAGATAGAAATATCTCGGCAGGTGACATAATTGTGCATACAGAAAATCCACAAGGAGTCCACCAAAACAAAACAAAACCTTCCTCTGGTAAGTTCAATAAGGTTTAATAAAACCTTATTAAAAGGGGAAAAAGGTCCAAGTCACTTCTAATCCAATACACTAGCACTGAATAATTGGATACGAAAAGATGTGAAACACCACTCACAATAACCAGGAAGAGTGAAATACTTGAGTATGCCTCTGAGGAAAGATAGATGCAGAGTCTGTGTGCTGGGAAGTGGGGGGCGCTCATGGAGAAACTTGAAGACACAAACGGGTAACAGACGGAGAGACGTGGTGGTGCTGAACAGTGAGAAGCTGATCCTAAAGCTTACGTAAGGAGGCAAGGGAACTAGAACTGACAGCAGTTTCGAAAAAACCAAAGTTGCAAAGCACATTGCCAATTTCAAGACTTCTTAGAGTAAAACAATAACTGTGACGTGTGTCGTTGTCAAAGGCGGACACGGAGCCCAGAACAGGAGCCACAGGGCCCCCGCCTTTTCCAGGGAGGTCCTGCAACGGGGCACCCAGCAGCAGCAGCAGCAGCTCAGCCCTCACCGCTTGTAAAGACCAGTCATCAACCTGCATGGAGAACTGTCAGCTTGTAAAGCAAGTCAAACATGGGAAGGAGCACGCGTGGCCTCGTAGAGCAGGGCGCAGGAGGGAGCACGCGTGGCCTCGTAGAGCAGGGCGCGGGAGGGAGCACATGTGGCCTCGTAGAGCAGGACGCGGGAGGGAGCACGTGTGGCCTTGTAGAGCAGGACGCGGGATAGAGCACACATGGCCTCATAGAGCAGGATGCGGGAGGGAGCACGCGTGGCCTCGTAGAGCAGGGCGCGGGAGGGAGCACATGTGGCCTCGTAGAGCAGGGCGCGGGAGGGAGCACATGTGGCCTCGTAGAGCAGGACGCGGGAGGGAGCACGCGTGGCCTCGTAGAGCAGGGCGCGGGAGGGAGCACGCGTGGCCTTGTAGAGCAGGACGCGGGAGGGAGCACATGTGGCCTCGTAGAGCAGGGCGCGGGAGGGAGCACATGTGGCCTCGTAGAGCAGGACGCGGGAGGGAGCACGCGTGGCCTCGTAGAGCAGGGCGCAGGAGGGAGCATGCGTGGCCTTGGGTTGGGTGGACCAGGGGTCAAAGGCATGATCCGTGAGGACAGGAAGCGGCCATTGGGAGTTAACAGTCTCTGAAGGTTTGCTCTGTGAAAAATGCTGCAAAGACATTGGAAGGCCAGCCACTGGGAGAAGAAATTTGCAAGTCACACCTCAGCTGTAGGACTGGTTTCCGTGATGCCTGAGCACCCCTCAAATCCAGCAGGAAAACAACCCAGCTTCTGAACTGACAGCACCAGAGACGTGCAGCTGTCACGGAAGCGTATGAAGACACCCTCTTCCTTAGGGGACTGCAGCGGCAGCCACGGTGACACTCCCGACATGCCTGTTCAGTGGCCCACGTCCAGAACACGGCCATGCAGAAACCCGGTGCAGACGTCACACAGAGCGCAGCATGGCCGTTTCTCACAAAGCTAACCAGATGCCTGCCCACAGATGTTTATGGCATCCCTGTCGTACTGCCGCAAACCAGAAACAGCCAGTGTCCTTCTGCGGGAACTGGGTTGGCTTCCAGCACACGTGCCCCAGGGAGCTGGGGGAGGTAGAAGTGCACCTGGCTGTGCAGAGGCCAGCTCAGGGGCTCCCTGATTCTGCTTACCTGAGAGCTGGGAGCCATGAACCCACAGGGCGGGGAACAGGTCAGCTGCTATGAAAGGCTGGGGATGGAGAGGGTGGCCATCTCCTCCCTCCCCGGATGTGTCTGGAGCCCTGGTGAGGCGAGGAAATCAGGGGCTCCTACATAAGATGAACCGGGAATCATCCTGCGCAAGCTCCCAGTGGCCAGAATTGACAGAAATTGAGCAAAACACCTAACAATCATGTTATAACTAAAGAATAAAGGAACTGTCCACCCAGTCTGTACTGACACACAGAGGGAAAGCCCCTTTGGGGAGAATCCCAGCGATGGACGTGAAGGACCCAGGGGGCAGGAAGGTGCCAGCCCAGCTCCGCCCCTGCAGTGCTGTTGGCGAGAGTCTGCACTTGGTGGGCAGAGTGTTGAAGAAGCAGGACGTTCGTGCTGTCTGAAAGTGTCTTCTGGGGGCCGGCGCTGTGGTGTAGTGGGTAAAGCTGTCACCTGCAGCGCCGGCATCCCGTGTGGGCGCCAGTTCAAGTCCTGGCTGCCCCACTTCCAATCCAGCTCTCTGCTATGGCCTGGGAGAGCAGTAGAAGATAGCCCAAGTGCTTGGGCTCCTGCAACCACATGGGAGACCTGGAAGAAGCTCTTGGCTCCTGGCTTCGGATGGCGCAGCTCTGGCCATTGTGGCCAATTGGGGAGTGAACCAGTGAATGGAAGACCTCTGTTTTTCTCTCTCTCTGCCTCTCCTCTCTGTAACTCAGACTTTCATATAAATAAATAAATATTAAAAAAAACAACAACAGTATCTTCTTCAAGAAATCGGTTAATTACAGAGGGACAAACAAGTGAAAGTGCAGACACCCAGTAGGTACCATCTTTTTTTTTTTTTTTTTTTTTTTTTAAGAGAAACGGAGGGAGGTCTTCCGTCCACTGGTTCACTCCACAAATGCCCCCCACAGCTGGGGCTGGACCAGGAGCCTGGAGCTCCATCTGGGGCTCCCACATGTGTGGTAGGGCCCCTGCACATACTAGGGCCATCATCTGTGCCTCCCGAGATGTGCATCAGCAAGAAGCTAGATCAGAGGTGGAGTAGCCGAGACTAGAACCAGGCGCTCCGATAGGCAATGCAGGCGTCCCAAGTGGTGGCTGGACCGAGTGTACCCTCACACACCCAGCAGGTGCCACCTTGACCTCACGATTGTGAAAAGTAAACACGTGGCCTGTTGGTGTGGAACCCTTTGTGGGCAGGCATGCCCTCAGCAGTGGCCTTCCTGGCTGTCTAGGCATCAGGAGACATCAGACCTCAACTGAGGGTCTTTGTATGAAGCCACTGATCATAAAAGAGCAGGCAAGAGCCAGGAACTGACCAGATGGGCCTGGTGGGGTCCCAGGACCGAAAAGGGCATTGTGGGAAGTGGTCACATCCAGGTAGCTGAGTCGCGTTGTGGCCATGTTGACTGCTCAGCTGAGGCGAGGCCGGTGCCGGGTCTGTGTGGACAGCCTGCTCTGCTCCCGATCCCGCGGATCTGCAGTGGCCCCGAACAGTAGGATTCCACGAGTAGTCAGAGGCAAGGAGGCCGTTGCAGTCTCCCTGGAGAGATGACTAGAACCCACTTGCAGAACTGCTGTCGTGTCCTTCATACGCAGCAGGTGTCTCCCCTGGCCGACCTGGGTGCAGATCCACTCGGGGCAGGAAGCTCCTGTGGCAGACCTCAGTTTGTCCGGGCCCCAGCTCTCCTCCAGTTTGTGCTGAACATTCCCAGGCCCTGTGTGCTCTGAGCTGCATTTAACTGTGTGACATTGTGAAATTGAACCCACCCGCTGAAGAACGAGCAATGAGACCTTTAGGAAGTCACCATTAGTGGAGAGATGTAAGTGCCAGTGGAGTGGGCCGCAGGGAGCGGACGGCCCGGAGCCCTCTGCTCATCCCTCCGTGCTCTCTGCTAAGGGGGCGAGGCGTGGACGGGGGCCTCACAGCCTTGCCCGCACAGCTCGTGTGGCCCAGGGGAGACCTGGGAAAGCACAGAGGGACAGCAGGTTGAGCTGCCACACAGGACGCCCACATGCCGTATGGGAGTAGGAGCTCGAGGCTCAGCTCCCTGCTCATGCACCTGGGGAGGCAGCAGAGGACAGCCCAAGGGCTCGGGCCCCTGCACCCCTAGGGTGGACCTGGGTGGGCTTCCTGGCTCCAGCCCAGGCCAGCCCTGGCTGTGGCGGGCATTTGGGGAATGATCCAGCAGACGCATGACATCTCTGTCTCTCCCTCCCTCTGTCATCTGCCTTTCAAATAATTTTATGGAAAATGAAATTAAAACATAAAAGTATTAACATTTTGTCATCAGGAGCTCCATCAAGTTAAGACCCTTTTAGAAGTCATGACACCACCATGTGGCCCTTCTCTATGGCCCTGGGGGTCCTGCAATGTAGCCTTGTCCATGACGTCTGTGTTCTGTTAAAGACAAATGGGTGCCCTTTAAAGATTCCCCAAGATTAGGAGACAAAAAGGAAGAGACATTCAGCACTGTAGGGTGGGTGCCTAGTGTTCCCCAGCCACACTGCCCCCATCGGCCAGCTGACAAGAGGGACAGCGTTGCTGGGGGGATGGGGCTCTGCGGGCGCTTCCCGGGGTGTGCGTCCGGTGCAACTTCGGCTGACTTTCTGGAAACGTTCTGATAGGCGCATGTTGTGGTCTTTGGCTCCCACAGCCCGCCAGCGTCCCAGCTGTGCCTGGACCACGCCCCCTCTGCGTGGCTGTTGCGTGGATGGTGCCTGGTCTTTGGGGTGGTACTGGGGAAACCCTGCTCCGTCTCTTGTTCCTGTTCTCCCAAGACACTTCCCTGCGTCCCCGCGGATGACGGCGCCCTCCCTGAAGCTGTGACAGTGTGAACGCACTCACAGAGCAGAGTGTGCTCCGCTTTGATTTCCGTGCCCTCAGAACTGTGTGTGCTGAGCCGGCTGAGCTGCCCGTGGGGTCGGCTGTCGTCTGCCGCTGGCATCCGTCCCCCTGGTCAGCACACACAAGCTTGATTTGTCCCTCAGAACTGATGGGGTTTGATCTTCCACATCCTCTCACGATTCTTACTTCTAAAGGTTTACTGTCTGAAAGGAGGAGAGCTCTCCCAGACTCACTCCTCAGATGGTCACGACAGCCAGCGCCGGCCAGGCCCAAGCCAGAGCCAGGAGCTCCTTCCAGATCTCCCACATGAGTGGCAGTGGCCCAAGTATTTGGTCCGACTGCTGCCTCCCCAGGCACGTTAGCAGGGAGCTGGATTGGAAGGGAGCGGCCATGACTAGAACCAGCACCCTCGGGATGCCGGCATCACAAACAGCGGCTTAACGCGCTGCCCCACCACTCCAGCCATCTTGGCATGGCCTTCTCATTCCACCACAACCCATCCCTCCTCCACACAAGTGTGCACTTGGGGAGTGCTGGTGTCCTTGGGGCCCTGTCCCCCTGGGCCTTGGACAGCATCAGCGGTCTCCCCGGGGCCCACCTGTCACGTCCACTTCAGCAGGACTCACATTGCTCACCGCCCGCAGTCCCGACTGGATCCTGTTCAGACGTGTACCAAGTACACGTTTCCAAGTACTGAAATCTGCGAAGTGCGCACCGTTCTCCTTTCTGGTTCCCAGAAGTGGGACCTGAGTCAGCCGGGTTCATTAGGAGCGTGGAGACGCGGAGGAGGGGTGTGGCGGCTGGCGTGACCCCAGGCAGCCCTGCTGTGCACACGCCACGCCTGGGCAGAGGTCCCTGTTGAATCAGTGTTTGCTGCATCAAAGAGTGAGTGATCAGGTCTGTCAATCAGTGACACCTGCCTCCACGGAAAACCAAGGGAAAGGTGCGTGGGCCCTGGCAGAGCGAGTTAGCACACACAAGGCGTGGGACGTCGGCTGCTTCCGGGAATGCGGTGCCTGTGAGAGTCCAGGTTGAGGAGCAGGGGCTTGCTCACGTGACCAGGTGAGGGAGGGGCGCCAGCGCCCCACGCTCCTCCTGCGGGCTGGTGATCCGCGCACCCCGCCAGAGGGAGCCTCGTCCTCCCAAAACTCAAAGCATGTCCTGTGTTTCCAGTCCTTCGATAAAAAAGGCACGAACTCACCTACGGGGAGGCCAGAGAAACGGACTCGGGAGATAGGTACCAAAAACTTAGAACCTGCGTCTCCATAAGCCTCGGGGTGCTGAGCTTCCTGCCCACGCTCGTGCAGTGGGCGCAGGCGGCGCCGACAGCGAGGAGAGCACCAGGCGGCTCCCGTGGCGCCGTCTCTGCCAGGGCTCCGGCACGGCTCCCGTCGCACTGGCGTCTGCTGTTAGGATGGCGCGGTCTGTCTTGGCAGGTCCTCCTCAGACAGCCAGGGCCCATCCAGACTGCTGGGCGCCGTGCCCCTGTCCTGAGGCCGAGTGCGGGCCCACGGTCCCTACAGGAGCTCTGGACGCCTGTCCTGCGGCAGGAGCCTGCGGCATCGCCAGGCCTACACGGGGCTGCGCGGCTGAGAGAACAGATGGGCGGGTGCCAAGAAACCTGAGCGTGTCCCACGCCCCCACGAGCGTGACTTCCCACACGCATCGCCCTCAGGGAGAACGTGGCTGACCCCAGTGCCTGGGAGTGTGGTCAGACGAGAGACCAAGAGCCCATGACCCCGTCTCTGCCCCTCCCATATCACCCTCAGAAACAGGGATGTCATCGCACAGGAAACCGTGCGGGGGCTGGGGGAGGGGGTACTTAACGAGCGTCGTTCCCGGCAGGGATTTAAAGGATGTAAATTTGTACTTTGGGACTTTTTCTTACGGAAGAGCTTTTTCCTTTTCTGTTTTTTTCAACTAAAGAAACTAAAATACATATAGGAGTATTTGTTCCCAGGAGATAAACGAGTTAGGGAAAGTCGTCTGTCCCCTGGTTCCTATAGGTGCCTGACGTCAGCTCTCAGTCACTAAGAAACCAGGGACCAGAGGGAGAGCCCGCCACGCCCCTCGCTTGCTCCCACCGGCCAGGCAGGCAGCAGCTCGGAGGGGCGGGGCCCGGGCGCCTGGGGCCTGCAACAGTTCGAGCGCACGCGTGCCTGGCCTGTTGCTCTCTGCGCTGACCCGACTCCTCTGTGTGTCCTAGGGAAGAGCCCTGTCTTTCAAGACCTTCCTCATCTGGGTTCTCATCAGCATCTACCAAGGTGAGCCGGCCCGGGAGCCGGGTGCTCCACGCCCAGGGCAGCGTCAGCAGCTGCAGACTGCTTCCTGGGGCAAACATTGCTTCCTGTTTGTCTGCAATCAACGTTCCAGCAACGTGGCTGACCCCAGTGCCTGGGAGTGTGGTCAGACGTGAGACCAAGGACCCAGGTCCCTCAGTCTGCCCCTCCCACGTCACCCTCAGAAACAGGATTGTCATTGCACAGGAAACCATGCTGTGTGTCACTTAAAAACTAGTTAAGAGTTAATTCAGAATAGCTTTAATGAGCATTTATCCCAGTGGAACTCCCTGCACGATGGTTTTCTTCCAAGATTTGAAGTCGGAATTCTGTCCTGAGAAGTCAGCAGCCTGTGGGTGCCCAGCGCCCCGGAGCAGGGAGAGAGGCTGAGGGTCCCGCTGGCCGGTGGCCGCGCCGTGTGGTGCTAGGCTGCAGAGGCCTCTCTGTGCCCTGAGTGGTCTGACCAGAGCCACGTCTTACTCTGTCCGCAACCCAGAGTTTAAAGAAGTCGCTCCTCAGCGTGAGGACGAGGTGTGCCCGACCCCGTCCTCGGCCTTGGTGTGTGGGAGGCGGAGACAGGAAGAGCGTTCCTCCCGCGGCATCCGGGACTGAACCCGAGAGTGCTGGGAGCCAGGACCTCCGCCCAGGTCTCCCACGCGGGTGGCCGGGACCCAAGGACTTGGCCGCCAGTGCTGCCTCCCAGGGTGTGCAATGGCGGGAGGCTGGGTCAGGAGCAGAGCTGGGACTCGCTCCACTCTGACACGGGGCGTGGGCAGCACAGACATTTGACCCTGTGGCCGTCAGTGGGTGGCCGCTCTGGGGCACGCGTGGGTTGTCCTGATGCGGCCTCGTGCCCTGCCTTGCCGTGTCTCAGGTGCCATCCTCATGTACGGGGCGCTGGTCCTCTTCGAGTCCGAGTTCGTCCACGTGGTGGCCATCTCCTTCACGGCGCTGATCCTGACCGAGCTGCTGATGGTGGCGCTGACCGTCAGGACGTGGCACTGGCTCATGGTCGTGGCCGAGCTCCTCAGCCTGGGCTGCTACGTGGCCTCCCTGGCCTTTCTCAACGAGTACTTCGGTAAGTCCCTTCCTGAATCATTGCTAGCGATGTGGCATCTTATGTTTTTTATTGTTACTTCTTGATATATTGTCTTAAATTGCAGGTCCCAATAAAACCTGCATCAAAAAGTTTCACAACCCAAAAGCTTATTTTTGTGAAAAGATAAAGTTCTTTGCAATATTCAGTGGTTAGGATTTTCACCATGTCGGCTTCTAAGTGGTCAGGCGTTGTGTCTGCTTCCAGGAGTCCACCCCTTGTCCCTAATGCCGGGCAGAGCTTGTGCTGTGGGAGGCCACGCCCCTCCCTCCTCCCTGGCTCAAGGGTTGACAGAGCATCAGGGTGGCGCTGGGGCGGCCCTCACGCACCCCCCGGGCCTGTGGCCTCAGTCCTGGGTACGTTGCCCACACCCCTACCCAGGGTGGCCCCGATGGCCCCGTCTTCACGCCTGCCTTTAGGTTTTACAGTCTGCGCTGAGAGGAGAGGGATGTTTGGGCGGGCCTGGGGGAAGGTGGCCCTCAGGGCCCTCGGGCGTCCGCGCCAGGGTCATGGGGGCAGGCGGGGTCCCTGCGTCGCCTCACACTTCAGGAACGTCGTCCCGAGCTGCCCAGGACTGCGTCCGTGCCCCTGCTGGTCTGGTGTTCACAGAGGAGACCCCAGCACACCCTGCTGGCACCAGCCACGTTCAGCAGCAGCTCCGGGCCCCGTGTGGTGGTGACAGGGAAGCATGGGACCGTGTGAGGAGGCCCCGCCAGGCAGGGCTCCCGGGCGCTGGAATCTGCATCTCCGACCTCAGGGACTGAGCCACATCGGACGGGTCCAGACGCTGCCAGGCAGTGCACGTGCCCCACCAGCTACGGCTGCTCAGTCATCCTGCGGCCTTGTGTGTCAGGAAGGAGCCCTCGACACGTTTCCCGTGGATCGCCACTGCTTTGGGTACCAGGTCTCCCATCCTGGCGAAACACAGGTGCAGAACACAAAGCAAGACACGGACCCTGGAAAAGCCAGCTCACGTGCCACTCTGTACCGGGAGTCGTCACCACGACCAGGGCACCTAGGCTCTGTGGTCCCGGGCCTCTCCGAGAACCAGGCTGGCAGGGCGCCGAGGTGTGTACGTGCCGAGACAGCCTGGGCCACCGCCGAGTGGTTCCGTGAGGCAGTCGCCCCGTCAGGTGTCTGAAGAGCCGCGTGGCAGCGGCGTTGGAACCACGGCGATGGGTGTGCTGCAGTCGCTTTCGCTTTTCTGCGGGGGCTCTGTTTGCCTTCTCGTTTGCAGTGGGTCTGTGCGGCAGCCGCGTGAAGGCCGGCGTCTCTGCTGTGTCCTTGGTTTCGTTCCAGTTCTGTCTCGGGCCAGCGGTAGGCAGACTTTGTGGTACCCAGATTCCGGGGCCCTCACAGGGAAGGTGCCGTCTGTCTCAAGGGTGTGAGCAACTTAGCGAAGCTGAGTGATGAAGATTCTTCACTGATGGAGAGAAAATCCTGCTCAGTGCTGCCTCTCACGAACGCTGACGCCGGAAGCACGTGCTGCCCTGCGTGGGCACAGGCCGAGGCGGCCGCCGGCTTGCCTCTCACTTCCGGAACATTCCACAGCGTGCTTAGGAGTGCATCCCGACTGTTAGCCCGCCCTGGGCCTCAGTTGCCTTTGAGGGGTTGGTGGGCAAGCTCTGGGACTCTCAAAGGCTGGGTGCTCTGTGAGGGACACGGAGGATGTGGCCCCCACATCTTGTCCCCCATCCCGACTTCGGTCTGAGGGCCCCTGCCTCCCTGCCCAGCTGAGCTGCATCCGTAGCAGGGTTCACAGGCCTTTCCCGTGAAGAATGACCTAGCGCTTTCTGCCGGTTTTGCCCCGGGAGCCAGGGTGGAGCCAGGGTGGCGGCCGAGAGCATCTGAGGTCGGGCAGTGTGTGCACCCCGGGGCGGGAAGTGTGTGTACCCGGGGAGGACAGCGTGTACACCCGGGGAGGACAGCGTGTGTACCCGGGGAGGACAGTGTGTGCACCCGGAGAGGACAGTGTGTGCACCCAGGGAGGACTGCGTGTGCACCCGGGGAGGACAGTGCGTGCACCCGGGGAAGACAGTGTGTACACCCGGGGAGGACAGTGTGTGTACCCGGGGCGGGCAGTGTGTGTACCCAGGGAGGACAGCGTGTACACCCGGGGAGGACAGCGTGTGCACCCGGGGAGGACAGTGTGTGCACCCGGGGCGGGCAGTGTGTACCCAGGGAGGACAGTGTGTACACCCGGGGAGGACAGTGTGTGTACCCCGGGGCAGGCAGTGTGTGTACCCGGGGAGGACAGCGTGTGCACCCGGGGAGGACAGTGTGTGTACCCCGGGGCAGGCAGTGTGTACCCAGGGAGGACAGTGTGTACACCCGGGGAGGACAGTGTGTGCACCCGGGGAGGACAGTGTGTACACCCAGGGAGGGCAGTGTGTACCCGGGGAGGACAGCGTGTACACCCGGGGAGGACAGTGTGTGCACCCGGGGCGGGCAGTGTGTACCCGGGGAGGACAGCGTGTGCACCCGGGGAGGACAGCGTGTGTACCCGGGGCAGGCAGTGTGTACCCGGGGAGGACAGCGTGTGTACCCGGGGAGGACAGTGTGTACCCGGGGAGGACAGTGTGTACACCCGGGGAGGACAGTGTGTACACCCGGGGCGGGCAGTGTGTACCCGGGGAGGACAGCGTGTGTACCCGGGGAGGACAGCGTGTGCACCCGGGGAGGACAGTGTGTGTACCCGGGGCAGGCAGTGTGTACCCGGGGAGGACAGCGTGTGCACCCGGGGAGGACAGTGCGTGTACCCGGGGAGGACAGTGCGTGCACCCGGGGCGGGCAGTGTTGTGTACCCCGGGGCGGGCAGTGTGTGTACCCCGGGGAGGACAGCGTGTGCACCCCGGGGAGGACAGTGTGTGTACCCGGGGAGGACAGTGTGTACCCGGGGCAGGTAGTGTGTACCCGGGGAGGGACAGTGTGTACCCGGGGAGGACAGTGTGTGTACCCGGGGAGGACAGTGTGTACACCCGGGGAGGACAGTGTGTGTACCCAGGGAGGACAGTGTGTGTACCCGGGGAAGACAGTGTGTACACCCAGGGAGGACAGTGTGTGTACCCGGGGAAGACAGTGTGTACACCCGGGGCGGGCAGTGTGTGTACCCGGGGAGGACAGTGTGTGCACCCAAGTCCAGAAAAGGTGCTGCCAGCTGCCCTCCAAGCCTGAAAATCTCGTTGTTGGTAAAGAAGGGAGCGGCCGGTCTGGAGGCAGAATGGGCAGTCACCCGGCAGCCCTGGTTCCTGCCGCCGCCGAGACTGACGCTGCGAGGCCCCTCGTGTCGGGGACGAGGCGTTTGCCAGTGCTGCTGGTGTGCAGTTTCTCCTACGCTGCTCTCGTCCCTCCTAGCACAAGGAGAGGCTGGCGCCGGCCCAGGGAAGATACTCGGGCTGTGTGGGTGCCCCGGCAATGCGTGCGGTGGGCGTGGAGCCCCAGAGGGAAGCCTGGGAGGCCCGGGGCTGCCTGGGGGGATCCCAGGGCCGGGGCTCTCTCACGCCCGCCTGCCTCTCCCTACAGATGTGGCCTTCATCACCAGCGCCACCTTCCTGTGGAAAGTGTCGGCCGTCACCGTGGTCAGCTGCCTCCCGCTCTACGTCCTCAAGTACCTGAGGCGCAAGCTGTCGCCGCCGCGCTACTCCAAGCTCACCTCCTGAGGGCGCGGGGAGCCCTCGCCGGGAGGGGCAGGGCCCTTGCAGCCGCGTGGCAGCTCTGCCTTCCTCGCGTGGCCGACATTGAACTCCACGGGAGCTGCTCAGTGCGCAGGGAGCCCCGCCGCTGCGCTCCGCAGAGGGCTTCTCCCCGGGCGAACTGAAGCCGAACCCACGACTTGCTAACGAATTCCTTCTTCGATGTTACAATACAGAGTCACTCCTGCCTGAGAGAAATAAAACCCAGACCCGTGGAGGCCAGCGTCGGTGCCGCCCGCCCATCAGGTGTCGGGGGCGGTGTCTGAGCTCTGCCAGCCGGTGCACCCCGGTGCACACCGTGGACCCTGTGTCTGTGTGTCTATGTGTGTGTGCCTGCCTCTGCCCCTGACCCTGTACCTGTGTGTGTGTGTGCACCTGTGTGTGTGCCTGTGTGTCTGTGTGTCTGTGTCTGTGTGTCTGTCTGTGTGTGTAGGCCCCTGACCCTGTGCCTGTGTCAGCTGTGGCTGTTTCAGGAGTGAGCCAGCCTATGTGCCTGTGTCTGTGTGTGTCTGTGTCTGTGTCTGTGTGTCTGTGTCTGTGTGTGCCTGTGTGTGCGTGTCTCTGTGTCTGTGTGTCTGTGTCTGTCTCTGTCTCTGTGTGCCCCCGACCCTGTGCCTGTGTCTGTATCTGTGTGTGTCTGTCTGTGTCTGTGCCTGTGTGTGTGTGTCTCTCTGTGTCTGTGTCTGTGCCTGTGTCTGTGTGTGTCTCTCTGCCTGTGCCTGTATCTGTGTGTGTATGTGTATGTGTGTCTGTGTGTGTCTGTGTGTATGTCTGCCTGTGTCTATATCTGTGTGTGCCTGTGTGTGTGTGTATGTGTCTCTGTGTGTGTCTGTCTCTGTGTCTGTCTCTGTGTGCCCCCTGACCCTGTGCCTGTGTCAGCTGCGGCTGTTTCAGGAGCGAGCTGGCCTGTGTGCCTGTGTCTGTGTGTGTCTGTGTGTGCCTGTGTGTGTGTGTCTCTGTGTCTGTGTGTGTCTGTGTCTGTCTCTGTGTGCCCCCTGACCCTGTGCCTGTGTCAGCTGTGGTTGTTTCAGGAGCGAGCCGGCCTGTGTGCCTGTGTCTGTGTGTGTCTGTGTGTGCCTGTGTGTGTGTGTCTCTGTGTCTGTGTGTGTCTGTGTCTGTCTCTGTGTGCCCCCTGACCCTGTGCCTGTGTCAGCTGCGGCTGTTTCAGGAGCGAGCCGGCCTGTGTGCCTGTGTCTGTGTGTGCCTGTGTGTGTGTGTATGTGTCTCTGTGTGTGTCTGTGTCTGTCTCTGTCTCTGTGTGCCCCCTGACCCTGTGCCTGTGTCAGCTGCGGCTGTTTCAGGAGCGAGCCGGCCTGTGTGCCTGTGTCTGTGTGTGTCTGTATCTCTGTGTGTCTGTGCCTGTCTCTGTGTGCCCCCTGACCCTGTGCCTGTGTCAGCTGCGGCTGTTTCAGGAGCGAGTCAGCGTGTCCAGCCCCAGCCTGCTGGGGTTTTCTGGAGCCGGGCGTCGTGGGCATCTGTGTGCCCACTGTTCCGGTGTGTTGGGGGTCTTCCACGTGATTTTCCCGTGACTGTGGGCCCCCACCACCCCGACGTCGCTGGGGAGGGCCCGGCTGCGAGTGGAGCTGCCCCACCCGCCCTGGGCCGCCTGCGGCAGCTGTGCAGGAACCTGGCCCCTACCACTGTGAGACGCGGTCTGAGAGGACGCCGTTCCTCGCGTCCACCACCAGGGGTCGCTGCGTGCTCAGTAGTCCCTCTGGAGCCCCAAAGCCGCTGACCGACTGCTCTGGACTTCACACTCTCCTCCTCTTTGTTCTCTTTCTGCAGCATCACTTGAATTAGGGCCTGGGTTCTAGAGCTCTGGGGCCCTCTGCAGCCAGGCCTCGGGTGTAGGCCCGGTTCCCTGCCTTTCGCTCTGCACAGGAACGAGCGGGCTGTGCTGTTGGCAGGCACGGCCACAGCACGGGGTGGATGAGCTCGGCAGCGGACGTCGTGAGCCACACTGGACACCGCGCCCGAGAGGCACGAGCCGGCAGAGGTGGCCGTGCAGGTCCCAGGAGCGCGTTTGGGGCCCGCGTCCCTGTGCGGGAGTGAGGCGACCCCGGGCAGGACGGGCGTGGGCGTCGGGGACGCTGGCTGTGACCAGAGACGGCTGCGGAGGGAGGGGCTGTGACACTGGCTGCAGGCCGGGCCTGGGGCTCCCTGAAGTCAGGTGGGGAGCAGGGCTGCCGCGGCGCGCGCAGCGTGGGCTCGGACGTCTGTCCCGGCTGCCTGCCTGGGGAGGCCGTGCAGCCAGGGCCGGGCTTCGGCAGGGCGGCCTCGCTGCCCACATGCAGGGAAGTGACCGGGTGGGCCGGCCTGGGTCTCCGTCTGCTGGGAGCTGCAGGACCGGGAGCTACTGTTCCACTGGGCACGTGGTTTGCGAGCGTCTGCCACGTGGGCAGCACCCTTGGAGAGCAGCTAAGTGACCCGGAGATGGGTGCTCTGAGGAGCTAGAACCCGGGGCCGAGCGACCCGCGGACACTCCTCAGAGGGGTGAGGAAGCTGAGCAGAGCCAGAGCCAGCAGGGGGTCCATGACCAAGACCACGGAGGGGGGGGGCTCCGTGACCAGGAGCACGGGGGAGGGGGGTCCGTGACCAGGAACACTGCAGGGGGGGGAGCTCCATGACCAGGAGCACAGTGGGGGGGCTCCGTGACCAAGAGCACAGGGGAGGGGGGTCCGTGACCAGGAGCACTGGGGGGGGGGTCAGTGACCAGGAACACGGGGTTGGGGGGGCTCCGTGACCAGGAGCACTGGGGGGGGTCAGTGACCAAGACCACGGAGAGGGGGGGCTCTGTGACCAGGAACATGGGGGAGGGTTCCGTGACCAGGAGCACGGGGGAGGGGGGTCCGTGACCAGGAACACTGCAGGGGGGGAGCTCCATGACCAGGAGCACAGGGGAGGGGGGTCCGTGACCAGGAGCACGGGGTTGGGAGGGCTCCGTGACCAGGAGCACTGGGGGGGGGGGTCAGTGACCAGGAGCATGGGGTTGGGGGGGCTCCGTGACCAGGAGCACGGGGTTGGGGGGGGCTCCATGACCAGGAGCACTGCAGGGGGGGAGCTCCATGACCAAGAGCACGGGGGAGGGGGTCTGTGACCAGGAGCACAGGGTTGGGGGGGCTCCGTGACCAGGAGCATTGGGGGGGGCTCCATGACCAGGAGCACTGGGGGGTCCATGACCAGGAGCATTGGGGGGGGCTCCAGGAACATGGGGGAGGATTCCGTGACCAGGAGCACGGGGCAGGGGGGTCCATGACCAGGAGCACTGCAGGGGGGGCTCCATGACCAGGAGCACTGGGAGGGGGCTCCATGACCAGGAGCACTGGGAGGGGGCTCCGTGACCAGGAGCATTGGGGGGGGCTCCATGACCAGGAGCACTGGGGGGTCCATGACCAGGAGCATTGGGGGGGGCTCCAGGAACATGGGGGAGGATTCCGTGACCAGGAGCACGGGGCAGGGGGGTCCATGACCAGGAGCACTGCAGGGGGGGCTCCATGACCAGGAGCACTGGGGGGGGCTCCATGACCAGGAGCACTGGGAGGGGGCTCCATGACCAGGAGCACTGGGAGGGGGCTCCGTGACCAGGAGCATTGGGGGGGGCTCCATGACCAGGAGCACTGGGGGGTCCATGACCAGGAGCATTGGGGGGGACTCCATGACCAGGAACATGGGGGAGGATTCCGTGACCAGGAGCACTGCGGGGGGGGCTCCATGACCAGCACTAGGGCGGGGGGAGCTCCATGACCAGGAGCACTGAGGGGGGGCTCCGTGACCAGCAGTGCTGGGGTGGCCCTGAGGTGGGGCCTAGTGACCTGAGGGGACAGTGAGGGTGGAGGTGCAGGCGCAGCCGCTGGGGAGGCGGGGGCGGTGGGCGGGTGGATGGACAGGTGCATGGAAGGGTGAGTGGGCACCCGGTGGGTGGATGGAGGGCTTTTCTGATGCTTTGATAAGAGACAGTTATTTGAAAGGCAGAGTGACCGAGATGTGCTGGTCACTCCCCAAATGCCCCAACAGCCAGGGCTGAGCCAGGCTGGAGCCAGGAGCCCCGAGCCCCGTCCTGGTCTCCCACCTGGGTGCAGGGCCCAAGCACGTGGGTCGTCTTCGGCCTTCCCGGGTGCCTAAGCAGGAAGCTGGGTTGGAAGCAGCCCAGCCGGGACTCAGCTGCTCTGCCGGCGGCTGGGGGAGCCCGGAGGAGCCCGGAGGAGCATGGGTGGTAACAGGAGGGACGAGGCGTCGGGGAGACAGACCGGCTACGGCCCCGTCCCCGCGGGTGTTCCAACGCGCGTCCGCCGTGGTTGGCAGCAGCTACGCAGAAGCCAAGGCACGGTGCAGTGCGGTGGTCCGCAGGGTGGGCCCCCCGGGGGCCAGTGAAGGTGGTCCTGGGGCAAAGGCCTGGGCCATCGAGTGGCTGCCGCCCAAGGGACAGCGCACTGAGGTCCAGGGACGCCCCGCAGAAACTCCAGTGAGCAGGGCAGTCAGCAAAGCCGCACACAGCGCAGCCAAATGCAGGCCGCGCCGCACTGTGCAACCCGCCGTGGGCCCCGGGGCCGTGCAGAGCGGGGTCCGCCCTGCAGGCCAGCCTGGTGTCCCTTGCACCGCCGTGCACAGGGCCGTCCACAGGTCCGGCTCCCGGCCGCGACTGGGGACACCAGTGGGGAGGGCGGCCCAGGTCTGAGGACCCCACACAACTTCCTGTGGACACGGCAGTCTGCACGCCGAGGGCAGGGCAGAAGGGACATGGCCAGGGGGGCGGGGGGTGGGGGAGGCACAGCCCCTGGGCCACAGTCACTGCAGACCCGGGCAGCACACCAAGACGGGGGTGGACCACCTGGCGGCAGGGCGGGCACCTGGGCTGGCTTCCTCTGGGCCCTCAGTGTGGGGCACGTGGGCTGTGCACAGTCCCAAGCCCCTGGGGAGCCCCCCTGAGCCTTGAGGACCTCAGGGAGAGCCGCCTGCAGGGATTCGGGGTGCTGCAGGCCGCGTCACATGTCCTGGTGTTGACTGGTGATCTGGCACACACCCAGGGTCCAGGTGCTTCATGAACCTGCTGGGCAGGCTGAGGCCAGGAGGACGCTCGTGCCCCAGCTCTGCCTTGGGCTGCCTGTCCCTGTCACTCCCGCCTGGAGCAGGGGGCGCCTGCCCTGTGTTGTGCTCCCGGTGACCTGAGGGACCCCTCTGGCTCTGCACCCTGGTCCTCCCAGGGCCATTGGCAAGGGGCTGACGGCTGCCCCCAGGGTCCTGGGCTCGGGACCCAGCACCCCCGGCTGCTGGCCAAGACTCTCACCCTGGCCGGGAGAGGCACGGGCAGGGCCTGGCTGTTGGCGATGCCCACACAGCCAGCCCAGGGGCCCGTAGCAGCACCAAAGCCACACAGCTGTGCTCCCTGGGCCCCCCCCCCCCGGCTCTCAGGAGACGCTCCCTGCACAGTGACAGTGAGGACAAAGGGCCGGCCGGAGGGGGACAGAGGCGAGGTCCTGGGGGAGCTCCCCTGACAGTCACTGTCCCTGCTGCACCCGGCACCCCAGGGAGCACCTGAGGGAGGCACTGCTCCCCGGTGTCGCCGTCCCCCACCCATCTCAATGTGGCCACCAGCGGGCTGTGCTGCCCTGGGACAACAGCCCAGGGGTGCGTGAGGCGCAAGGCCCACCCCCTGTGCCCACCGTCACCCCCAGCCCCGGCCGGGGCGGGAACTCCGGGCCCCTCACACAGGATGCTGCCGAGTGCCGTGGGCGGGGCCTGACGCTGCGTCCCCGGGAGTCTGCAGCGTGGGGCACGCTGGGAGTCGGCGCATGCCCCGCGCCCACCCATGCACGGCTCATTCCCTGGCAGTGGTGTTCTCGCCACGCTGGCAGCAAAACGGCTGCAGTCTCAGGAGTTTCCAGAAGGCGGCGCTGCAGGCCCAGAAACCGCGCCCTCGAAGCCACCTGGCCGCCCCAGAGACACAAGGGTCCCTGGACGCACCTGTGTGCCGTCAGCATCCATCACTGCAGAGCCCCGGGGCGGGCACGGCCACCCCTCACAAAGGCCTCGGGGATCCCCCAGGTCTTGGTGGGGGCGACACAAGCCCTCCCTGTGGACGGGGTCTTCCAGAACGCACCGGAGGGTGCTTTTAGGCCTGGAAGGGAAGCCGGGCACGTGCAGCCCAGGCCCCTGGCTGGGGAAATTCTGCCGCTGGGGCTCCAGGGCAGCCCAGGGCCAGTCGGCCTCCCGCCCGTCTCAGCACCTGTACCCCTGACGGGGCCTGGCGCAGCCGCCTGTCCCTGCCACCCCTCGTGGCGCAGCCTCGCCCTGACTCGGTTCCCCCTGAGCAGACAGCTCAGCACCTGCGGCGGCTGTCCTCGGGGCCAGCTGTGGGCTCGTCCCGGGGAACAGCACCCTGACTCCTACCGCAGCTGGGCCGGGCTCTCCTGGGCAGACCCCAGGGACAGCCTTCCAGGGCGCCCGGCGGCCTGCCCAGGCGTCCGTGACGTGAACCTGGGGCTGCGGCGGGCGTGGCCATCACCTCTGTCCTGCAGCTGTGCTCCGACGGCCTTTCTGGCTCCGAAATGTCCACTTGCAGCCAGGTGCCCTCCCCTGAGGCCGCTCCAGCTCCCTGACTGCACCGCAGCGCGGGGCTCAGCCGGGACAGTTTCTGGAGACCGGGGCCACCCCCGTCCCCGCGCCCAGCTCTGCAGGCCAGTGGAGGTCTGCAGGGCTCAGTGCTGTGGCCCTCGCCCCCCGACAGGCCTGGCGGGAAGAGCAGGCAGCCAGGTCAGCTCAGGGCGAGGACCTGGGCCAGGAGGTGACCAGTCTGAGGGCCAGCGCCCCACCTGCCCCAACTGGCCTGCGTCCCGGGCCAACAGAGACGCTCTGGGTGGGGCTGTCCAGGTGGGAGTGAGGGGTCTGTGACACAGAAGCATAGCCCATGGGACGAGGACAGGGACGTGGCCAAAAACAGAGAGGCAGCGGGGGTGGGGGTGGCAAGAGAACACAGCTCACTCCGCCATTCTCCCCGGCCTGGGCACAGAGCCACGTCACAGGCCACGGTGGGAGGAGGCGGCTGACCAGAGTCCTCGGCTAGGAAACGGGCGGTGCCTTAGAACCCCGTCACGCACACTTGAGGGACCCCGAGTGGGAGGGGATAGGGCCGCGGCGAGCGGGGGACTGACACGGCCAGCATTGAAGCCCTGCCTTAGAACCCCGTCCCACGGGGTGACTGCCGCCCAGCCGCGTGCGTGTCCACCCCCTGCTGCCCTGTGGGCTTCAGGACGGCCCTGGCCCCCTCGCAGCTCACGGCACCACGTGGGTCCTCAGGAGGTGCCCGGGAGCAGGCCCTCGGTCAGGAACCCAGGCCCAGCGGCCACCCGCGCACCCCGGTCACCCTGCATCCCGACCTGGCCGGTGCACCGCACCTGATGGCCCTGGGAGGGGAGCGGCACTGGGCATCTCACCCCCAGGCCCCGGCGCAGCCCTGTCCCCGGAGCCTGGAGAACAGGCAGACACCGAGGGTGCGAGAGCAGGAGCCCCCGCAGGCGCTGCACGCCCAGGGGCAGGCGAGAGCTGCACCGGCGTGGCTGTGCCTGCGGCAGACCATCCCAGCGTCACGGGGGGGGGGTCACTGCCCCCTGCTGCCACGAGCAGGAGCCCGGGGAGGCCTTGCCGCGAGGGACCGGCCCGGCCCTCACCGAGCCAAACGCCCGGGGCACTGCTGAATGGAGACCAAGTTCTGGCTGGAGGCGGATGGTGGTGACGGCTGTGGGGCACTGCACCTGTGCCTAGTGGCCCTGGGCTGTGCACGGGGCAGGACTAAGATGTCTGACCACAGCTTCAAGAAAAGAAAACCCCTTGGGGCCCACACTATGGTGCGGTGGGTTAAAGCCCCGGCCTGCAGTGCCAGCATCCCATATGGACACTGGTTCGAGTCCCACCTGCTCCACTTCCAATCTGGCTCTCTGCTATGGCCTGGGAAAGCCACGGAAGATGGGCCAAGTGCTTGGGCCCCTGCACCCCTGCGGGAGGTTCAGAAGAAGCTCCTGGCTCCTGGCTTCAGATCAGCTCAGCTCTGGTCATTGGGGCCATTTGGGGAGTGAACCAGGGGATGGAAGACCTCTCTCTCTGCCTCTATCTCTCACTCTGTCTTTCAAATAAATAAAAAATCTTTAAAAGAGCGAGAGAGAGAGAGGAAACCCCCACAGAACTGAGTGTGGAGCAGGTGCAGCCACAGGTAAGGGCGCACTGGGCACCCCCACCCAGACCCGGTCACCCCCTCAGAAAGGCGCCCACAGGTGCGGAGGCAGCTGGGGTAGGTCTGGGATGTGGAGCCTTCCCACTCTGGGAGGACCCCGACCCCAACTCTGAGAGCCAGGCCCCTGCAGAGCCCCCCCCCCCCATCTTCTGGGACATCAAAGGGCGTCTCCTGCAGTTGAATGGAAACGAGTCTGAAACACATGGATTAAATCCCTCGAAGGTCACTCCCGTGTAAAATTAATGGAAAAGGGCCTGGCAAGCCTGCCCAGTGGTTTATTGAAGCAGAACACTTGAAAAAGAGCCGGGGAAGCAGAGACCCCAGGCACTGCGGGATGACGCCCCCGCGGCCCTGCGTCCGGCTGCTGCAGGTGCCCAGGGCCCACGAGAGGCCACCGTGGCTCTGACTGCCGTGAGACGGGCAGACTCGCTGCTCGCCGCGCCTGGGCCAGCCTTGGCGCCTGGCCCTTCCCAACCTGCTCGCTGGGGCTCCAGGGCACATGGGTGGCTGGGGAGGTGCAGGGGTTCGAGCGAGGAGGCGTGTGGGGCGCGGCAGCGTGCGGGGAGCTGGGTCTTTCAGGGGTGGGGGCTTTGGGGGCCTGGAGGTGGGGTGCGGTATGGGGAGTGGGCTGCACGCTCATGGCCACCTCCTGTGCTTGGCAGAGCTGACTCAAGGCGAACGAGTTCTGGGCCTCTCGTGAGGGCACAGCGGGCACAGGGCGGTCAGGTCGCGGGGCCCCCAGGGCAGCCTGCTGGGCGCACAGAGGCCGCAGCCCCGTGCCCACTGGCTCAGCCCCGCTGCTGCCTCCAGAGAGGGCCCAGGGTCACTCAGGTTTACTGTCTCCAAAGCTGGGCGCTGAGTTCCCAGGGGCGGTGGGGGGCACAGGCAGCTCTGTGGTGCCCCCCACCAGGGTGAGGGCTGCCAGGGGAGGAAGGGCGGGGGTGTGGTCCTGGAGGGGACATCGGTGCACAACACCGGGCCTCCACCGGCCGCGGCTGCTGCCGGTGTGGCAGGAGAGGCGCGGGGCCCCAGAGGAAGGGCGCAGGCACCGCAGGCCACGGCCTCCCCTCCCCCCCCCCCTCCGCTGGGGGCGACACAACCGTAGAATCGCGGCTGCATCTGCGGCCACCTCACAGGTGTTGGGAGGGAGGGCAAGAGTCGGCCCACGTCCCCGACCCCACGACAGCCCCAGCGGGGGGGCGGGGGACACTGGACTTCACGCTCAGGCTGTCGGCACCGGCTTCCAGCACGAGAGCTGATGTGCTCAGCGGACCTGCTCCTGGCGACTGTGCTAGCCCCACCATGGAAGCCTGCGGCCACGGCCGTGAGGGCGGGCAGCCAGGGCAGGTCCGTCCGTCAGAGCGGCCCCCCCCCCCCCCCCCCGCCGCCACAGCTCCCTTCCAGGGCTCTGGCCTGCAGCAAGGGCCGACGCCAGCACTGAGGCCGCCCCGGCGACCCCGGCGTGGGGCCCTCTCCCGCCCAGCCCCACTCCTGGGCAGGACAGGGAGAAGATGGGTGCTGAGTGATTCAGGCCAGGAGGGGCCAGGCCCTGGGGTCTCAGGGGCTGTCACCCCCATGCCCAGCAGTCCCCGGGGGCAGGGGGCAGTCAGAGTGATGCTGCCACTGTCTCAGAGCCTGTGCTCTGGTGCGGGGGACAAGAAGTGAGAGAACAAGCAGAGAGCGAGCGAGTGAGCGAGAGCGAGCAAGAGAGAACGAGCGAGCTCTCCGCGGGGACAGACTCCGCTGCAGCAGGGCAGGAGAGCTGACAGCAGGCCACTCAGGCAGCGCAGGGAACGGGCCACCTGTGGAGCTGACGCAGCCCCGCCCCGGCCGCAGGCAGGAGTGCTTGCGGGAGGCAGCCTGGGACTCGGAGCTGGGGGACAGGCCTCAGGCACAGACCCCGAAACCACGGAGGCGGAGCCACCCCACAGCCGGTTTGCAGAGAAACCCAAGGCCCGGGACACTGCCGAAACCACCCGAGCGCCGGCGGCTCCGCGTGCAGTGGACAGCTGGGTGTGGCCAGGGTAGGGGAGCAGCCTGGCCCTCCCCGCGCCTCGCAGGGCCTGAGCTCCACTAAACAAACAGGGAAGCAGGTGGCAGTGGCAGCCCCACCCGGCGGAACAGGAGCCCAGAGCGGCCACCACACACCTGCTCACCGAAGGGGCCAGTGTCCAGAGAACAGCCCGGGGCTCGTGGAGAACAGAGGGTGTGCTCCATTCACAGACACACGTGCACAACAGGGCCTGCCTGTGAGCGTGACGCAGGCCGGACCTCAAAGCGCCGCTTCCAACCCAGAGAAGCAAAGCTGGCCTGAACGCGTGGAGGCTGCTCACGCCAAGCGAAGACCGTCAGCAGAGCCAGTGCCTGCGGAGGGAGCCGAGGAGACCCTCGGCGTCGGAGGCACAAGCAGACAGCTGGCTTGGTTGATCGGCAGCACAAGAACCAGCAGCCTGAAGACGCAGCAGTAGGGGTGCGGGGTGCCGGGGCCCGGGACAGAGAGCAGGCAGACTGCCGAGAACGCGGGCGCCGGGAAGGGCGCCCCAAGCTCACCAGGGGAGAGGGTGAGACCCGACCCGAGCGGGCGGCGGGAAACGGTGCGGATCCCCTGGAATCCGTGATGCGCACACCCAGGAAGCCGGCCCAACTCCCGGTGAGACCGCGAGGGAGACTCCCAGAACAAGCGTGGAAAGTCACGGCAGTTTCCAAGGCAGGAAAACAATGTGTCCCTCGCACGGGCGTCTCCCCAAGGCTCACACCTGACTCCTGCGCGTAACTACAGCGGCCAGAAGGCAGTGGGACGACGTCCCAGTGCTCAGAGAAGACGCGTCCTTCCAAGAGCGGAGAGGGACTGGCGCTGTGGCACAGCGGGTTAACGCCCTGGCCTGCAGTGCTGGCATCCCATGTGGGCGCCGGTTCGAGACCCGGCTGCTCCACTTCCTGTCCCGCTCTCTGCTGTGGCCTGGGAAGGCAGTGGAAGATGGCCCAAGTGCTTGGGCCCTGCACCCACGTGGGAGACCCGGAAGAAGCTCCAGGCTCCTGGCTTCAGATTGAGCCAGCTCCAGCCTTTGGGACCATTTGGGGAGTGAACCAGCGGATGGAGGACCTCTCCCTCTCTCTCCCTCTCTCTCTCTCTCTCTCTCTCTCCCCCTCTCTGCCTCTCTGTAACTCTGCCTTTCAAATACATAAACAAAAATCTTCTTTACAAATTTAAGAATTCTGGAAAGCAGAGTGGAGGAGAAGTATTTTCTCAGCAGCACTGGTTGCTGGCAGGTCCACCCTGCAAGTCGTGGTGGAGGCAAAGGTTCCGGGTGCAGGCAGACACACCGATGGCGTGGGCTCCTGTCGGGTGATTTTCTAAGAGCATACACGCGTGTGTCCTTCTCGTAACCCACGTTAGAAGTGATTACGCAAAGCAGCATGCAAACGATGCAGCGTTAGGCCGGGAATTGTGGACACGTGACATGTATGTGTGTAATGTCTGCCAATACGAACACAAAGGAAACGGGCGGGAGCAGAGTGTAGGAGCCACAGGAACCGACTGCAGACGGCAGAGCGGTGATCCCTGCTGTGGGTTGTGGGGGAGGGAACGGAGGCACGGGGGATGCCACCTCGTGCCCTGGGATTGCGCTGGCACAGGCGCGTCAGGCAAACTTGCTCCAAGTGGACAGCCCTGTCCCCACTGCGGCCACACCCACCAGGGCAGGCGGACTGGACCCTTGAATCAAAAGGCAGAGCCCGTCAGACTGGGTCAGCTCCACGGAGCCCGTGGGAGGTGCGCACAGCGGGGGATGGAAGGGACCGCTCCTAGTGCCGGGCGGCACAGTGCAGGGAGCCGCTGCCAGACACGGGGCATGCCCGTCGCCATCGGAGGGCCGCAGCGCAGGGAGCCGCTGCCAGACACGGGGCATGCCCGTCGCCATCGGAGGGCCGCAGCGCAGGGAGCCGCTGCCAGACACGGGGCATGCCCGTCGCCATCGGAGGGCCGCAGTGCAGGGAGCCGCTGCCAGACACGGGGCATGCCCGTCGCCATCGGAGGGCCGCAGTGCAGGGAGCCGCTGCCAGACACGGGGCATGCCCGTCGCCATCGGAGGGCCGCTCCAGGAAGACAGCGATCATGAACAGGTGCGCACCTCACAGCACCTCACAGCACAGCCCCAACACCCGCGAAGCAACACCGAGTTCTTCCCCAGAGCGCGCGTGGACGCACAGCCAGCAAACCGCAGACTCCAGCAGGCGGCTGCGCTGTGAACCCCGGAGCCCTGCCGGATCCTACAGCTCTACAGCCCTGGTCTTCTTCGGGGACCGGGCCGGTGTTGGCCACCACAGCCGGCAGGCGGAGACGGGGAGGCAGGCCGAGGCTCCCCGAGAGCAGGTGGACAGCAGAGAGCTGGGACAGGGCGAGCCTCCAGGCAGGTGTGAGGGAAGGCCTGGGGCGAGCCGCTCTTGGGGTCCTTCCTGGCAGGGGTGGGGAGAGCCCGGGACAGCAGGGGCCTTGTGAGCAGCCTGATGGGCCCTGACCTGTGCTGCAGGGTGGGGATCTGACCAGCAGCTGGGCGGGGCTCAGGCAGAGCCAGACAGGAGGCAAACTGCAGGGTGTTCGGCAAGGGCGGGCTGCGTGCGGGGTCTCCCCATGCCTTCTCCATGCATCGCCAAGAACAGCGACAGAAGAGTCCCCAGACGCTGACCCCCGCTGTGCGCCTCAAGCTTGCGGACCAGTAAGTGGACAGCCCTGTCCCCTCTGTGGCCGCTTCTTCGACCCTCATCTCCAGCTCTGGCTGCACGCTGCGCCCCAAGCAACTTCCGAGCCTCCCACGGTGGACACGCTCCTGCCACGCGGGGCGCCTGTCCGGCAGACGTGGCTCTCCTGGGACAGACACCGCCATGGCACCGCGGGCGCCTTGGCTGAGGCCGCCGGGCAAGGAAGGCATGCCCACCGGGCGCAGGCAGCGCGGGTGGGCCCCTGTCCTCCAGCCCCGCCACCGGCGCACCCGCGGCCCTCTCCGCCCCGGGCCCCAGTGCGGGGCGGGGCTGGGGAGGCAGCGTGGCCAGGCCGATGCCCCGCGCGAGTGTTTCGGACGGGCGGACGAGCTGCCCAGTGCGCCCCGCGCGAAGGTTCCGCGTCCACAGAGCCTTCGAAACGGTCAGCGTCGGGGTGTGCGCGCCCCAGCAGTCCCCAGAAACAACGGGGGGCTAAAAATAGCCTTGTTTTCTGTCCTCCGCTCCTTTTAACTTCGTTAGTCATCACCGACTCCTAAAATAAAACCCGCGCAGCGTCTCTCCTGGTAGCGGCGATAAACAAACCCCGGAGGAGCCGGCGGACCGCGGCGCGCGGCAGCGCGGGGAGCGCGGCCCGGGCGCCGCCGCCGGCTCGGGCCCCGCGCGCCGCCGCCTCCCGAGCGCCCTGCGCCCTGGCGAGCGGCCACCGTGGCCCCGGCAACGGCATTAAACAGAGGGAAACAGACCCGGGATTCCGTCACCCGGCGGGACAGCAGGGCACGCAGACCGGCAGGAAAAGAGCTTTTCTGGCCGGGGCGAAAAATTATTTATGGGGGGAGTGGAGTGGAGGGAGGGCGGGAGGAGGAGGAAGGGGAGGGAGAGAAGGCGGAGGGGGAGGGAGAAGGGGAGGGGAGGGGGCAGCAGGGGGAGGAGCAGCAGCTGCCCCCCCCCGCCCCACTCCGGCCCCGCCCAGGCCAAGGGCACCGCGGCCCACGCTGTCCCGCGCGCTCACGGTAGTCCCGGGCCGGGCGTGGCTCGCGTGAAGGCGCAGGCACCGGGCGGAGCTGTCCCCGGAGACTCGCCCGGACCCCACTCCGCCTCCCCGGTGCCCCGGACGCTCGCCCGGAGCCCCCTCCCGCGCGCGTCCCTGGGCCGCGCTGGCCCCGTCGGCGGGGCGGGGCGGGGCGGACGGAAGCTGCGGGCGGCGTCCTGGCAGCCTGGGCGGGGAAGCCGGCGCCGGGCGAGAGGAGGGTCCTCCGCGAGCAGCGAGGGGCGCGGCCGACGCGGCCCTGGCCCCCCCTAGCGGCGGCCTCTCGGGCTGGCAGCAGCCCGCGGCCTCCGCCCCCTCGGGGGCCCGGAACTCCCCCCCTCGGGGCCTCGGCACCCTCGGGGGTCTCGTCCCCCACCCCGCAAACCTCGGCATTCTCGGGGATCCCGCCCGCCCACCCTCTACTCGTGCACCCTCGGGGGTCCTGCCCCCCCCGCACCTCGGTACCCAGGGGGGTCCTGCCCCCCCACGCACACCTCAGCGGTCCCGTGCCTCCCCTCCCACCCATGCACCCTCGGGGGTCCTGCCCCCCCCCGCACCTCGGCACCCAGGGGGGTCCTGCCCCCTCACCACACCTCGGCGGTCCCGTGCCTCCCCTCCCACCCATGCACCCTCGGGGGTCCTGCCCCCTCACCACACCTCGGCGGTCCCGTGCCTCCCCTCCCACCCATGCACCCTCGGGGGTCCTGCCCCCCCCGCACCTCGGTACCCATGGGGGGCCTGCCCCCTCCGCACCTCAGCACCCTGGGGGTCCTGCCCCCCCACGCACACCTCGGCGGTCCTGTGCCTCCACTCCCACCCATGCACCCTCGGGGGTCCTGCCCCCTCCGCACCTCGGCACCCTGGGGTGCCTGCCCCCACCCCCCACCTGTGCACCCCCGGGGTCCTCCCCCTCCCCACGCACCCTCCTCTCCAGGGGACGCGCAGGGTCTGCAGGTGACGGCGCCCGGAGAGCGCCCGGCACGGCCCAGGCTCGGCGGTCCCCGGGGGCGGCGGGTTCCCCGCCGCAACTGGGCTGCGACCCGGTTGGAAAAGAAGCGGCCGTGGTTCCGCCGGGGGCCCGCACTGCCGGACAGGCGCCAGCTCTGACCCGCAGCTCCGTGTACCCTGGTGTCACTCGGGTCCGCACCCGGTCGGCGAGCGCCGCCACCGCTGGGGCTGAACGTCGCGCCGGTCGCCTTTCGCATTTCCCGAGGTCCGGGGAGCGGAGCCTGGGGGCGTCCCCGGGCACACGACCCCCGCGCGCCTTCTGCAGTTCCAGGGCCCCGCGGCGCACACTCGGTCCGCTTGGGGGTTATTTTTATCGCACACGGGTGTGGGGCGGCAGATTTATGACCCCGGGATCCCGACGTCGCAGCCGCCGCGACTCTCACCCATCCGCCCCCACCCCGCCGCCCGCCCTCCTCCGGCCGGCGAGAGACCGCGGCCCCGTCCTGGCCGCCAGGCAGCGGCGCGCAGAGCGCAGAGCGCAACGGGAGGCGCGCGCGGAGGTCTCCGGGCTCCGCCCGCCCGCCGGCCGCTGCCCAGACACCCCTCGGCCCCCGGGGAGGCGAGGGCAGCCTGGGGGCCGCGGCCGGGGACGCCGCTGCCTCGACCTCCCCCGAAACGCGGCCGGCGCTCAGGACGCGGCGACACCGCCCCACGTCCCCGTCCCGGGACGCCGCGCAATCTGTTAGTAATTTAGCGGGACGGGAATTTCCTTCCCGAGCCTGCCAGGGGAAGCGCTTTTCCAAATTTCCACAGCGGGGGAAGCCTGCGATTTTACATAATGACTTCAGCATGCGGGGCTCGCTCCCGCCCGCCCCGCCCCCGCCCCCTCCCGGGAGCCCAGCGTGGCTCTCCCAGGTCCCCGGAGAGGACCCCCGCGTCCGGCGCGGCCCGGGTTCCCCTCGCTCCCCTCCGCCGCCGGGGCACCCCTGCCCCCGCGCTCGCTCCACCGCGCGGCTCTGCGCTCGCCCGCCCGCCGCCCCCCGGAGCCCCCAGTCGCGCGCCCCTGGCCTCTCCCGGGCGCCCCCGTCGCGGGCCGGCGAGCTGCGGCCGCCGCGCGGGGAGGGCGGCGCTGGCGACTCGTCCCCCGGGCCCCGCGCCGGCTCGGGCGGGCAGGGGCGTGATGTCACGGCAGGGAGGGGGCGCGGGAGCGGCGGGGAGGCGGGGGAGGTGTTTTCCAGCTTTAAAAAGGCAGGAGGCAGAGCGCGGCCCTGCGTCAGAGGAGCCTCCCAGCCTCGGACTCGCGGGCGCTGCACCCGCCGAGCGCGCACCGGGCGCGGCGCACGCCTCCGAGCCCCGCCACCGCGCTCGGGTTCCCCGGCCGCGGCCGGCCTGCCGCGCGCAAACCGCCACGTCTTTCCGTGGCGCGCGGTGCGGGGCGCCCTCGCGCGCGTCCGCCGGGGCCCAGGTCCCGCTTCCCCGGCGCCGGCCCGGGGGGCGCGGGGCGCCCGCCCCTGCTCCCCTCGGCCGCTCTCGCCGCCGCCGCGTGGATGCCAAGTACCAGCTTCCCAGTGCCTTCCAAGTTTCCACTCGGCCCTCCGGCTGCGGTCTGCGGCAGCGGGGAAACTTTGGGGCTCGCGCTGCCCGCCCGCGGCACCATGAAGTCGGCAGAGGAAGGTAAGCCCCGCGCGGCCGCCGCCCCCTGCGCGCCCCGGGACTCCCCTCGAGCCGGGCCCCCGCCCCCGTCGCAGCTCCCCGGGCCCCCGCGCCCCGCCCGCCCGCTGCGCGGGTCCCGGCCCCCGGGGCAGCCGGGCCGGCGGCGTTGAGCTCCCGTGGAGTTGCCCGGGCCGGAGGCCGGGTCCCCTGGTGTTTCCCGGAGCGCGCCTTCTTGTCTCCTCTGGCTGGCTCTGAGTGCGCCGACTTGGCCTCCTCTGGGGCGACCTCGCCGCGGATCCCGGCGGCGGAAACCCAGCTGCAGCGCGAGCGACTTGGGGACGGGGCGAGGTTAGCGCCGTCAGCACCGCAGGGGAAGCCGCGCGCGGGGGGGGGGGGGGCTTCCTAGGATGGGAAGGCTGCCCCGCTGCTTCGAGCAGCCGCGCGGCCGGGGTCCTGGCGTCCCGCGCCCCCGCGCTCTTGCGCAGCTCCAGGCGCAGGCGCCCGGGGTCCGAACACGACCCCCGATTCCAGCCTCCGGGCCTGGGCCGGATCAGGGCGTGCGGCCGAGGTCGGAACGTCTCCGAAAGTTTGAAAGCGGACCGCCGGTGCCGAGCTGCCGGCTTGGCGCGAGAAGACTCGGCGGTGGCGACCTGCGCTCGGCGCCCCGCTGCGGAGCAGCCTTGCAGCCCTGGCCCCGTGCGCCCGCGGGTGGCTCCCGGTGTGTGTGTGGGGGTGGGGGGGGTCCAGGCGAGAGACCCTGCTCGGAATCCCGTCCGGCCGGGAGCGTTTCGCTGAAGTTAACTTTTTTAAAGCTGGCAAGCGTGCCAACGCGTGGCGAGCGCTCTGGAGTCGGAGACAGGCCGCCAGCCTCCGACAGGCGCTGTGGTTTCCTGCCCGGCGCCGGCACACGTGCGGCGGCTCCCGGGTCTGGAGGCCCCCAGACCCGCTCACTCAGACCCCGCACGGTCCCCCGCGCCGTCCCACCGTGCGCTTGGGAGCAAGGGCGGGAGGGGCGGCCTCGGGTCGGACCGTCTCTTGTCCGTCTTAGGACCGGCTCTGCCGGCCCGCACTGCTGGGGGCCTGGTTTTCAATGCCCGCAGATGCAGACCCGCCACCGCGTGCAAGTTGCGGGTCTCCTGGAGCCCAGCCTCTGGGGCGTCTGCGCTCCGCCCTCTAGCGAGGGGGCTGCTCTCGCACCAGCGGGAAGGCCCCTGGCGCAGGCGGTGGCCTTTTTCATGGTTGCTACCCTAGAAAAGCGAGTTTGAAACGCCGCTGCTAACGGGTGGCGCCGGGGACTGCTCAGTGTCCCTAGCTTCACAGGAGTGCGGAGCTGGACCACGCAGGATGCGCAGGGGGCGGTGGGCGGGAGGAAGCGCGAAGCCCCCTCCCTTGCGAGCAGGCCCGGCGGCTCTGCCCGCCGAGGGCCTCAGCACCCCCGCACTGCCCGCCAGATGGTCCAGCGCTCCGGAAGCTCGCTGGGTGCCCTTTCCCATACCTCTGCCTCTCCTCCCAGAGGGACACAGAGCATGGCAGGCCCGCAGGTCGCCACCCAGCCTGGACCAGACGCCCATGGCCCCGCAGAGTGGAAAGAAGCTGCCCTGGGCCCAGCCTCTCGGCTTGGAGGCATTGTTCCCTAGTCTGGATCGGAAGACCGGGATAGTTTGCAGCCTGCTCTGCCATGCCCAGGGCTGGAGCTCGGGGCCCACGAGCCCGCCGCAGCCCCGCGGGAGCAGCCCCGGGGGGAGCCGGGAGCTGGGTGGAAGTCCAGACCAGTAAAGCAGCCTCAGCCACAGCCAGGCGCCGGTGGGGGGCAGAGGTGCAGGGCGAGTATCCTGTGGCTGCCCCCGGTAAGGAGGGGGCCCGGCCAGGCCCTCACCCCCGCCCCGGACCTGGGGGCCGGGTGCACAGGGAACCTGGGAGCCCGCGCTGGCCGGGCAGGTGAGCCGGAAGTCGTCATCTGGACAGGACGGAAGGCTGCTGTTTGGGTGTGATTCGCAGTGCAGCAAAAGTGTCTGGGTGTAGCAGTGACAAGGTGGCTGGAGTTATTAAAAAGGACGGAGAAAGGAAAACGAAGCTGGGGCGTCTCGGCTGCGGCCAGAACTTGACTTTGCCCAGGGTCAGCAAAAACAGCGCTCCAGACCCAACCGGCCCTGCGGCCGGTCTCAAAGTGAGGACTGAATTAGAAACCGAATTAGGCCGCACCTAGCGCCTTAGCCTGTGACAGGGGAGCGCCGGTCACGGGAGGGGGTCTGGGCCCAGCGGGTGCTGGAAGGGGACCCCCTCTGGGTGCTGGCTTTCCTGGTGCGGCGGCAGAGGCGGAAGGAGGAGCCCCGGAGGCGCAGGCCCAGGGCGGCAGGGTCAGAAGGGGCCCAGGGCTTCCTGACTGCCCGCTGCCCCCTCTGACTGCTTGTGCCGCAGGCCCCTCGCGGCCGGGCAGCCACATGGCCGGGTAGCCGCTGCTCGGCGGGCACTGGGAGCCGGATCCGGGCGCAGGGAGCCGCTTCGGAGCGCCTTCGTGTCCAGGGCACCTTCAGGGAAAACCTGGGCGAGGGTCCTGGGACCGCCGCCCCCGAGGTCATCGTCGGAGGCCAGGCTCGCTCGGAACAGGGGGCTCGAGGGCCCCCGCGGCTTTTCTGGGAACTTTTTAGAAACACGCGGTGCATTTGGTCGCCGCGCTCCGGTCCCCCCGGGGGAGGGACGTCACATCGGGCGCTCCAAGCGGCCCGGGGAGCCGGGTGCAGGCGAGGCCCGCCCAAGCCCCCTCCCAGCCGCCAGGGCTGGCCCGAGGGGCGGCCTGGGGGGGGGTCCCCGCCCGGGGGGTTCCCCGCCCGCAGCCGGGCACGAGGCCGAGGCGTGCGCTCGCGCGCGGGCAGTTTATTTAAAACTCGGAGCAGGCGGCCGTGAGCCGCTTGTTTATGTAAACCCGGAAACTCGGCGGGGCGGGGACAGGAGGCCCGGGGAGGGGACGGGGAGGGACCAGGGAGGGGACGGGGAGGGGACGCGGAGGGCCCGGCGGGGGTCACGGCGCGCGCAGGACGCGAGGCCGGGCGGGCGCGGAGCCGCGGGGCCGACATGACGGGGCTGGAGGAGCCGGAGTTCGACTTCGAGTTCCTATTCGAGTTCGACCAGAGCGCCGAGCGCGCCGCAGCCGCAGGTGGGTCGGGCCGGGAAGGAGCCGGGGCGGAGACCTGGGGGCCCGGTGGCGCACCCCCTCCCGCGCGAGGGCCCGGGGCCCGGGGCCCGCGCCCCTGCTCCCGGGCGCCGCAGCACAGGCGCAGGCCCGGACGTCGGTGGCGAGCGCGGGGTGGGCTCGGAGGCCGCGCGCGGGGCGAGCTGCGCCAGCGCGCAGGTGGTGGCCCGGCCCCCCTCCGCGGACTTCCTGGCTCCGGCCGCCGCGGGGCCGCGCGGCGGCGGAGGGCGCCCCCTTCCCGGGTGGCCTGCGTGCGGCGCAGGACTTGGACGTTGCGGGCCGGGGACAGATGGTCAGTGGCGCTGCCAGAGGGCAGCGGGACGCCGCCTTCCGAGCGCCTGGCCCTGCCCTGCGGGCCGTGGGCGCACAGGCCCGGGAAGGCCCGCGCACCTGCGCTGTCCGGAGCCTGAGGCGCCGGTGCCAGCGCCCTGCTTCTCCCCAGCCGCCCACTCGGGACCCGCCCCTTCCTTCCATTGCTCCGGTCCCTGTGGAAACTAAAGACTCTGGTTAAGCAAACACCCCCTGGCCGCCCCGCACACACCGCGCCCCGGGCGCTTTCCTCACCTTCCTCAGGTTTCCCTTGGTCCCCGGTGGCCGGGGACACTGCGTCCGTCCGCTCTCTTGTCACCCAGTGGCCTCCTTACAAACTTCCAGCGTCGTGTTCCTTTAGAGAACTGTTCCGAGCGGGCTGGCGGTGGTTTGTTCCCTGCCGGTCCCCGGGCAGCCTCTCTGGCATCTTGTCCCGCGGCTGCGGGTGCCCGGCAGGAGCCGTGGAGGGACAGGGCGGCAGCTGCGGGCCGACGTGGGGCTGGCGTGGACGCCGTGCCTGGGCAGTGGAGGGTGCTGGTTTCCTGAGCCAGTTCCGCCTCCACTTCCGCCTCTTTCCATCCCCTCAGCGGCAGCCTGACCTCCCCTGCTGTGCGAGTTGGTCCCAGCAGGTCCCGCACTGGGAACCCCCGCCCTTCTGCGGGCCGTGGGCAGAGCCTGTCCCGAGGGATGAAGCCTGGGCACAGCTCCTGGCGCTTCTGTGGTGGTCCGCAGTGGTCGGGCCTTGCCCTGTCTGGGTGACGTCCATGCGTGGCCTGTGTATGGCCCAGGCGCCCAGCGAGGGCTCAGGGCTGCCCCAGGGGCACAGCTGTGATCTCAGCTTGGCCTCCCCGAGGGAGGGCGGTGGTCCCCCAGCAGGGCTGGGCCTTGGGGTGCTCAGGGAGGGGTCGTGTGGGCTTCTCAGAGCAGGAACGCTGGGCGTCAGTGGGGTGACAGCTCTGGGGGCTGCCCCAGACTACGGCCCACTCTGAGGGGGTTGTTACTCCGACACCCTGGGGTGGGGTGGCCTCCCGAGCCGGGCCACAGGGTATCAGGACAGTCCTCCCGGCACATGCCAGGTGCCCTGGTGGAACCAGGAGTCAGACCACCTGGATGGCCGCGGTGCCCTGTTCAGAGCCTCCTTTTGCGGGGCTGGGCGGTTCCCCGGCAGCGTTGGCGGTGTCTGGGCCACGCCACGCACGCGAGAACTCCAGGAGGCGGCGCCAGGCAGGGCCCAGTGTCCCCGCTGTGGGGCCAGGGTGCCTGAGCGGAGTGGAGCGGCTGGGGCGGGGGCAGCCAGGGCCGGGAAGAGCCCTTCCGCTTTGTGGTGTTGGAGGAAGCTGCTAGACCCTTGGGCGCAGATGGTGTGAGGGTGCGGGTGTTTTTCTCCGTGTTAGCATCCCCGAGTTACATTTTGGTCATTAATGATTCAATTACGCCGGTTATTCACATCACGCTCTGATATTAAATTAAGACCTGAAGGTCTCCAGCCCCTAATGGGTGATAGAAACTGCTTCTGGATTGAGCCTGGACATAAATCAGTGAGTGGGGGAATAGTTCTGAGATGGACAGCAAAGCAGGATGCTTTGAGGGTTTGCACTAAGCACTGAAATCCCTGCGCCCGGGGCTGCCTGCTGGCCACGTGCTGCCTTGCAGGCGGTGGGCTCGGCGGGGTGGGGCGGTCAGGACCCCCGCCCTCCACATTGCACTGGGCACGAGGGTCTCCAGTACTCGTGCCGGTGATGGAGTCTCAGTCACCCTGTGCTGGGAGCAGGGCAGAGCTGTAAAAACAGCCTGCCCCGGGCAGGACAGGCGAGCAGAAGGCAGGGCCGTGGGCTCCCGCGGGAGGAGGCCCCGCTCCCTCCCTGGCTCAGGAAATGCGTGTGGCTGCTCGGCCGCCAGCTGGGAGGCGGGTGTGTCCTGACGCCCGCCCCGGGGCTCCTGTTTTCTAAGTTATTTTGGCCTGAAGGCTGCCAGCACTGTGTCTCCGTGGCAACTCAGGAGGAAACTGGCCAGGGCCTCTGGGCCTCGGGCTGGAGCCTCCGGGCGGCCGGCACCTCCCTGGCTCTGCAGGGACAGCGGTGGCACCGCCCTCCAGGCGCTGCTGGTGGCTGTGGGGTCAGCGGTGGGCGCCTGCAGGGAGGGGCTGGCAGCTTTATTTGCAGCAAATGCCGGGGAGCCCACGGCTGCTGAGCGTGGGGCAGGCCGGGCCGAGGGGGAGCACCGAGTTTGGGTAAGGGGCGGGCTTGGCTGTGTGACCGGGAGACTTCCCGGGGCCACAGGAGGCGAGGGCTAGCTTGCACTCACACAGCTCCCGACAACAGAGAGCCAGAGCTGCCGCCCGAGGGCTGCGGGCCCGGGCTGGACGGAGGCCTCTGCAGGTGACAGCCTGCTCCCCTGCGCCTGGTTTGCTGTGGCAGGGCGTGCTCCTGCTTTCGTGAGCCTCTCCTGCCGTGGGGCGTGGCCTGCCAGGTGCCCTGGGCACCGAGAGCCAGGTGCCGTGCTGGGAGCTGAGCGAGCCCCTCCCGTTGCGTTTCCAACACCTGCCCGACCATCAGCGCACTTGTGCCCGTCACGGCCTCCACTGCTGCGGCCAGAGGCGGTGTGGGCAGCTGGAGGAAGGCCCTGGCTGCCGGCGGCCCCTGTTCTATTTCTAGCCTGGTGTCCGGCAGCTCAGCCGTGCGGAGGCTCAAGGGGGTGTTCCTTAAAGTGAAAAGTAAAAGCTGAGCGTGAGAGCCCTGGCTCGGCGTGTGGGACGGGCGAGGGGTGGTGGCAGGGGCTGTGGGGGGCACTGCGGGGTCACCCGTGGCAGGCGTGGGCGGCCGGTCCCTGGACAGAGCGAGTGGAGGGCAGTACCCTCTGAGCCCAGGGGTGGCCGGTGTGGCAGTCTTCCCTCCTGATGAAATGACGAGGCCAGGCTACAGACAGACTCGGTGGGAGCTGGCTGCAGACCCGCCGCCCCACGCGCTGGCGTCCACTCCCGCACCCCCAGACCGTCACGTGCCCAGCAGGGACAGAGCCGTATCGGGAGGGCAGGCCGCACCCTCCCTGGTCTGTGTTACATCGCCCCGTGTGTCCTGTGCGCTCCACTGGCTGCTCACCTGCACTGCGGCCCTGGCCGCGCCGCCTCACTCTGGTGTCACCTGGTGTGACAGCAGCCCGCCCGGCCCCAGGGTTGTAGGAAAGTTGCTGGGAATAGTTCTGTTCCATGCAGGCGCGGTCCCTTTGAACAGCGAAATAGTC
Source organism: Oryctolagus cuniculus (assembly GCF_964237555.1). Classification (NCBI taxonomy): domain Eukaryota; kingdom Metazoa; phylum Chordata; class Mammalia; order Lagomorpha; family Leporidae; genus Oryctolagus; species Oryctolagus cuniculus. The sequence goes on along the minus strand of NC_091441.1, from coordinate 650,788 downwards.
AGATTTGCATCCGGTTTAGGTGGAAAATAAAACCCAAGTCGGTGGGGGTGGGGCCTGCCTCTGCCTCCCAGGGGGGTGGGCCCCGACTGGCGGAGCGGCCCCTGCCTCCCAGGGCTCTGGGCTCCTAATGAGGTCTGGGCATGTAAGCTTTCATTTTGCAATTTGCTTAATGAAGGAAAGCCCAGGCGTAGGTGAATCTTTTTAAATAGGGGCTTTATGCTTTTCCCCTTTTCCTCGCTGAAATACTTTGGTTTAAATAAAGGCCCCTCTTGGGATGTTGGGGGCCCGTGGCCGGCCCCAGGCACTTCCGTTCTCCTTGGCTGGGCCCCTCGTCTCCCAGCCCCTTCCCACACCTGGGGACAGTCGGTACTGCTACCCTGAAACCTGCGGGGCCCGCCTCCCCGTGCCCCCACTGCAGCCAGCGTCTCCTGCACCTGGGCTCTGTCCCTGCGTCCCGGGGGGGGGGGCAGGGAGCCTGTGTGGGGCGCAGCACCTGCGGGTTCTCTCCACCTCCCCCCACCCCAGCCACTGCTGCCCACCGTGGGTCTCCACCTTCCCCCACCCCAGCCACTGCTGCCCACCGTGGGTCTGCCAGGCACAGTGCCTGCGGGTTCTCTCCTCCCCCCGCCCCCACTACCCGCTACGCCACTGCGCGGCCTCGTGGGTGTGTCATTGGTCAACAAGGAGTGGCGCTGAGGAGCCGATGCAGTGCTGGGCAGCCCCCAAGGCCCTGCTGCAGCCACGGTGCATGGGGGGGCCGCCTGAGCAGGGAGAGGCCCCTCAGCACCTTCCCTCCCCGTGCCCCATCACGGTGCCCCCCACCCCGTCTTGCACCTTCGGTCAACCTCATGCAGCTCCGTGGAAGCCCTGGGCGCCCTGTTGGCGGGGCTCAGGGGTGCCCAGGGGCCATGGGTTTGATGGAGGAGGGGGCTGGTTTGACCCACTGAGGCCCCCAGGGAGGGCTGGAGCTGATGTCAAGTGGTGACCAGACGTGCTTTGTACAGACTTCAAGGGGCTCCCAGCCTCGCCGGAGCCTCCAGACGCAGTCAGCCACCAGGCAGTTTTTAGTAAGAGTGCAATTTGTGTTTAGCGCTAGATCACGGTGTTCCGTGTACAGTACCCAGTGAGTGTGTGATTTCGGGTCCCAACCAGGAGGCAGGCTGCAAGCAGGTATCAGAGTCAGGCCGGGCTCTGGCCATCTCCCTGGCCCCAGCAGGTGTGGCTGTGGCTTGTCCAGGAATGGCCAGCGCTGAACCCAGGTCTCCAGGCCTGGCGGGCGGGGCCGGCAGGGCGCAGGTGTCCTGTGCGGGCGCGGCTCCACCACCTGCAGGGGTTCTGCCCAGCGTGCCTGGACTTCTGGGAGGCTGAGGGGTGAGGGCGCGGTGCCGTGCCGTTTGGGGACCGTGAAGGGTGCTTTTGGCCAGGGAGCTCTTAGCTGGTAAGAGTCACAGACTGGCTTCCAGACTGGCTGTCCGGGTGCCCCTTCTGGAAACCGGGGACAGTGGGCCCAGGTTTGGGGCAGGCAGTCATGGAGGCCTGCGGGTGGGGGGGGGTGGCCCGCAAGTGCTGGCTCTGAACCGGGGCTCCATGGAAGGCGCCCTGGATCAGCCCTGTGCAGGCCCCACCCCGGGCTTCCCGTGGTGCAGTTTCCGTGGCTGAGAGAGCCAGGCGTGCGTCTGCTGCAGTGTCACAGAAAGGCCCCCAGGTCGCCCCCCCCCGCCCCCAGCACGGCGTCTGTGGAATTCCGTGGGCAGCAGTCAAGGCTTCGGAGCTGCGGCACCGAGGCACAGCCAGCCCCCGGGGAGTCCGAGGCGCAGCCGTGCACAGAATCCTAGCGTCCAGGAGATGCGCTCCTGGGGGAGTCGCCGGCACTGGGGACCCCCGCACCTCGTACCCCATTGCCTGGGTTCCAGCCCTGGCCATCCAGCTCCCCGCTACTGCATCTGGGAGGGCAGTGGCCCCTGCTCAGGCTCCGGGCTCCAGCCCTGCCTGTTGAGGGCATCCGGGGAGTGGACGGCGGAAGGGCCATCTCTCCGGGAGTGGACGGTGTTAGGGCCGTCTCTCTCCGGGAGTGGACGGTGGGAGGGGCGTCTCTCCGGGAGTGGACGGCGGGAGGGCCGTCTCTCCGGGAGTGGACGGCGGGAGGGCCATCTCTCTCTGGGGAGTGGACAGCGGGAGGGCCGTCTCTCTCTCCGGGGAGTGGACGGTGTTAAGGCCGTCTCTCCGGGAATGGACGGCGGGAGGGCCGTCTCTCTCCAGGGAGTGGACAGTGTTAAGGCCGTCTCTCCGGGAATGGACGGCGGGAGGGCCGTCTCTCTCCAGGGAGTGGACAGTGTTAAGGCCGTCTCTCTGGGGAGTGGACGGCGGGAGGGCCGTCTCTCTCCGGGAGTGGACGGCGGGAGGGCCGTCTCCCACGCTCCCTGCCTCCTTCAGTCCGCCCTTTGGCTCAGTCAGCCCTTACACAAGGTGCGTCCCTGGGCCGAAGCCAGTCCCAGAGCCTCCGTGAGAGGACTCGGAGTCTGTTTTATCCCACGCCGGAGGCGCCCGCGCTGTTCGCAGCCAGCGGTTAGGGCACCAGGCCGTGACTCGGGTGCCGCCACGTGACTGGGTCTAGGGCGCTGTGACGTCATTACCGCGCCGGGACGCGGCTCAGGTGCCGCCACGTGATTGGGTCTAGGGCGCTGTGACGTCATTACCGCGCCGGGACGCGGCTCGGGTGCCGCCACGTGATTGGGTCTAGGGCGCTGTGACGTCATTACCGCGCCGGGACGCGGCTCGGGCGCCGTGACGAGACGAGGGCTCTGCGCCGTGATGAGGATTAGGGCGTGGGACGCGACTAGAGCTCCATGGCGTCATCGGGCTGCCGTGAGGGCGCTCGGGCTGTAGAGCTCGCGCTGCCTTCGCCCCTTCCCCGCTTCCCTGCCGCACTGGAGCCGTGGGGCGAACCCAGAGGCCCCCGCTGAGGGCGCCGTGCAGCGGAAACCACCCTGTCAGAGGTGGCGGGGAGGCGAGGGGTGAGAAAGTGACGTCGCGTGTGATGTGCGTCAGAACGTAAGCCAGACACAGTGTGCGAGTGTGTGGTCGGGGGCCTGAGGTCCACGCAGGGTGCTGGGGGAAGCCACACCGGGCAGAGAGGAGGGGCGGGGCCCTTGGCCAGAGCGGACCCAGGCTTCGCGCTGGGTCAGGTGCGGCCGCTGCCGCCGGCTGACCTCAGGGGCTCTGGGGCTCGGGCCTGGCCTGCTGGCGGCTGGGCGGCCTGGGCTTGCTGGCTCGGGCGGGTGTGTGCTTCTTGGGGACCTACTTCATGCCGCTCTTTCTTGTCTCCCTTCCAGAACACTATGGCTACGCATCCTCCACCGTCGGCTCCGGCTTGCCTCTGCCCGCGGCCCATGCCTCGGTGCCGGCCCCGTGCCATGACCTGCAGACCCCCACCCCAGGCGTCTCCGCCGTCCCCTCCGGGACTCACCCCTCGGGGTACGGAGGAGCCGTGGACAGTGGGCCCCCGGGCTACTTTCTGTCTTCCAGCACCGTCAGGCCCAACGGTGCCCCGGCCCTCGAGAGCCCGCGGATTGAGATCACCTCGTACCTGGGCCTGCACCACAACAACAGCCAGTTTTTCCACGACGTGGAGGTGGAAGACGTCATCCCCAGCTCCAAACGGCCCCCTTCCACGGCCACGCTGAACCTGCCCAACCTGGAGGCCTACCGAGACCCCTCGTGCCTGAGCCCGGCCAGCAGCCTGTCCTCGCGGAGCTGCAACTCGGAGGCCTCCTCCTACGAGTCCAACTACTCGTTCCCATACGCGTCCCCTCAGACGTCGCCATGGCAGTCTCCCTGCGTGTCCCCCAAGACCACGGACCCCGAGGAAGGCTTTCCCCGGGGCCTGGGGGCCTGCAACCTGGGCTCCCCCCGGCACTCGCCCTGCACCTCGCCCCGTGCCAGTGTCACCGAGGAGAGCTGGCTGGGGGCGCGTGGCTCCAGGCCCGCCTCGCCCTGCAACAAGCGCAAGTACAGCCTCAACGGCCGCCAGCCCTCCTGCTCGCCCCACCACTCGCCCACGCCGTCCCCGCACGGCTCCCCGCGGGTCAGCGTGACGGACGACAGCTGGCTCGGGAACACCACCCAGTACACCAGTTCGGCCATCGTGGCGGCCATCAACGCGCTGACGACGGACAGCAGCCTGGACCTGGCCGAGGGCATCCCCGTCAAAGCCCGCAAGACCGCCCTGGAGCACTCCCCCTCGTTGGCGCTCAAGGTGGAGCCGGCTGGGGAGGACCTGGGGAGCACCCCACCCGCGTCCGACTTCCCGCCCGACGAGTTCCCCTTCCAGCACCTCCGGAAGGGCGCCTTCTGCGACCAGTACCTGTCTGTGCCGCAGCACCCCTACCAGTGGGCCAGGCCCAAGTCCCTGTCGCCCACACCCTACATGAGGTGAGTGCCCACGCCCTACCCGAGGGAGCAGTGGCCGAGGATGGGCCCCGGGGGTCTGTGAGTGAGACCTGTGGCCGAGGGGCCGCCCGCTCGCCTCCTCTTGGAGGTCACGTTTGCAGGCGAGGGCTGCCTGCGCACAGCCAGCCCTCGTGTGCCTCCTGGTGCAGATGGGGCCTCGGCTCCACAAGTCCCCAGAGCTGCCGCTGGGCCCACAGCGCTCGGAGAGCAACACGGCCTCCGTCCCTGGAGACGGCGCCTGCTCGCTGGCCGTCTGCTGCAGGCGCAGGTCTCGGGTTGTTGGTTTCTCTTGTTAATGGGGCGAGGGCTGCTCGTGCTCCTTGGGGCCTCCTTGCCCTGCCCAGTGTTTTTATTTTTAACTAAACGGCTTCCCCAACAGGTGGGCCTCCGATGACACTGGCAGCGCCTTCTGCTTCAGGGTTTTATTGGAGGCAAAGACGTCCGCAGGCTCTGACCTCGTCCCCAGGAGCCCTTGAGACAGGCACCCGGCTCTGCACGCAGCCGGCCACGTTCCAGGCGGGGTGGGAGACCAGGCCGGGACGGCTGAAGCAGGCACGTGGCAAGGCTGCTGCACACAGGCGCCATCTCCGCTCCTGGGGGATTTGCGGCTGGAGCTGCCTGTGGCTCCGTGGGTTCCAGACAGGAATGCGCCCAGCTGAGTCCTCTCTGGGGAGGGGACGGTGCCACTCCCATCCTGCAGCAGGCTCACTCCACCCGCCGGCTGGCCTGCCGTCGAGGGTTGGAGTCAGTTCAGATCATGGGGTAGGCTCCTCCTGCCCTCCCCGGTTTCCTCTCAGTGCTGTGAGGTTTACTTGTTTATATGTTTTCAGTGTATTTGAAAGGCAGAGTGACAGAGGGGGAGAATTTTCCATCTGCTGGTTCACTTCCAAAATGCCTACAACAGCCCAGGCTGAAGCTGGGAGCCCGCGACTCCCTCCTGGTCTCCCATGCAGATGCAGGGACCCAAGCGCTTGGGCCGTCTTCCACTGCTTTCTGAGGTACATTAGCAGGGAGCTGGATCGGAAGTGGAGCAGCTGGGACTCAAATCCACACTCCAGTATGATACGCCAGCATTGCAGGCAACACCGCTGTGCCATGGTCTTGCCTCCATACCGTGAGGTTTAAAAGGCTGGTGTGCTTAGCGTTGGCATCACAGGAAGTGTACCTTGGAAACTGTGTTTCATGCATAAATGTGGGAATTTTTTTTTTTCGACAGGCAGAGTGGACAGTGAGAGAGAGAGAGACAGAGAGAAAGGTCTTCCTTTTGCCGTTGGTTCACCCTCCAATGGCCCGCTGCGACCGGCATGCTGTGGCCAGTGCACCGCGCTGATCCGATGGCAGGAGCCAGGTACTTCTCCTGGTCTCCCATGGGGTGCAGGGCCCAAGCACTTGGGCCATCCTCCACTGCACTCCCTGGCCACAGCAGAGAGCTGGCCTGGAAGAGGGGTAACCGGGACCGAATCCGGCGCCCCGACTGGGACTAGAACCCGGTGTGCCGGCGCCGCAGGTGGAGGATTAGCCTAGTGAGCCGCGGCGCCGGCCTTAAGTGTGGGAATTTAAAAATCACATTTGAAGGCATTTAAAAGTGAAAAACTCCTCGTGTCTGTGGCGTGGCTGCTGTGTAGGAGCCACCACACCGGCCAGCACCAGTGCTCCCCAGCAGTCACACACCTGGCACCTGTGCCCTCGCACCTTCGTCACGTAGAGCCCAGCTGTCGGTGTGCGTGGCAGTGACTGCACCCTGAGGAGCCTCGGAGAGCTGGTGAGGATTCAGGTCACCCTGGTTACTGTCCCCCGGCTTCTGTTGCAAAGCGTCAGAGACAAGTGGCTTCCCCAGGACTCTCTGGAGGCCTGAGGCGTGGGAGGGAGAGAGGGAGGGTTGCGCAGCCTGTCCTTTGTGGGGCAAATTGTGCAGTGTCCAGATGGCCCTCATCCAGAGGACTGGGACCCACTCTTGTGACCCCATCTTAATGGCATGTAATTGAGCCCTCCCCGACAGTGTGGGATAGGGACAGAGTACCCCCACAGCCCAGCCCATCCCAGCAGTAGTGGGGGAATGAGCTGGGGGCGGTGTGTGTTGTGTAGCAGGTAAACCCGCTGCCTACAATGCCAGCATCCCACAGGCTCTGCTTAGTGTCCTGTCCAGCTCCTTGCTGATGGCCTGGGAAAGCAGTGGAAGGTGGCCCATGTGCTTAGGCCCTGTTGCCCTCGTCGGAGACCTGGTTGAGGCTCCTGGCTCAGCCTGGCCCAGATCCGGCCATTGCAGCCACCTGGGGGGTTAAGCCAGCAGTTGGAAGATATCTCTCTCTCTCTCTCTCTCTCTCTCTCTCTCTCTCTAACGGTCTTTCAAATAAATAAATCTTAAAAACACAAAGAAAAGAATGAGCTGGTCCCTGGCTTTCGCTGTGTGCTCAGCGGCGGGCGGGGCGTCCTCGGGAGCCCCCATGTAGGACTGCCCTCGTCGCTGGGTGGCTGGCAGGCCTGGGCTGCTGGTTTTTTCCTTGGCTTTGGGGTATTGGCAGCAGTCGTAGGCCAGGGGTCTGTTCTCTTTATCTCACGGCCACAGGGCTCCTCGTCAGATGTGAGCCCGTGGGGTTCCTGTGTGCTAATGCACACACACACGTGAAGGGGCGCAGGGTCACCTTTTCCCACTGTTTTGATTCCACATCAAAAGGTGTTTCCTGGCGGCTGGCGATGTGTTTCCAGGTGACCTCAGGCCCGGGGCCCCGGGTCGCTCTGCCGGCGAGATGGAGTGACCACACTTCCTTCCCTGGCCGTGCTCAGCGGGTGAGCAGCAGGCCTCGCGGCCCGGCGCTGGTTGACGTCAGCAGGATCTTGGACAGCGCGATGAACTGCTGTATTTCCAATTATCTCCAAAGTTTGGACTGGAGGGTTTGTCCCAGCTCGCCCATCTTCCCCTTTCCTGGGCGCAGTGCCGCTACCCTGTCGCTCGTGTCCTGGTGCCGAAAGGCGCTCTGTAGTGAAGGCGTGCCGTGCAGCGTCCATGGCGCCCTGTCCACACCTGGCATGTTGGCAGGCCCACGGGGGCTCAGGAGACGACACGGCGCTCTTGCCGCGGTTGGGGAGGTGATGGTTTGTGAACTGGGTGAGCACCTGCCAGGACTTCAATTTTGGTTACTTCTGTCCCTCAGGCTTGGGTTCCTGACCTGCTGGATTCCGCTCCAAATACCAGACTTTTTGGTTCCCTCTTCTAGTACCAACCTGTGGCTGTGCGCTCTCTAAGATTTATTTTATTTGAAAGGCAGAATTACATAGAGAAATAGAAAAAAAAACTTCATCTGCTGGTTCATTCTCCAAATGGCTGCAACAGCCAGGGCTGGACCAGGCCAAAGCCAGGAGCCGGAGCTTCTTCCAGGTCTCCCATGTTGGGGCAAGAGCCCAGGCACTGGGCCATCTCCACTGCTCTCCCAGGTGCGTTAGCAGGGAGCTGGATGGGAAGTGGAGCAGCCGGGACTTGAACAAGCAGCCACAGGGGAGGCCAGCACTGCAGGTGGCAGCTTAACCTGCCGGGCCACAGCAGTAGCCCCCGTGTGGCCACTTTATAGTGACTCACTTCTTCCTGCAAACAGCTCTCGATGTGATCAGGGCTGTGTGTGCCGCGCGAGCCCCGTGTCCATGGGAAGTGTGTCTGAGCGCCCCTTGGGCCAGCTTGATGGGAGTCTTGCCCACATGGCAGCTTATATGTTGTGTGAATGCCAGGCACCAGCTTCAGGGAGCGCCCCCCACTCCAGCCAGCCAGAGTTCACCCGGATCCTGTGAGGGACGGAGCACACCGGTGTCCTGAGGTCCTGTGAGGGACGGAGCACACCGGTGTCCTGAGGTCCTGTGAGGACAGAGCACACCGGTGTCCTGAGGTCCTGTGAGGGACGGAGCACACCAGTGTCCTCAGGTCCTGTGAGGGACAGAGCACACCGGTGTCCTGAGGTCCTGTGAGGACAGAGCACACCGGTGTCCTGAGGTCCTGTGAGGGACGGAGCACACCGGTGTCCTCAGGTCCTGTGAGGACGGAGCACACCAGTGTCCTGAGGTCCTGTGAGGACAGAGCACACCAGTGTCCTCAGGTCCTGTGAGGGACAGAGCACACCAGTGTCCTCAGGTCCTGTGAGGACGGAGCACACCAGTGTCCTCAGGTCCTGTGAGGACGGAGCACACCAGTGTCCTCAGGTCCTGTGAGGGACAGAGCACACCAGTGTCCTCAGGTCCTGTGAGGATGGAGCACACCAGTGTCCTCAGGTCCTGTGAGGACAGAGCACACCAGTGTCCTCAGGTCCTGTGAGGACGGAGCACACCAGTGTCCTCAGGTCCTGTGAGGGACAGAGCACACCAGTGTCCAGCAGCTGTCTGTGTGTGTGTGTGGGGGGGGGTCCTTTTTAATGGCAAGTTCCAACTTTTGATGTCTGCACCCAGTACTCTGGAGGTTGCCTTTAAGGGGTAGTTACACGAGGATTTGTACTTAAAAAGAGACAGTAGTTTCGGAGAGGCAGGAGGATTTTGATCTGAGTCTGCTTGCAACATTGACTGCTGTGTTGATGAGTTGAATTCATTACAGGACACATTGCTGTTGTGAATTGAGTTTGTAGAAAGAAGTAGAATTTCTTTTTTTGTTTTGGTGTATTTGAAAGGCAGAGAGAGAGAGAGAGATCCTCCATCGCTGGTTTGCTCCCCAAATAGCTGGAATGGCCACAGCTAGGCCAGGTGAAATCCAGCAACCAGGAACTCCATCTGGTTCCCCGACATGGCTGCAGGGGCCCAGACACTTGGGCTGACTTCCTCTGCTTTCCCCGGCGCTTTGCAAGGAGCTGCATTGGAAGTGGAGCAGCGGGGACTCGAACCGGCATCCACTGTGCTGCAATGGCTGCCTGAAGAAGGAGAATGTCTGGGGTGTGGGCTTTCCTGGAGCTTCGCCTCGGCATCTGCTGGGATCGGGGACCAGGAGCCATGCATTGCGCGGTGTTTCAGGGTTGGGCTGCGTTGAGCATTGCAGACACGGTGGCTCTGATGCTCTGTCAGTCGGCGGTAGCTGCGGGAGTTCTGGTGACCTCCGCCGCGTTCTGCAGTTGCCTGCACGTGCCAGGCTCTCAGTTGGAATGAGGCTGTCTGTGCCTCTTCTGGATTTGGGGCGCTGCTTTGTGTCATGCAGGACAGAGGCTGAGGGCCCAGGAGGTATTCCTGAGTCCCCCGCTCCCTGGCAGCCTGAAGGACTGTGAGGTTTCTCTCCCACTCAGCTCGGCCCTTGGGGCTCTGTGGCCTGTGAGGGCTGCAGCCCTAGGGGTGTCCCTGGGTGCTGTAGGCGAGCCCAGCAGAGCAGGCCAGGTAAGCGCAGGGGAGGGGCTTCCTGCTGCGCACTGAGCGTGTGCGTTGCATCCTGGGAGAGTCAAGGTGGAGGGGGCGAGGTGGCACGGGGCTGGCAGGACTCGGGGGTCTGCGTGGTGAGGAGGCAGGCCTCCCGGAGGCCAGGACTGGACTGATGACCCCAGAGGAGGGGTGCCGGGTTAGTCAGTCACCGGGATGCGGGAGGGACTCCTGAGGCCGACCCTGGTCCCGGCCCACGGCCTACCCAGTCCACGATGAGGACCTTGCCCGTGTCCAGCTTCTGCTGCAGGAGTTTGGCTGTGATGGCTACGGAGTTGAGGGGGGTGGGGAGGAGAGGACACTTTCACGGGCTGGGCCCAAGGCATCTCCAGAAGCTGTGCTTGCTTTGCTCGCGGTCCCTGTGCGCCCTCCCACCCGAGGGGGAGCCAGCCCCAGGCTCAGCCTCAGACTGCCGCTGCCCAGCCCTGGTCTCCCACTGCCGGCGGGCGGCTGCTCCCAGGGCGAGGCCTAGGACAGGCCCTGCCAGTCACACCGCCTGGCTCCGGGCGTGGAGGCTGGGTCCTCGTCGCTCTCCCTCAGCTCCTGTCAGAGTGCTCCCGCCCAGGGGTCCCGTGTGTTCACGGCCGTGACGGTGGCTGTGTCGTTTTGTTCGCTGGGACCCCAGAGGAAGGTGCAGTGGAGTCCTGACCAGCCGGGGGAGGTGGGCCGTGAAGCTGGGCTCTGTGCATGTGCGTTTCTCACTGCGCTCCTGGGAAGCCCCCAGCCCGGTGCTGCCTCCTGGTTTTGCAAGCAGCCCCTGTGGCCCTGGCCAGCAGGGAACAGTCCTCACGTCCTCCTGTCCGTGCCTCGCCGACTGGTGCTGTGTGGACAGGGACGCTGTCAGACTTGGGCAGCATCGAGTGGCGCTGGGATTCAGGCTGTGACAAGCACAGCCCCAGCTGGCACCCAGCCCCTTCCTCACCCCTGCCTGCAGGAGCCCTGGCAGGCTCAGCACCGTCATCCCGAGTCCCGGGCAAGTCGCAGCAGGTAGTGGGGGCTGCAGCCCTGGCCTGAGCTTTGTTTCCTGTCACCAGCGCCGGAGCGTCCCTCTGGGTGGGACAGGAGAGGGAGACCTGCCAGTGGCCACAGCTCCTGTGGAGAGGGGCTGCCCGCCCAGCCTCTCCAGGCTCCCCTGGGAAGGAGCTCAGAGCTGAAGACGGGGACCCAGAGGAGCCGCCGTGTGCCAGGGACGTGGAGAGGACGGTGCCTCCTTGCTGAGCCACCCTCTGAGCTGGGAGTGTCCGGGCAGCTCACGGCTTTCCGAGCCGCGTTGCCTGGTTGTCTGTGTTTACATGGAGTTCACAGCTGGCACTTGGAGGGTGCGCCGGCAGTCCCGGTTCCCGCCCTGAGAGCTGGGCCCGATGGGTCCCGCCTGCGCCGCCGCGCTCTCCCGAGGCGTGTGTGGAAGAACGTGGCTCTGGTTCCTGCTTGCTCCCCTTGCGTTTTCCTGTGAACATTGATTATTAGCCAGGAAGGGAGAAAGGGAACTTGGGTGCTTCCGTGTTCCTGGCGAGGATGGCGGAGTCTGGTAGCTTTACGGCGGATTCTAAAGTCGCGCCCCTGGGGCTGGGGAGGGCAGTGGGCTCCTGCCTGGCCCTGCACACATTGGGCCCTTGTGCGGGTGGCTCCCGTGCCCACGGATGGAATGGGGCTGTCGTGGCTGCGAGGTGGGACCGGCCGGGCCCCTGGGGCTGGGAGCGGCACAGCAGCCTGCGTGTCCTGGGCTAGGGTGACAGCCGCTCCCGACTCTCAGTGCCACCAGGGAGTTCAGCTGCCAGTGTTTCCTGGGTCCTGGAGCAGCAGCGTCTCACGTGCTGAGGGCTTGCCCTGAGTGACAGGCGTCACGCAGTCTCAGAGGGAGCGGCGGGGGGCCTCCGCTGCGTGTGGCGTGCTCCGCCTGAGCTTCTGCACAGCACGGTTGCTGCCTGTCCCTGAGCCCTGCTGTTGACCCGTCTCCTGGGCGAGGACGCTGCAGAGAGGAGGCGGGAGCGCCGGGCCCCCAGGCGTCGTCAGCCAAGGTTGCGCTCTGCCTGGGCTCCTGCATCAGAGCTGCCGGCAGCCCTGCCTGCCTGACATGTGGCTCCACCCAGGCACAGCGTCCAGTCTCGCTGGAGGGACGTGCAGGCCACACTCCAGAAGCCACGAGGCACACGGAGAACAGAGTCCACGTGTCCAAGGTAGCAGCGGCTGGGATCCTGGTCCCTGCCACCCTGCTCTGCTTCTGAGGCTCACCGGCTGGAAGGGCCACCCTGCTCCTGGCCGCGTGGGCTGCTGTTTCTGGAGTGGGGTGGCCTGCCCCAGCCCCAGGGCAGTGCCTGCACGTGGCCCGTGGGAGCGTGTGGTCACTTGGAGTAGTTTTCCCTCAGGTGATTGGGGCCAGTGTTTTCAGATCCTGGGGTTCCTGGGGGTGTCGAGGCCAGACGGGGGCACCCTGTGCCTTAGCAACACCCAGCACTCTTAGCTTTCTAGTCTCTCTGGTGCTGGGGGAGTAACGTGCTTCTTTGATACACCCCTGTGGATGATTCCAGAAGCAGTTGTCCTCACCGCAGTGCAAAGCCTGCCAGCACATCTGGGAGAATTTGCTGTAAACTCGTCTTTAGCAGCAATTGCTGCTCTTTAGCAAAACCCCAGGTTTCTGTCGATCGCATCCAAAGCCGGTCCGTGCAGGGAGCGCCGAGAGCGCGAAGCCGGCCTGTGCCGCTTCGCTGTCGGTGCAGTCTGCTCCCGACTTCCGCGAGAACCCGTGTGACGCCGCACTTCCGTTTTTGATTTTTTAGTTACTACGAGCAACCCGGGCAGGTGTGGTCTGATGTGTTCCAGGTCTCATTACTAAAGCTTAACCTAAGTCACAGCAGGTTAGCTGTGACTGTGGACACGGCTAGGAAGGTGCATGGGGCCTGGGCAGAGCCTCCCTGTGCAGTGACTTCCAGGACACGGAATGGCAGTCTTCCATGGGAAGTCCCCCCAGGAGACATTCCTGTCGCCCCACTGTCCGTCCATCCACCTCCATTCAGTTGGGCCTTCCTCTTTCTGTATCCCTCGCTATTCTGCAGTGGGAGAAAGTCCCCCTCTGCCCCCGCTTTCCTGTCACTGGGGTTGGGAGGCACAGGTGCCCCTGTCCTGTGGTCTCTGCTCAGGGGTGCAGCCCTGAAGGACCCCCCCCACCGCTCCCTACCGTGAGTTGTAGCATTCGGAGGCTGGTTCTGTCCTCCCCTGGGAGGCAGGAGACTGGGCTGACCTGAGTGGAGGAGACGCCCCAGGGAGCTGTCAGCTCTGGGCTGGGAGGAGGGGCAGATCTGCTGCAGCTCTGAGGCTCCCCTGGCCCAGGACCTGCAGCCGGAGAGGGAGGGCAGAGGTGGGTGGCAGGGCCCTGCTGCCCACAGCTTGTGGAGTTTCCTGGGGGTAGGGCTGGGGTGTGTAGAGCAGGAGTGACCGGGAGGAAGTCTGTGTCCTTGGAAGCTTTCCACAGAAAGTCCTGACTGCGCCACTTGGAGCAGACGCCCCCTGCAGGTGCCGCATGGCCTGTGTTACAGGGTTCAGATTTGCAGCTGGCTTTGAATTCCTGAGCCAGGTGCGCCTGACCTGCATAAAACTGCCCGCTGGGGCTGGGGACAGAGGCTGCCCGCCTGGGTCAGGTTTCCTGGCCGCTCTCCTGTGAAGGTCATCTGGGCTCTCCCCAGCACAGGGCACAGCATATGCTGGGGAGAGAGGCAGAGTTCCTGCTGGGGCCAGCTGTGCCGCCCAGGACTAGAGTCAGTGACAGCCGGGGTGGGGGCAGCTCCTCTGTCCTCAGTCCCTCCACAGACACCTGGTCTTCCACTGTCCAGCTCCTGGCTGGCTGGTGTCCCTGTGTGTCAGTCGCAGCACCCGTCCCCCCGTGGGTGGAGCGTCCTCCGCCCTGGTCTGCGGAGGACGAGGCTCAGCCTGGATGCTTCCAGGCTCTGAGAGTGGACTGTGGCAGGCAGGTGCCAGGCAGCTTCTCCCAGCGCAGGCGCAGAGGTCTGTAGGTTCCCAGGGCACCGAGACCTCTCCCCAACTTGGCACTACCCTGCTCGTGGTGGCAACGAGAGGCACACTTAAGGGTTTTGTGAACGGTCTGTTCTTGGGTCATGGATCACAGCTGGGCCATCTGTGAGTCTGCCTGGGGTCTCTGGAAGGTGAGAGGCAAGGCTTGGTGGGGTGAGGCACTGGGACCCTGCACAGTTGGGTGTCACGTCCCAGGCTGATCACAGAGATGGGCAGAGTGGGCAAGGCGTCGTCCACACCCTACACCCATCAGGCTCTGCCAGGAATGAGGCTTTGACCCAGTGCTGGGCCATCCCCAGGAAGGCCGACCTCTCTGGGTGGGAGGAGCTGACGGGGCCAGAGGCTGCCTGACTCCTTGGGCCTGTGTGGGACCTGCTGTGTGGTCCTGGGCTCAGCCTGGACTGGAGGCTGCCAGGGCTGACACCCCCTTCCCCACCCCCACTTCCTCCCTTCCCCCCTTTCTGCCTCACCCTCCTCCTCCTCCCTCATCCTTTTTTAAGTTGGGGGAGGGGCCCACAGACAACAGTTAGGATGCCTCTGGTGGCTGACCTTGAGAAAATGTGCCTTAGCTTGCTGAAGTGTGCTGTCACTGTCTCTCCTTCAGGCAGATGTCACTCCTGCGAGCTGACCTGTTTCTTCATCTGTCTCAGAGTCAGAGATCATACATAGACTTCATACCTTTCTTTCAAGGGGCAGGCACACAAAGTTTAACTCCCGGGAAGTTCAGCGTGGAAGGGCTTGCGTGTCTGCCAGGAGCACCGGTGCTGAGCATGGCCCGAGACTTGCCACCAGCCGCTCAGAGGTGCTCCTGGTGGGCAGAAGCCCCAGGGTGGGGGGAGGTGCTACACCCCCCACAGGGAAATGGCAGAGGTTAAACTTGAAACTTAAAAGGAAGTTTGGTGGATTTTTTTGGTTATAAAAATAGTATCTTTACTGTGGAATTTTTAAAAAGATTCTATGTACTCACCTAAAAGGCAGAGTGCGGAGTGACAGAGGGAGAGATGAGGAGAGGGATAGAGAGAGAAAGAGAAAGAAGGAGACAGCCTTCCATCATCTGGTTCTCCCCCAAATGCCCACCGTAGTCAGGGCTGAGCCAGGCTGAGGCCAGGACCCCGGAGCTCCATCCGGTCTCCCACGTGGGTGCAGGGACCCATGCACTTGGATCATCTTCCGCTGCTTTCCCAGGCACATTAGCAGGAAGCTGGATGGGAAGCAGAGCAGCTGGGACTCAGACTGGCATTCGCATATGGGATACTGCTGTTGTAAACTTGGCTTACCCTGCCGTGCACAACATCTGTACCTGCTGTGCCGTGTTTTTAAAGGGGGAGTGAATCCTTGATACTCCTGACTTGGAATATCACAGTGATGGTTTCAGTACTTTGTAAAATTGATCAGGAAAATGTTTGGTCTTTTACTTTTACTGCACAAGTTTTTTTTTTTTTTTTTTTAAGATGTATTTATTTATCTGAAAGGCAGAGTTACAGAAAGAGGGCGAGCTTCCATCAGCTGGTTCACACCTCAAACGGCCACAACAGTCATAGCTGGGCTGGTGTGGAGCCAGGAGCTTCCTCTGGGTCTCCCACGTGGGTGCAGGGCCCAAGCACTTGGGCCATTTTCCACTGCTCTCCCAGGCACATTAGCAGGAAGCTGGATCGGAAGTAGAGCAGCCAAGAGTCAAGCCTGCGCCCATATGGGTGCCGGCGCTGCAGGTGGTAGCTCTGTCACAGCACCGTCCTCCTCTGCAGACAGTTTTAAGCCCGCAGACTGAGAGAGGTGCGTGCCTGAGTCCTGTGCAGCCCTCGTCCAGGGACTGCAGCCCGTGGGTCCCCGCCTGTCCACTGGGTAACCCCGTCACTCTGCCCAATCCCTGGCTTCAGATAATTTTCTCTAAATGCTTCCATGTGCTTTTTGCAAAGGTAGGAGCTCGTTTTCAGAAGTCAGTTATGATACGGTTAACTCATCAAATAAATAATTTAAAGTAATCCCTTAATATCATGTGGGCAGTGTTCGGAGCTCCCCGACCCATCATTTCCCTAGACTGTGCCGACGGTCACGGCCGGCTCTCCGCTGTGCCTCCCTCTTCCTCCCGTGTGGCCTTGGTGTGGGAACGCCCCTTCCTCGCGGTGTCATTTGCCGCCTTTCTCTCCAGCAGCCCTTGCTTCTTCCTTGCATTGGCACGGCCCCTGGGGCCTCACGGGGACACTGGCTCCCATGGGCCCGTGGGCAGCGGATGTCAGTGTCCCTCTCGGCACGGGTGGTCACTGACAAAGCAGGCCTGTAATGAGCTCGGGTTCCACCGAGCTGTCTCTGCAATGAGTGCCGGGGGTTTCATGGGGTCCTCAAGGTGCCGTGACGGCTCCGTCCCTCCTCGGAGCCTCGCTAAGGCACCGGCCACACCTCTTTAAGGCTGGCTCTCATCTGGATGGCGCGGGTGTGTCCTGGGCCTCCTGGAGCAGAGCTCAGGGAGCAGGCTGAAGGCCACATGTCCTCTCCCACCGCACTGTCGGGCGTCTGTGTGGGACCCAGATGGGCGCTGCTCCTGGCGGGGGAGGCTTTGGCCCTGCGGGTACCTGGGTGGAGGCTGGGCTGTCACTCCAGCCCTCGCCGCTCCGGCTTCTCCATGGCTTGTGCAGTGCGCCTCTGTGAGGTGCGTGCTGCCGGTCGGCAGGGTCTCCTGTGCTCACCCACGCAGCAGCTGCGCCCGCACGTGGGTGGACAGAAGGGCAGTGCAGCTGCAGTCCCCTGGCTTTGGATCCAGTGTGTGGGTGGTCTCCCCGCAGGGAGCAACACTCTGAAAACCCCTCACACCCTCCGTGTGAGGGGACACAGGTTTGACAGGGAGTGGGGTTTTTCTCACGGGAAACAGCCGGTGGTGGCTGAGAACATGGTGATTCAAACAGGGAGGCCTCTTCCTGCACAGTGCCCACGCACCGCCCTCTCGCAGGACGCGGTGCCCCTCCCCCACCCCATGGGGAGGACGGCGTTGGCCACGCGCTGCAGGTGTGCTCAGGTTCCTGAAGCCCCCTGCTCTGTGACCTGTATCCCATCATGGTCCCAGTAGGCACCCAGGTGCCCCCCTGAGCCACCTCCCCGAGAGTTCACCCCGATGAAGCCGCCAGCAGGCGCCGGGGCTGTGCTGGTCACAGGATTTGGCGTCTGTGTTCCAGCACCGGAACGGGCATCTCAGAAGGTTTATTGTTTATTTTGTGATAGTGACAGTCACAGAAGGCCTCCAAGAGCTCCATGTCCCACTGCGGTTCACTACAGCCAGACGTGGACTGCGGGCGTCCTGCAGAGACAAGACTCCTCCCTGCTCGCGCCCGCTTCCCCTGCCTCTGTGATCCCAGGCAGCTCCGCACTGGGCAGGCCCCGCTGCACGGGAATTTTGAAGCCACCCAAGCTCAGGGGGCAGCCCGGGCCGAGCTCAGCACAGAGGCTGCCTGGGAGGAAAGGTGTCCCCCTTCTCCGTCTGGAGTGTCTAGCTGCCGTGTGCCCCACACTGGGACGGGAATGGGGCCGTGCTTGGCCCGAGGCCTGTGCAGTCTCTAGATTGTGCTCTGTGAGTGACCGTCCCGGGCAGATGCCTCCCGTGCCGCACGGTGTTACGGAGTGGGCAGCACGGGGTGGCCTCTCCCGGAGGTGGCCGGCTCCCAGGGTATGCTCAGCGAGACAGCAAAGGACAGAGTTCGGGCAGAGGCCGAGGTGCCGCAGTGGCTCCGGTGACGCTGTGAGCTGTTTGTTCTTCACGCAGCGTGTGGTTTCCAGCCTCACTGTTCCAGTGCCGTGTGAAGAAGCAGGCAGCACAGGAAACGCGCGGGGGCGTGGTGCCGGCAGACGCTAGCAGCACACCAGGGCTCACGACGGCCCGTGTGAGGAGCGGCCAGTCTCAGCTCGGCACTCAGCCCTGTGCTCGTCCCAGCACGGGGCTGGGACCCGCTCCTCCGCCCACAGCAGAGGGCGGGAGAGGCAGTGCCTGAGCCACTTGTCAGCCAGGCGCTGAGACGCACGCAGCATGACCTTTCCCTTGAGGCGAGGAGGGGCAGCAGGTCCCGTCTGGCGTCTCGATAGGTGCAGCCTCTGCCAGACCCCGGGTGTTGAGGCCCTGTCTCTGGATGCTTCCGTGTGTCCGACTTCCTGGGTCTCTTTGCACTTGTTTTTAGGTAGGAAGAAGCTGGAGGTGAGTTTGAGCAGTACAGCTGTGCCAGCTCTGAGCGCAGGATTTCAGCAGGTAGATCGGGCTTCCCAGAGGAGTCGGCCAGGGAGGGCTGTGGGCACAGGGCAGTGCTGCGCCGTCCCACGTCCTCCGGCTGAGCTGCTTGCGGCGCTGCCACGTTCCCACTGAAAACTTGCAGCCCGGACGTCCTCCCAGGTCTGTGTGACCGCGTCCACTGCGTGACTGTTCTCCCTGTGCGTTGTCTGAGCGGCTGCGGAGCGCGGGAAAGGCCTCGCCGGGGGGGCGCCTCTGCCTTGGGAGGCGTGTGTGCCTTTGTCGCACGGGCGGCCTTGCGCTCTCCATCCGTCTGCCTCGCTCAGGTCGCTTTCTCTTTCTCTCTCTCTCTCAGTGTTCCAGGAGGTGGATGAGCCCACCTTTCGTTTCGTACTTGGTGTTTATCTGGTGGTCTTCCTCCTGGCTCAGCCCTGTGTGAGATCACAGGGCAGAGGGGGGCCGAGCCTGCTTGGGGCTGGGCGTGGGGCCGTGGGTGCCTCCGCGGACTTCGCCAGCTCGTCCCAGACCCACCGTCTGCGCTGAGCCCCGCACGGGCCCCTCCCGGCACTCTTGCGGCCTGGCCCCTGCACAGTTGTTTTCTGTGCCCGGCAGTGCTGCCGGAAGCCGGCCAGCGGTGCTGATAACCTCACATAGGAAGCAGCTCTGGAACTGCTAGCCACATGGCGCGCTTCCTCTCAGGAAAACTGTCACCTGATTGCTATTTCATGTGGCCCCAAAGCCGCGGGGGCTCCCCCACCCTGCTGACCTCTGCGGGCTATGGGGCGTCCGCATGGCTCTTTGTTCTGGGCAGGCAGGTTCACAGAGATGCGGGCTTCCAAGGCCAACAGGGCGGGGGCTTGGGAGCAGTGCCCGGCGCTCCCCTACCTGCTGGAGAAATCCGCTCCGTGTGGCGAGCCTCAGGAACCCCCACCCCAGGGCTAGCATGAGGGGCACTCAGGGAGCTGTGTCCCAAGGCTGTGGCCATGCAAACAGGGCCTTGCCCCTGGCCCCTCCCTGGCAGGTGTCTCATTGGACGTCCTAGGTGCGACCTTCATACACCATGGCCCCGGAGCCGGGAGGTGCTCTGACCTGAGCCAGGGGCCACACGGCCATCCAGTGGACAGTTGCTCCCACCCCCTCAGCCCCTGCCTGCCCATCTTGGGTCCCCTGCCACAGGCCAGAGCCCCTGGCCCCTCTTGAAGGGTCCGTATACACAGGCAGCCTTTGCATCCATGTGTGTGAGGGTCGTGAAGTAGGTTGTCCTTTCAAAGGGCATCTCAGATATTGTGCATTGTTAGAAATCACATTTGATTCCAATTCAGATTGATCCATGGGCTGATTTCTGCTTTTTTTTCCTTAAGATTGATTTATTTGAAAGGCAGGGCCACACAGAGAGAAACAAAGAGACTCTTCCATCTGCTGGTTCACTCCCCAAAAGGCTGCAACAGCCAGGGCTGGGCCAGGCCAAAGCCAGGAGCAGGAACTTCATCTGCGTCTTCCACAGGGGTCGCAGGGGTCAAACGCTTGGAATCTCATCGCTGCCTTCCCAGGCACACAGCAGGAAAATGGATGGGGAGCAGAGTAGCCGAGACTCACGCGGCTGCTCTGATGTGGGTGCTGGTGCCACGGCGCTGGCCCCGGGCTGGGTCTTTTTAAACAAACCTTTATTCTCACCCATCTTGGTTTTCAAATTGCCTTGGGGCTAAGGCAGGTCTGGAGAAGCAGGGATGGGATCCCTCGGCGTTGGCGATGCCATGAGCCTGTGGATCCCTGGTGCCCCCACAAAAGGTCACCGCCCCACTCTCCACCCCCAGCTGCTGCTGAGTGGACCTGAGACTGAACCTGGAGTGGGAGTGGGTGGGAAGCTGCCAGGTGCCGGACGGCAGGGCCTCCATGGGGCAGTGCCGAGTGCAAATGGAGAGGTGCACAGGGCCACAAGGAAGGAGAGACGCTGGCCCTCGTGGCTGTCTTGAGCTTGGGTACCTGCTAATATGTCCTTGGCAGCTGCTGTGCGCCGCGCGTGTCGGTGGGCCTGGGGGTCCACAGGCTCTGCACGCCTGGGGCCGTTAGCTGCATCTGACCGGCAGGGCCCAGCGGAGCCCCGCACATTGTCCACTGCCTGCCGAGTTGCTGTGCGGAGCTGTGGGGCGCAGACTGAAGGGACGTCCACAGGCTCTGCACACCTGGGGCCGTTAGCTGCATCTGACCAGCAGGACCCAGCGGAGCCCCGCACATTGTCTACTGCCTGCCAAGTTGCTGTGCGGAGCTGTGGGGCGCAGACTGAAGGGACCTCTGGCCGCAGAGATGTGGGCCTGCTGGCAGGAAGGCTGGTGCTGTGTGCCCTGGTCACTGCACAGCAGGTGGCCGGGACTTCCAGGCTGCAGGGACCAGCGCCCCCCACTGAGCACAGCCATCTCCCCAGGCCAGAGGAGCCACAGAGAGCTCAGGGTGCCTGAAATGCTGCAGAGAGCCAGGCCCGGCCCTCCACGGAGGGAGCCCGGGCTGCGCAGGGTCTCACGGCCGCTTTTCCCCGGAGGCTGTGCTGGTGTAAAGGACAGAGCCCTGGCGTCTGGGAGCCTTGGCTGCCAGGAGCTGGTCATGCAGCCCCTTAGTGTCCAGGGACAAGCCAGGGTCAGCGTGGTGTTCCCGTTTCTTCTCCGCCCTTGGGTGTGTGCTGCGGGAGTCATGCACTCTAGGATGGGGAGGGGCCGAGAACTGGGCTCCCAGCACTTCACCCAGGACCGTGGCTGTTTGATGGGCAAGAGCTTGCCAGTGAGTCCTGGGGCCTCTCTGGGGAGAGCGCGTGGCTTACAGCAGTCCATCTGCCAGTGACGGTGGCATGGGACCACACTGGAGAGGGCCTCCACGCCACTCCAGAAGTACCGGCAGGCCCATGACCACACAGCGACAAGACAGCCATTGGCTGTGCCCAGACCTTTTTTTTTTTTTTTTTTTTTTTAAAGGATTTACTTATTTGTTTGACAGAGAGAGATCTTCCATCCACTGGTTCACTCCCCAAATGCTACAATGGCTGGAGCGGTGCCGATCCGAAGCCAGGAGCTTCTTCCTGGTCTCCCATGCGGGTGCAGGGGCCCAAGCACCTGGGCCATTTTCCACTGCTTTCCCAGGACATGGCAGAGAGCTGGATCAGAAGAGGAGCATCTGGGTTGTGAACTGGCGCCCATATGGGATGCCGGTGCTGCAGGTGGAGGCTTAGCCCACCTCACCACAGCACCGGCCCCACGTGCTGAGATTTTTTTAAGCCACTTCAGTAAGGACATTATCTAAGATGGTGAGGGCCAGCGAGAGGACCAGGGCTGTGCTGTGCTGGGGTCCTCATGCGTCTCTAATGCCCGTCTGTTCCATTCCAGCCCGTCTCTGCCAGCCCTCGACTGGCAGCTGCCGTCCCACTCGGGCCCGTATGAGCTTCGCATCGAGGTACAGCCCAAGTCCCACCACAGAGCTCACTACGAGACGGAGGGCAGCCGGGGGGCCGTGAAGGCGTCGGCCGGAGGACACCCCATCGTGCAGGTATCGCACTGCCACCACTTGCTGCCTCCAGCAGGAGCTGGTGCTCTCAGTCCTTGGGCGGCCTGGGGGCTCGTCTTCTGCCTCCCATGCCGCCTCCCCCAGCCGGTTTAGCTAGACGGGTCCTGGTTCTGTGCTCGATTGAGCAGGCGAGGAGAGGGCGCGTATGGTGTCTGTCATAGAGGCCATGTGCAGGGGTGACTGGGGTGCTGTGAGCGCTTCCTGTTAGATTACATTCTTCACTCACGGCCTTGCACGTTTGTGGCGCTGCTTCCCACGTGTGGTCCCTCACCACCCCCTCCGAGGTCATCAGAAAGGCAGATCTCCAGGCCCATTCCAGGCCTGCTCAGTCTGCATCTCTGGGAGGTGAGCGGGCCATGCCATCAGGGTGTGGGGGCGGGCCCCTGCCGGGAGGGGAGACAGACTCTCCTCCGTGTACCCCCAGTGTGGCGACCCGGGCCCACAGCCCTGTTGTTTAGATAATGGTGCCAGCTGGAAGGGGCACGCAGCAGGGGCCTGGACTTGTGTTTGACTGTTTGGGGACATGAAGGGCTGTGTGGGCAGGGCCTGGACGCAGATGGCAAGCAGCCGGCGGCACACTTCAGCAGCACTTGTGGGAATGTTAAGGTGGTGCTTGTGGCCCTGTGTTTGATGCTAATTATGACCTGGGTCGAGAGCCCTGCCAGGTGGGAGGGCAGTTGGCCATTTCAAGTCTCTGCCTGCCCAGGTGGAAAAGGTCAGGCCGAGCCCGCGTTCCGTGGCCCTCGGTAACCACAGTCATTACCTGCCCTTCTTGCTGGGGTTCTGAGAGTGGAAGTGCATTATTGCGATGAGGAGGCAGGCCAGCGCAGAGCAGCCAGAGGGGAGCAGCGGGCAGTGAGGGCTGCAGCCCCTCCCCACGTCCATAACAGCCGGGGCGGGGCCGCAGGCTGGGCTGGGTCTGAATCTTCCTGGTGCTGATGGGGGGGGGGGTGGTGAGAATTACAGCAGAGAGTGTGTCACAGCCACGGCCACGCAGCAGCTGCTCGAGGCTGCCGCAGCTCCTCTGGTCGTCTCTGTCTGTGTCTGCACGTGTGGGCACAGCAGTGCTGTCTGTCTACACTGAGTGTCCTGACACTGTGGGCACAGCAGTGCTGTCTGTCTACACTGAGTGTCCTGACACTGTGGGCACAGCAGTGCTGTCTGTCTACACTGAGAGTCCTGACACCATGGGCACAGCAGTGCTGTCTGTCTACACTGAGAGTCCTGACACCGTGGGCACAGTAGTGCTGTCTGTCTACACTGAGAGTCCTGACACTGTGGGCACAGCAGTGCTGTCTGTCTACACTGAGAGTCCTGACACCATGGGCACAGCAATGCTGGTCTGTCTACACTGAGAGTCCTGACACTGTGGGCACAGCAGTGCTGTCTGTCTACACTGAGAGTCCTGACACCATGGGCACAGCAATGCTGGTCTGTCTACACTGAGTGTCCTGACACTGTGGGCACAGCAGTGCTGGTCTGTCTACACTGAGAGTCCTCACACTGTGGGCACAGCAGTGCTGTCTGTTTACACTGAGAGTCCTGACACTGTGGGCACAGCAGTGCTGTCTGTCTACACTGAGAGTCCTGACACTGTGGGCACAGCAGTGCTGTCTGTCTACACTGAGAGTCCTGACACCATGGGCACAGCAATGCTGGTCTGTCTACACTGAGAGTCCTGACACTGTGGGCACAGCAGTGCTGGTCTGTCTACACTGAGAGTCCTCACACTGTGGGCACAGCAGTGCTGTCTGTTTACACTGAGAGTCCTGACACTGTGGGCACAGCAGTGCTGTCTGTCCACACAGAGAGAGCAGAGGCTTCGGGAGGAATTTTACAACTCAGACATCTGTAGGATGCCGAGGAGAACTGTACTAACTGGTGGGTGCTGGGGGGGGGGGGGCTTGGTCCCTACGGAACCCGTAGCATTCTCGTGTGGGGGAATTAACCGTTTGCACGGTCTTTTGCTGATCTGCTGGGATGCGTGGCGGTGCAGGTATGACGTGAGCAGTTGCAGGAGGGGTGTGGGAGTCCATCTGGCTGTCGGCTGATGGAGGGCAGACTGAGCACACGTCGGTACGCTCGCTCTTGCAGAACGAAGGGAAACAGGAGGATCCCACAGCCACCGTCAGCGCAGTGCCACCACTCCCACGTCTGTGCTGGCCGTGGCTGCCGCAGCCCCGGCACCTGAGCCTGGGCTCCCTTCTATGGCGCCTGGGGGGTATGAGGCAGGCCACAGAGTCTACCTGTGCGGGAGCCGTCTCGCGGTGGACCTGCCGCTGGGCCTTGGCTTCAAAGCCCCGTCTGTAGGCGCGTGGTTTCTCCTGTGTGCAGACTGTGCTGCTCTGCAGCTGGGCCCACTTTCCTCCACATTCCCACAAGTCTCCATGAGACCAGAGCCAGGACCTTGCGCAGGGTGGCAAAGCCACAGCAGTGCCCCAGAGGGAAGGCGGCGGGAGGAGGGCCGGGCTCTGCCGCGGGCGGCCTGCAGTGCAACGCAGCCTGGGCCCCGAGACCCCAGAACCAGAGCCGCCACCCTCTCTCCAGTACACACAGTTTTATTTCTTTAAAGATTTATTATTATTTTATTTGGAAGGTAGAGTGACAGAGAGGGGCAGGCAGATATAGTCCATTCACTGGTTCACTCCCCAAATAGCCTCAATAGCCAGGCTGGACCAGACTGGAGCCAGGAGCCTGGAACTCCAACATGGGTGCAGGCCCAGAAGCACTTGGGCCATTCTCCGCTGCCTTCCCAGACACAGGAACGGGGAGCTGGATGGGAAGTGGAGCAGTGGGACTCGAACTCGGGACAGTACTTGAGCCTCACCCTGGCCCAGCCTCATGGGGGTAAAGACTCTTGGGGGCTGGCTGAGCGTCACTCACCTGCCGTGGTGGGTGCAGGCCTGGGGTCCCTCCCTCCCTCCAGGACCTGACCCTTCTCACACGCCTGCTCGTCCCGAGGCCGTGTCCTCCCACGCGTGGAGACTGGTGCCTCCTGCTCTGCCACAGTTCTGCAGATGCGAGCGTGCAGAGAATGAGCCAGTGTGGCACGGCCACGGGAGGTTCTCAGCTGTGAGATCTGGCAAGTGACCCCGCACAGGCCTGGCCACGCTCCAGGCGCATGTGGGCTATGCGGGCCCCAGCCCACCGAGGGGTGCCCCCCACAAGCACCCACTCCATGACTTAGTGAGAAACAGGGCTCTTGTGTCCGTCTCTAGGGTGGGGGGCTGGCCTCGCTTCCTTTATGTAGTTGAAGCAAAGACAAAGGATTGTGGGTCACCTGGACTTGACCTTCTCAGTGGCACGGATGCCCCCGAGTCCACTCAAGGGCAGAGCTTCTGCCTGGCCCAGCCAGGCCACAGCTCTGTGTGGGCCTGCAATTGGCAGAGGGGCCGAGGAGGTAGGAGACGCAGAGCCTGTTCTGGGTCTGGGCGTTGGCAGCAAGGACCCGGGGGGACAGCGTTGGTCCCTGTGCTCCCAGTCCACCCAGGTCTCTTCAGAAGGGACGTCCCTGGCAGGTGGCATGGCCACCCTCCCAGTTGTTCTCTGCCCCGGTGAGTCTGTGGATGGGTCCTGCTCCCGGCATGGGTCAGGACTGGGGGTTCCCAGGGTTCTTGGGTTCTGGGCACTGCTGCCTCCTTTCCCATCTCGCTCCCCACTCACTCACTGGTCTGCCCCTGTGCCCCACAGACCTCATCAGTGAGGCCACAGCCAGCTTTGGCCGGTTCCTACCAGAATGGTCTGGGGGAGAGGGGCAGCCCAGAGGCCTCAGCTGCAGGGTTGCCTTTTCTGGGTGCGGGAAGGCTTTCCCATCCTGGTGTCTTCTTGCGCCATCCGGGATGTTGTGCCTGGAGGAGAGCTGGAGCTCCAGCCCCACACGCCTGTGGGCGCCTGCGGCTCCCGGGGCCCAGGCCTTGCTCCAGTCGCAGCTGTCCCTGCCTGCTGTACAGCCCTGCGTCCCAGCGCCTGGTCCGCAGGGCCCGCAGGTGTGAGGTGCCCCTCAGGGCGTCGACAATTTCCCTGTGGCCTCTGGGACATCCAGGAGCACAGGAGCTCCTGAGGGTGTAGCCTGACCTCTGACCCAGGGGTCAGAGAATTCAGCTCCGTTTACTGAGTCACCAAAACAACGCGCCTGATAGCATCTGGCCCATCTCTCAGCCGGGTCCACGTGAATAATTAACGGCCACAGAAACGTGAGCCCAAGGAGCCCTGCCCAACCCCAGCAGCTTGGAGGTTTGTGGTGGCTCTGTGAGGCCGCCGCCTGGATCAGCAGGGAGCTGGGGCAGAGGCCGGGGCCCAGGGGAGGGTGTGAGGGGCCTCGAGGCCACTGCGGGGCGCTCCGTGGACGACCTGGCTTGTAGGTTGACCTTGCCCGCAGGCACCGCCAGCACCGTTTGCATCTCGTGAGCAGAGTGACCGCTGCGGACCAGGCTCCCTGAACGCCGTCCCGAGGGGCTGCAGCCCCTTTGCAGTCCAGGCTGGCAAGGGCAGGCTGCGTGTTCTTCCCAGGGCACTCCCTCTGCCGTGTGTGCCACGCCGTAGCAGGCCGGAGGTGCTCCTGGAATAAATTAGTGCTTGGGAGAAATGGCGTGGGCCCCATGAGAAGCCAGGAGCCCGTGCAGCGCCGGGAGATGGAACCGAAGCCGCACGAGGTGGGAACTAAAAGGCGGCCTGACCCCCAGCCGGATGCCCCGCGGCCCTGCCGCCAGGTGCTGGCTGCCCTGCACAAGCTGTAGGTTCGTTTTTTATGGCTCTGCCTCAGCGGCATGACAAGCGCCCTCTCCCCTTTCAGCGCCACGTCCAGGCAAATCGGCACGCTTTCCCCAGCTACAGGCACAGGTGCTGGGCCCTCTCCCCTCGGCACACACAAGCCAGGCCTGCCCGGACACACACGGACAGTCACAGAGTGACCAGCGGGTGGCCAGCAGGGGCCGGGTCCCTGGGATGCGTGTCAGGGTCAGGTTTCATGCAGACGCGGGTCTGCCGTGCACTGTCCTCCCTCAGGTGGTGCAGGGCGACGCACGGGCTGCAGGAAGGTGCGGGGGAACAGGTGCCCCAGGGTCGGTTTCCTGCCAGGGTTGGGGGCTGGCCACCAGGAGCTGCTCCCAGCTGGGGAAGCGGGGGAGTTTGGCTGAGGTCTGCCCCGTGCGGTGGACGCAGTACCCTGCGGCCGGCTCTCGCTGGTCTCAGCGCCATTCAGAGCTTTTTTCGTCAGCACAAGAGACGGAGGCCGCTTCCTCGTGGCTCATCTGTCCACCCAGAGCAGTCTGTGGGTGCCGGGCAGGGGACACCCTCTCAGCAGGAGCAGCCTGCGGTCAGGGTCACTCACGCCGCGTCTCCTCACTGCCTCAGGAGGCTCCCAGTGCCCCCAGAGGCCGAGCAGGCCCCGGGCCTCTGTGCACGCAGGAACACCTGCTGTGGCTCCCTCACCCTCAAAACCCGGTGATGCAGGAAGGGCATGGGCACGGTTTACCTGTCAGCTGAGACAGGCGCCTTTCACGAGAACCACCTAACACGCAGGGCGTGCTCCCCGGCTCCTGTGTGTGGTCAGAGCGCCCTGCCCAGGTGGACATGCAGTCGCCTTGGAGCACTGGGGGGCTGGAGGGGGCAACCTGGAGGTGGGCGTGTCCGTGGTGCGGGCGCCTGGTGTGGGGTGGGGTTGCTGGGAGGGCCTCTCCGAGTCGCAGATCCCACAGCCTCCATACCTTGTTCTGGCCTTGCCTCAGCCATGCTTGGGTCGCTAATGATCCAGTGCCAAGGCGCGACTTCCAGAAGGTTCTCCTTGGTCCTCCCCATAGTGCGCTCAGCACAGCGCACAGTTGCATTGACCAGATGCCCCCCGAGAGCTCTGAGAGGGGCCGTGCCCGGGGCAAGGCGCCTGCTCGGCAGGGTGCAGGCCGGTCGTGCTGAGTGGACTGAGTTGTGGGGAAGAGTGCTGCGTGGGCCAGGCACTCCTCCGGCAGCTCCCCGTGTGAGCCCAGCCGCCCCTCCCCCGCTGCGTCACTCAGAGCCTGGTGGGCTTCCCGGTTGGGCACAGGTGGGCGCGGTGCTCCCCGACAGTGGCCTTCCTCCTGCAGGCTCCCTGGCGGGGTGTGCTGGTGGGGCCGCTGCCCTCCACGGCCCTGACCCCTCCCAGCACCTGGTGTCGGACAGCGAGGCTCTTAGAAACACGCTGCTTCCGGAAGGCTGCGGTGTCTTCTGGGGGCAGGCGCGCGGGTTTTAGCACGCTCCAGGCCCAGCTCCCCTGAGCCATGTCTGTCACGTGCGGTTAATGAGCCCCGACAGGTCGTGAGGACCGTGGGGCTCTGGGGCTGCGTTCCTAGCTGTGTTCTCGCTGAGCGCGGTCGGGCTTCTCAGCATGTTGTAATTGGAAATGCCAAACGCGGCGCTTCGGAGGTGAGCGGGGCCCGTGCTCGTGGGGTGTCTGCAGCCCCCATGGGCTCTCCAGGCAGATGTGACTGCTCTGTCGCTCGGGCTGCGCGTGGGTGGTGAGGTGGGGCTGGCGGCAGGGTTCAGGGTGCGCCCCATGCCCTCGTCCCAGGAGGGGCCGCCATCCACACCACCCCCCGGCGGTTCCGGGGCTCCTTGTTCTGGGGCTCTCTGCGGGGAGAGAGCATGGAGGCGCAGAGCTGGCAGGCTGCCGCTGGGCGCGGTGCGCGAGGGCAGCTCCCGCCCGGCCGTGTTCCTGCGCCTGCCGCTCCTGTCAGCCCTGCTGCTGCTGGCAGCGGCGCCGTCCCCCTGCTGGCCTCCGTGGCAGGCTCGGGAGGGCTGGGTTTTCCCCAGCTCCTGCCTGCCCACGCACCTCGGCCACCTCTTACTTCAGTGCCCACACCGCAGGGCACCAGGAGTGCCAGGTAACCTGCGTCTTGGGGCAGCTGCCAGATCGGAGTGGCCGGCACCTGCGAGCAGGTCAGCCCGGACTCTCGAACCCTGACCACGCGGCGTCTGCAGTAGCGCCGTGAAGGTGCAGAGCCGTGAGCCCGCCCCGTCCCTTCTGGAAACTGCACAGCCTGCCGCCTCCCACAGACCCGACTGCGGTCCTGTCCCAGCGCGTGCAGACGCGGGCCAGCCCCGGCCTGGTGCTGGGAGGGGAGCACTCCCGAGACACAGCATGCTTCCCGCTCCGCAGCCCGCTGGCCTGGTCCTGAAGGTGGCCGCAGAGGCCGGGCGGGGACGGGGCGGGCTGGGGGACTGCTCACGGCCCCTCCTCACGCAGCCCGCTGGCCTGGTCCTGAAGGTGGCCGCAGAGGCCGGGCGGGGACGGGGCGGGGTGGGGGACTGTGCTCACGGCCCCTCCTCCCGCAGCCCGCTGGCCTGGTCCTGAAGGTGGCCGCAGAGGCCAGGCGGGGACGGGGCGGGGTGGGGGACTGTGCTCACGGCCCCTCCTCCTGCAGCCCGCTGGCCTGGTCCTGAAGGTGGCCACAGAGGACGGGCGGGGACGGGGCGGGCTGGGGGACTGCTCACGGCCCCTCCTCACGCAGAACACGTCTGGTGCCTTTGCCCCTGCTGTGGAGGAGCTGCTGATGGTTAGAGGCCTTGGGAGGCCTCACGGATGTAGTAAGCACAGTGGCCCAATGGCCCAGCAGGAAGTGGCCACGCAGTCACGCCCCAGGAGCAGGATCCCGCGTGTGGCTCCACACCTGGGCACTCAGTGCATGCGCAATGCTTAGGCTAGCAGACTGCAGAAAACCCTTGCAAGTGGAATGGAAAGATCAGTTTTGTAGTGCAGAAGGTTTTTGAAATCCACACAGTTTTTTCTTCACAGGCATTTTGCACAGACTTTTGGACCCCCCCGCACCAGCGCTCCTCTCGGTCCTCACGGTCTTTATTTCCTGCTTCCTCAGAGAGGTGGACAAGCCCCGCCCACACAACCGTGAGAGCACGCCCCTCCTGGCAGGCCTGCAGCGAGGGCAGCTTTAAATCACGGCCGGGGACACCACTGGAGAACCGGCCTCCAGCCGTGAGCTGCTGCTCTCTGCGGGAATAAACACGGCATAAATCACTGTGAGAGTTTTACTCGTCGGAGAACCCTCCGGGTTAGGTGACACTCAGTGCTGCAGGCTCAGCATAAGTGTACAGATGCACACACACACACGCACAGTCCCACACATGCACAGGTGTGTACAAGCACACACACTCCCACACATGCACAGGTGTGTACACACACATGCACAGATGTGTCCTCACGCACACACACAGTCCCACACATGCACAGGTGTGTACACACACACAGTCCCACACATGCACAGGTGTGTACACAATGCACAGATGTGTCCTCATGCACACACACACACAGTCCCACACATGCACAGGTGTGTACACACACATGCACAGATGTGCCCTCACACACACACAGTCCCACACATACACAGATGTGTCCTCACACACATGCACTCCCACACATGCACACGCACAGATGTGTCCTCACACGCACAGATGAGGGAAGACCTGCAGGTGTCCTTTGCCCCAGGTGCCTTGCTGTGGCAGGAGGCCCCACGTGCAGGGAGCCCTGTCCTCACTGCTGTGCCTTAGCCCAGTGCCTGGAGCCTCCTGCCACCTAGAGACTGCTTACAGGACCTGGGGTCTGCCTGGGCTGGCAGGATTCGCTTGGTGGGCACAGAGCCTGACCCACAGGGTGGAACGAGAGCGAGACACAGCAGGAGCCGATGTCTGCCTGCCTCGTGGCGGCGCTGCTTCTGCCCGCCAGTGAGGCGCTTGTGGAAGGTGTTGTCCCCTGCCTGGCTCTCTTCCCTCCACAGACACCCCGTGGCGTCCGAGGCAGAGACCAGCTGCAGACGCTGGTCCCAGCCCCAGTCTGGCATATCTGGTCTGCCGGCCTCGCTGAGAAGCGTCCACTCTGTGAAGTTCAGGGTCCTCGGTAAAAGCTTTGTGGTGTGAGCGTCCCCCGTCTGGAACTGTCTTGCCTGGCACACTTGGCCTCCTCCCACCCAGGGGGCTCCAGCAGCTAATAGGGTCAGGAAGGTGGGTCAGGCCAGGCCCTGCCCCGAGGGCTTGGGGACTGCCTGGGTCTCTGTGTCTATAGGAGGCCAGTGTGTTGCCACTGCTGGAAAAGGTGGAAATAAAACTTGAACTAAAACAAAAACGTGGGGCCGGCACCGTGGTGCACTAGGTTAATCCTCCACCTGCGGCGCCGGCATCCCACAGGGGCGCCGGTTCTAGTCCTGGTTGCTCCTCTTCCAGTCCAGTCCAGGAAGACCTTTCTCTCTGTCTTTCTCTCTCTGTCTATAACTCTACCTGTCAAAAAAATAAAAATAAAAATAAATAAATAAATAAATAAATAAATAAATAAATAAATAAAAATGTGTCCTCTGGTCCTGCAGAGAACAGTAGCTGGGCCGTGAGTCAGGATTCTCATGGAGGTGCCTGTGTGAGGACACGGACGCTGCACACGAGTTCGGAGCTGGTGCCCTGCACGTGTCAGGAGCCGTGCCCTCCAGGGCTGCGGGAAGCCTCCTCCTCCAGGGACCCGTGTGACTCCTGCCCGCGCCGCCCCAAGGGTACCACGCAGGGGCTCCCAGGTGGAGGGCGGCTGGCTGGGCCTTGCCTGTTCAGAGTGTCCTTGGGTGGGGGTGTGGCCGTGCTGCCGCGCGCTCTCCCCTGGGCCCCAGGAGCTTCCAGATGCGCTCTGCAGTCCACACTTCCCGGGGCTGTCTCCTGAGCGAGGGAGGGAAGCACACAGACACCCCCACCCCCACCCTGCGAGGAGGGCCGGCAGCTGGCTCTGGATCGCGGCCACACGGCTGCCTCTGGTCCAGGAGCCCAGCAGAGCCGAGACAGACAGGGGCGCAGCGGGCGGGCAGAGCTGGCCTGCCCTCTGCGCTGGCCCTCCAGGCTGGGGTCTTCTCTCCTGGGGCCGGGGTGGCTGCTGTGTACCCCGACTCCACCACAGTCCTGCCTCACTTTCTGGTGGAGTTGTGTTGCCTGCTTTGGTTTTTTTGTTTGTTTGTTTTGACAGGCAGAGTTAGACAGTGAGAGAGACAGAGAGAAAGGTCTTCCTTCTGTTGGTTCACCCCCCGAAATGGCCGCTGTGGCCTGCGCGCTGCGCTGATCCAAAGCCAGGAGCCAGGTGCTTCCCCCTGGTCTCCCATGGGGTGCAGGGCCCAAGCACTTGGGCTATCCTCCACTGCCCTCCCGGGCCACAGCAGAGAGCTGGCCTGGAAGAGGGGCAACCAGGACAGAACCCGGCACCCCAACCGGGACTAGAACGCAGGTGGAGGATTAGCCAGGTGAGCCGCGACACCGGCCGCCTGCTTTGGTTTTACATTTGGGGTCTGAGGCCAGGCCTGCTCTGCCCATAATTTGGGTCCAGTCTGCCCAGCTGTGGGCTGTCTGAGGGTCCCACTGGCTGAGGGGTTTTCAGCGTCCAGTGGTCTCATTGCCCCAAGGAGGCCAGGTGGCAGCTGTTGTCAGTCACCTGACACGGGGCTGTCCCCAAGTGGTGGGGCTGCTCAGGCCACCGGGCTGGGACTTCAGCTAAGGGACCTAGCCCCCAGTCACCCTTGAGCAGGCTACTTTGGGGTTTGGCCCCGGGTGGGTGTGGCAGGGAGAGCAGGCCAGAGGTGGGCATTGGAGGCTGGGGGGCGTGGCTGCCACGTTTCCTCTCACCCCGTGGTGAGCATGGGACAGGTACACAAATGTCACAGAAATGATTTGTGATATGGGGACTAATGGCCACCTGGAAGGAAGCTTACTCTCACAACTATAAGGCAGACTCCTGGCCTCCAGCTGTCTGTGGAAAGTGGGCACATTTCACGGTGCCAGGGACACCGTCACAGCTGCTTGCCCGGCTCTGCCCGTGGCCGGGAGAGTGGGAAGCCCAGGCGTTTTCTCTCTGCTCTGAGACAGTGTTGGGCCAAGTGGCAGTTCCAGACACCACCCCAGGCCTCCCTTGTCCTCTGACGTTGCACGGAGGTGAGGCCACAGTGGCTCAGGTACGCCCTGCTCTGCTCAGGCTCCCGGTGCCAGGACAGCCAGGGGCTCCTCCACACCCCCCAGGGAAGGCACCCCCCAAACAGCAGGTTCCAGGACAGCCAGGGGCTCCTCCACACCCCCCAGGGAAGGTACCCCCCAACCAGCAATGCCAGAGGTGGTCTGGCTGAGGGGGAAGTGAGACACGGGTGAGTGCTGTGCTGCCAGTCCTGGGAGTCAGGTGGGTGCTGTGCTCAGTCCTGGGGATTAGGTGGGTGCTGTGCTCAGTCCTGGGGATTAGGTAGGTGCTATGCTGTGGTTCCTAGGGGTCAGGTGGGTGCTGTGCTCAGTCCTGGGGGTCAGGTGGGTGCTGTGCTCAGTCCTGGGGATTAGGTAGGTGCTATGCTGTGGTTCCTGGGGGTCAGGTGGGGGCAGTGCTCAGTCCTGGGGATGAGGTAGGTGCTGTGCTCAGTCCTGGGGATTAGGTAGGTGCTGTGCTCAGTCCTGGGGATTAGGTGGGTGCTGTGCTCAGTCCTGGGAGTCAGGTGGGTGCTGTGCTCAGTCCTGGGGATTAGGTAGGTGCTATGCTGTGGTTCCTGGGGGTCAGGTGGGGGCAGTGCTCAGTCCTGGGGATGAGGTAGGTGCTGTGCTCAGTCCTGGGGATGAAGTAGGTGCTGTGCTCAGTCCTGGGGATTAGGTAGGTGCTATGCTGTGGTTCCTGGGGGTCAAGTGGGTGCTGTGCTCAGTCCTGGGGGCCTGAGGGTCACTTGTGTTTTCGCTGTTCCCCTGATTTCTCTGTTTGGCTTGTGTTTTTAGTCTTTGCGCTCTCTTAATAGGATGTGCATAGGACAGCCTGCCTTAGTGTTTAGGTTGCATTCACTTGGCCCAGGCTTAAAGGGACCCCTTGGTGTGTGTATGGCACAGAAGTCCAGAACGTGGGACAGAGCTGGCACATGGGACTCCAGGGTCCCACTCTTGCTCTGTAGGGGTCCACTCTAGGATGGTGCCTTTGAAGTAGAAGGGAGACCATGACGGGCCGCAGCCCAGGGCCACCCCGGGCACCCCTCGTTGCTGCGGTTGGTTATGAGGGGACCGAGGCACGGCCGTGACGTGACGTGACGGAGGCCCAGGGCAGCACGCACATCCCTGCAGCGGGCCTGGCGGGCGTGGAGCCGGTTAGAGTGGAGAGAAGCCGGTTAACCGGCTGGGCTCCTGCCTCCCCGAGCCCCCTCTTGCGGTGTCGAGAACACCGCTCTTTCTGGGCCCGCACCAAGTCGTTTCTCTCGGTGCTTGCGGCTCTGCTCTGAGTTCTGGGAAGGCTCTCGTGTGTGCTCATTGAAAGGTGGGCGATTAGCGGGCTCTAACCCTGCACTGCTTCCACCCTGCGGCCCCTGCCTGCGTTCCAGCCCCGTCAGTCCCCGGCCTGTCATCCACCGTGTACGTGCTGAGGTCGGCACAGGAGCTAAAAACAAACATTCTAATGTGAGGAGGCCAGCGCCGGGCCGTGGAGGGGAGTGATTCTAATGTGAGGAGGCCAGCGCCGGGCCATGGAGGGGAGTGATTCTTTTTTTTTTTTTTTTTTTTTTTTTTTTGACAGGCAGAGTGAACAGTGAGAGAGACAGAGAGAAAGGTCTTCCTTTGCCGATGGTTCACCCTCCAATGGCCGCCGCGGCCGGCGCACCGCGCTGATCCGATGGCAGGAGCCAGGTGCTTCTCCTGGTCTCCCATGGGGTGCAGGGCCCAAGCACTTGGGCCATCCTCCACTGCACTCCCTGGCCACAGCAGAGGGCTGGCCTGGAAGAGGGGCAACCGGGACAGAATCCGGCGCCCCGACTGGGACTAGAACCCAGTGTGCCAGCGCTGCAAGGTGGAGGATTAGCCTAGTGAGCCGCGGCGCCGGCCGGGAGTGATTCTAATGTGAGGAGGCCAGCGCCGGCCGTGGAGGGAGTGATGCGTTTTGTTTAGCTTAGGGGGAGCAGAGAAGTTGTTGCTGTGACAGGTGACTGTACTGATGCCGTCGTGACAGGCACTGTGTGTGCCGGAGGCAGAAAACCCGTGTGCTGGTCACGGGAGGTATCTTACATTTCTTTTCTTGAAATGAGCTTCGCGTTTTAAATAATAGATGTTTACCTCCCAGGTTAGGCCTTAAATATCCCATTTTCACTGAAACGGCATGTTTTTTAAAGGCTAAAGTTCTGCCTCCTATTCACAGTTCACACACATCCGAGCTGGTGTGGGGGGCAGGGGTGGCAAGGGGAGGCCTCGGGGACTCAGTTGCCATTTTACAGTCATCCGCCCTGGCCAGGCCCTGCCGGCTCCCACAGGCCACCTCCTGTTTCCTGGGGGGCTTGGCCCGAGGCTCGTTGGCCTGTCCCTGCGCTCAGTTTCACCGAGTGGACCCTGAGTCCCAGCCGGAGCGAGGGTTTCCGAGGGAGTCCAGAGGGCCCCACGGCTGGGGTCCCCGAGGCTCTGTTGCAGATGCCCTTGCCTGTGTGGTGTTTCCGTGGGGGACACCCCCGTGGGGGCACCTGCTCTCAGCTCACAGGAGACCGGCGCCTTCCCGCAGCTGAGTGATCAGCAGCCGTCCTCGGGGGCGGGGCCTCGCCGCAGGCAGACTTGCCAGTGTCTGCGGGGATGGCTGCGTGGCCGCCGCGCACCCTCAGGCTCGGCACCCTTCCCGTCTGGTGTCAGACTCCTGTGTGCCGGGGAGGACACTCTGCTCTGGTTGCGGGAATCGGCCTGTCAGTTTCAAGGTGGTCGAGTCTGCAGGTGTCTGGGACCACGTCACCGGCAGAAGGTGACACTGGTGTCCCCTGCCGTGAGCCTGGCAGAGAGCTCGCAAGCACAGGCTGTGTGGTGCGTTCGTGGGGGCCCTGCGTGCCCTGTCAGTTCATGCCGTGACCAGAGGCTGCGCCGGGCACTGTGTTGGCCTCTCGGCTGCAGCTTCTAGTGTCTGGCACTGGTTTCTTGTGGACACGGGCAGGCAGGACTGAGAGCTGCTGGGACTTGATGGTCCCTGCTGCGACTGAATGTTGACGCCGTGCCTCCCGCGCCTGCGTGGGGGAGGAAAGCCGCGTGCTCACTCCCACGTGCACTGCTTCCTGCGTGACTGGGGTTGCCTTCCACACTTTGGCCACCGCCGTGGTCGTGGGGCAGTGCCTGTTTGAAGTGGGCTCACAGCCGGCGGCCTTTCATCTTGCGGGTCCTTGCTGGCCGCCCGCCAGGTGCCAGCAGCTCCGCGGAGTTAATGAGCGTCACGGTGCCGCGGCCGGGCCTGCATCAAACCGGAGTCCCGGCCGCCGATCTTCCCGCGAGGGACGTGTGGGGCCAGCAGCCTTGTAAAAGCGGTGTCCACTGCCCACATCAAACCCAGCAGCCGCTAATTGAGTGTGTGATTTTCTGCTTCCTTGTTAACATGTCCCTGTCGTTTCCAAATTGGCGTGTTAAAAGGAGCGCCGCGAACCTGGGAGCGCGCGAGCTGCTGTGCTGTGGCTCCCAGCGCCCCGGCTCCCCTCTCCTTGCTCAGCTCCCTCCCCTGTAGCACGTTTTCAGGGCTGGGCGTTCCCCTTCTCTACGCCAAGACTTGGGGTATCCCCCCCCAGCCTTCTGCCTCCTGGTCAGCGTTTCTGACGCCAACAGCCCTTGGGCCCCAAGGTCACCTCCCACCATCTCAGCAGTTCCCATGGCCTCAGGACGACAGCAGCCATCGCTTGCCTCTCGGCCGTCTGTCCTCTGTGGCTGTGGTGACCTGAGGAGGCAGAGGCTGAGCCGTGGAGCCCTGGGGGCATGGCTGGGCGTGACTTGTGGGAGTCTAGGGGCTGGGAACCAGCAGAGGGGCCTGGGCCACACCTGCAGGGCCCACCCTCCCTGCCTCAGCAGGTCTCACTCCCTGGATGCAGTTTTGCAAATCCTCCCTGGGGAGGAGTGGGGGGTGCCAGCCCCTCTGAGTCAAGGACAGGGCTCCTGGGGTTTGGCTCCTGGGTTTGCCGTGGGCCGTGCAGGCTTGGAACAGGTGACACTGGGGCCACTGGCCTTGAAAGCAGCAGCGTTTGCGACACCTATCGCACTCAGGCAGGTGTTGCTGTCTGTGACAGAGGTTTTAAAGCTAGCCTGGGGGACGCGGCTGCAGAAATGGCAGGAGGGGCACTAGTTGGTATTTATTGGGCAGTGTGTGTAGTATTACCAGTTGGGATTGGGCGTTGCTGTGCTTGGCTTGGGTTTACCTGCAATGGGAGCATGGGGTCAGTGTGGCAGGACCCCTCTGGGTCTCAGGGAAGTGAGCCCTGCGAGTGCACAGCACAGCTGTGGCCTGTGCCACATGGAGAGGAGGCCACACAGTGCCCCATTCCCATGCCCGGGGACAGGAGTGTGTTTTCTTTCTCACCAGCTCCTCGTCCAGGCGGGAGTGCATGCATACGTGTGCGTGCGTGTGTGTGTGCGTGGGTGCACAGTGCATGTGCAGGTCCTGCGGGAGGGGCGTGTAGTGCACACGTCTGCCTGCACGTGTGTGCGCACCTGTAGGTGGGAGTCCCGTGTGGGCTGCAGGCGCGTTCGAAGCCTCACCCCAGTGTTCGGGACCCTCTCTACGTGTGCTGTTAAAGCAGGCACCAGCGTTCTGTTACCGAGCAGTGCAGGGGCAGGGGCGGGCACTTCACAGGGCTGTGCGTGTTTCCTGTTGAATCGCTCTCATAGAAGTTTAACTGATTCCCAGCAGTCTGTGCGCATGGTGCTTAGTGGGCGTTTGTTGTTCTCTTCCAGCTGCATGGCTACTTAGAAGATGAGCCTCTCACGCTACAGCTGTTCATCGGGACGGCAGACGACCGCCTGCTGCGGCCCCACGCCTTCTACCAGGTCCACCGGATCACGGGCAAGACCGTCTCCACCACCAGCCACGAGGCCGTTCTCTCCAACACCAAGGTCCTGGAGATCCCGCTGCTGCCCGAGAACAACATGCGAGCCGTGTAAGCCTGGGCAGGGCCCCGGGCGGGCAGGGGGCTCCTGGCTTTGCTCTCTGTGTTCTGACTTCCTGGGGCTCCCCAGGCCCGACACCTGAATAAACTTAGCAGATACAACGACCGTGACGGGCTTGTTGCTTTCCAGGGTCTCAGCCACACAGCTGTGAGCGCCTGGCTTCTAAACAGGACATCTGTTTGTGTCGGAATTCAGCAGTGCAGATTAGGAGAAGGGTTAAAATGCAAACGTTGAGCAAATTAAGCGGGTCGTATGTCTGGCTAGAATGGTCATCCTCAGTGTTACCCACGTGGCCGGTTCTGGCTTGCAGAGTCCACCCTGACATCTGGCACTGCCGTCAGCCCAGGAGTCCACTGCAATCAGCTTAAAAAGTGGATTTATCAACAGGCTGCTAACAACACAGGGCATCGATTAAAAGGCGGAGTTACAGAGAGATGGGGAGAGAGAGAGAGATCCCCAGATGGCCGCAACAGCAGGGCCAGGGCCAGGCTGAAGCCAGGAGCTTCTTCCTGGTCTTCCATGCGGGTAGCAGGGGCCCAAGGACTTGGGCCATCTTCTGCAGCTTTCCCAGCCACATTAGCAGGGAGCTGGGTTGGAAGTGGAGCATCCAGGACTTGAATCGGTACCCATATAGGATGCCAGCACTGTGCCACAATGCGGGCCCCCTTGAGCAGCTATTATGTGATGTGCCTGTCCACCCCAAACTGTGAATGCGGCAGAAGAGAGAGCTCTTTGTCCCTGTGTGTGTGGCAGGGGCAGGTCTGGCACACAGATGCGTGAGCCCCGAGATGCAGTCATGAAAACGTGTGGTCAGAGTGGGCTGGGAGTGCATGGGCTGCCCCGCTGGACGTCAAGGAAGCTGTCTCTGGGAAGGAGATGTTTAGCAGAGAGGGTGTGCGGGAGGGCCCGCCCTCGGGCTGCAGGTGCAGAGGCCCTGGGGCGTTTGTCGGCTGCCAGTATTTGAGGGAGAGAGCACAGGACACAAGGCAGGTGGGAGCCACAGTGTGTGGGAACCGCATGGGGTTTTAAAAGTCGTTGACAACTTTTAATCCCTGTAAGTGGAAAGCAAAGGGAAGCACCTGTTGGCGCTTGTGAGCTTGGTGGACTTCAGGCCCAGCCGGCGCCATCCAGAGCCTGGGCTGTCTTCGGGAGCTGTGTTTTCCGAGGAGCAGGCTGTGAGCAGAGGCTGGGGAGAGCCGTGGCTGCTGCGGTCACCCTGCGCCTCTGCTCCCGCCGAGCTTGAGAGAGACGAAAAAGCGGGTGTTTGTTGCACGGAGAACCGACCCGTGGCTCGTTTTCCTGGAGCCTGTCCTGCATGAAGCCGAAGTTGTTAAGTTAGATGAAGTTACATGAACTGCAGAAGAAAAGGCTTCCTGAGAAAGTGAGCGACCTTGACCTGAGTAATGGAAATAGTGACGGCTATTTCCATAAACCGGGCTTTCCTGGAGCTGCTGCGGGACAGAGGAGGTGCAGCCCTGGCCGCCCCTGCTGCCCGAGCTGCTCTGGGACGTCCCCCAGGCCAGCGCGGGGCCGGGGTCACGGGGCCAGTGTCTGGGCTGTTCAGGCCGGGGGTGGAGGACACAGGCGTCCCCGAGCTGCGTCTGCTCAGGGCTGCTGTGTGGGGAGCCCAGGGCTTGCTGGCACTCGCCGTGCGTGGTTTGTCCGCAGGCTGAGCCTGGCGTGTGTGGGAGGCGGGACCTGCTCCACGTTCTCACATCAGCAGCTAAATATGAGCTGTGGCTTCTGTTTCGGCAGCATTGACTGTGCCGGGATTTTAAAGCTCAGAAACTCCGACATCGAGCTGCGGAAGGGGGAGACAGACATCGGCAGGAAGAACACCCGGGTGCGGCTGGTGTTCCGCGTGCACGTCCCGCAGCCCAGTGGCCGCACGCTGTCCCTCCAGGTCGCCTCGAACCCCATCGAGTGCTGTAAGTAGACGCAGCTCGCCCTCCTGGGCAGCAGGGGCCGCCCAGGCCACACCTTGCCTGGGTGCACATGGGACTTGCGTCAGGACTGGGAGGTGTGTGCTTGTCAGGATGAGGGCGGCTGTGCACGGGTTTCAGTTCACACTGCGTGGGTGACCAGCCTGCCCCAGCCGGCACGCCCAGCTCTCAGCACCTGCAGGAGCCCCCGGGAAGAGCTGGATGCCGGGGCTGTTTGCGTGGATCAGGGAGCTGGGAGGAGGGTGTGTGCAGCTGCAGGGCGTGCGCAGAACAAGCCCGGACTCCCAAAGCCTCCCCGGTGGCCTCGGTTCTGTTTCTCTCATTAGCGTGTGGGCCACCAAGCACGGTGGAGGCTGCCTGGCCCTGTGCTGCCACCACGGCTTGGCCGACACCTTCCCGGAGCAGTGCGAGTTCACGGATCCCCTGCTGGCACGTCAGGCCCTGTGCAGCGCCTCGGTCCCTGTCCGGGCCCTGCACTTGGCACCTCGTAGCCACCCTGAGTCGGGCACAGCCAAGGCGCCAGCTGACCCCCAGGAAGGAACGCACATAGCTCGGCCAGGCCCCTGCTCCTCCCCTCGGACGGTCATCCTCCTTGGTCTCCTGCCTTCCCCACCCCTGACCCGGCCCCAGGGGTGGCCTCTGCTGGTGTCCCCACAGGGCCCCGCACTCTGTGCGCACCCACTCGAGTGGCAGTGGGTTGAGTCTTCTCCAAGTCTGTTTGCTCTGAGACGCATGCCTGAGCATGGAGAACTGGACGCCAACACAGACAGGTCCCGCTTGTTTGCGTGAGCACTGTGGCCTGGCTAGTCATGTCCAGTGGAAGGCCGTGGCTGTCTTCGCGTGGTGCTGGGGGCCATCAGGACAGAGTGTGGCCGCACTTGCTGTCCTCACACGAGCGGCACAGCCACAGCGCTCGCTGCACGGGCACACACAAGCCCTCATCTCACTGCGCTTGCTCGCGAGGGATGGACGTGCTGGCCAGGACCTCCTGGTGCATGCGCGTGCCCTCAGAGGTGCGGGGTGGGGCAGGCAGGCCCGGGAGGTCACAGTCACCGTCCTCTCCCATCTGCCGCAGCCCAGCGCTCAGCACAGGAACTGCCCCTTGTGGAGAAGCAGAGCATGGACAGCTACCCAGTCAGCGGCGGGAAGAAGATGGTTCTGTCCGGCCACAACTTCCTGCAGGACTCCAAGGTCATCTTCGTGGAGAAAGCCCCAGGTGTGTTTTTCAAACAGACCGCCCGAGGGTCCGCTGGTTGGGGTGCCAGTGGAGCTGGCTCCCGGCTGCAGCGCCTCGGCGCTGTCGTGGCCCATTCTGGCCTCGGCGTGCTGGTCTCGGGGGCGGCTCTGTGCGTCTGTTTGCGTCTCGTGCGGGTGGACCATGTGCTGCTGGGAGGAAGAACCGGAGCTCCCCGGTGGAGTCACCGGGGCTGTCCTCACACCTCTTACCCTCCGTGTTTAGGGAAGGTCTGAGAGACATTTGTTTTTCCCACTGGGGGTCCTATGCCGGCTCTGCTGAGCCCCTGCGTGCGGGGGGGTCCCTCCACACCCCTCCTTCAGGAGGTGAGTGGGCACGTGCACCCCCACCTGGCAGCTTTTGTAGCCCCTGCCTGTGGTTTTAGTCTGTCCTTGGTGCCCACGACATGGATGCCACAGGCCAGGTGTGCTGCTGTTCTCTGTGTCGTTGGTGGCCTTTAAGGCCAGGCTGTTTGAGACAGGAGGAAGGACCTTCCTGCCCGTAGGCTTGGCTCCCCCAGGGGCCCCAGGGTCTCAGCCAAGGTCTTGTGCTCACGTAGGGCCAGCCGGGAAGGCTCTGGTGCTGTTGTGAGTTTGGGGGTGGGGGTGTCCTAAACCATTAGTTCCTGGTGCCGTCATGTCTGTGGCTCTGGGCCCTATGCACGGAGCACAGCGCCTGGGTGAGCTGTGCACCCCAGGACAGTGGCCCCATGCAGACAGTAGCCCCAGGGACGTGGGGACCCTGTGGACTCCAGGGAGAGGGCCTGGGCAGACAGGAGCAGGACTCAGCCTGCAGGCTGGAGAGGGTGAGCCTGCCACGGAGTCACGGCTCCACATGCAGGTGGGTGAGCACGGCTGTCTTGAGTGGGCGAGAAGGGTACCCTCCCTCCTCGCTCCTGCCTCGCCCCTCCCCGCAGGCGCCGCTCGCTCCTCGCTGTGGGGCGCCGCGTCCCCTCCCACCCAGGGCTGCATCGGGTGGAATTTTCCCAGTGGGCAGCCGGTGTAGTGCCCCTCTAATCAGCGAGGCCGCAGAGGCCGCTGCCTTCACAACGCGGCTTGATTCTGTGCGGCTTGCAGGAAGCTCACGTGCTTCAGTTGGAGTGGTTCAGGCTCACGTAGAGCTGGGCCTGCCTGTGTAATCATGTGTGTAATTGGAAAATGTGTCCGACCTTGTGGGCAGAGACAGAGTCCCACTGCTCCCTGAAGGGAGGCGCGTTCCCGTGTGCACGTGCTTGGGGGCAGCACCTCCCCGTGCTCTGCTCCCAGCCCGTCTCTGTGATCCGACCCGCCAGAGCCACACACACACACACCCCCACCACGGCCCCGAGCCTCTTCCCGCCTGCCCCGGAGGTCAGGGCTTTAACTGCCCGAGGGCAAGTGCTGAGTAGGTGCTGTGTAGACAGTGCACTGGGGCGGGCAGGCACACGAGTAGATGCTGTGTAGACACATTGCACAGGGGGCAGGCACACGGGTAGATGCTGTGTAGACACAGTGCACTGGGGCAGGCAGGCACAGGAGTAGATGCTGTGTAGACACAGTACACTGGGGGCAGGCACACGGGTAGATGCTGTGTAGACACAGTGCACTGGGGGCAGGCACACGGGTAGATGCTGTGTAGACACAGTGCACTGGGGCGGGCACAGGAGTAGATGCTGTGTAGACACAGTGCACTGGGGTGGGCAGGCACAGGAGTAGATGCTGTGTAGACACAGTGCACTGGGGGCAGGCACAGGAGTAGATGCTGTGTAGACACAGTGCACTGGGGCAGGCAGGCACACGGGTAGATGCGGTGTAGACACAGTGCACTG
This sequence comes from Oryctolagus cuniculus, assembly GCF_964237555.1. Lineage (NCBI taxonomy): Eukaryota > Metazoa > Chordata > Mammalia > Lagomorpha > Leporidae > Oryctolagus > Oryctolagus cuniculus. The sequence goes on along the minus strand of NC_091441.1, from coordinate 608,300 downwards.
GGGGCGGGCAGGCACACGGGTAGATGCTGTGTAGACACAGTGCACTGGGGGCGGGCACAGGAGTAGATGCTGTGTAGACACAGTGCACTGGGGGCAGGCAGGCATACGGGTAGATGCTGTGTAGACACAGTGCACTGGGGCGGGCAGGCACAGGAGTAGATGCTGTGTAGACACAGTGCACTGGGGCGGGCAGGCACACGGGTAGATGCTGTGTAGACACAGTGCACTGGGGGCGGGCACAGGAGTAGATGCTGTGTAGACACAGTGCACTGGGGGCAGGCAGGCATACGGGTAGATGCTGTGTAGATAGTGCACTGGGGCGGGCAGGCACAGGAGTAGATGCTGTGTAGACAGTGCACTGGGGCGGGCAGGCACACGGATAGATGCTGTGTAGACACAGTACACTGGGGGCAGGCACACGGGTAGATGCTGTGTAGACACAGTGCACTGGGGGCAGGCACACGGGTAGATGCTGTGTAGACACAGTGCACTGGGGCGGGCACAGGAGTAGATGCTGTGTAGACACAGTGCACTGGGGGCAGGCAGGCATACGGGTAGATGCTGTGTAGATAGTGCACTGGGGCGGGCAGGCACAGGAGTAGATGCTGTGTAGACAGTGCACTGGGGCGGGCAGGCACACGGATAGATGCTGTGTAGACACAGTACACTGGGGGCAGGCACACGGGTAGATGCTGTGTAGACACAGTGCACTGGGGGCAGGCACACGGGTAGATGCTGTGTAGACACAGTGCACTGGGGCGGGCACAGGAGTAGATGCTGTGTAGACACAGTGCACTGGGGCGGGCAGGCACAGGAGTAGATGCTGTGTAGACACAGTGCACTGGGGCGGGCAGGCACAGGAGTAGATGCTGTGTAGACACAGTGCACTGGGATGGGCGGGCACAGGAGTAGATGCTGTGTAGACACAGTGCACTGGGGGCAGGCAGGCACACCGCTAGATACTGTGTAGACAGTGCACTGGGGGCGGGCACACAGCGCGGTGCCCAGCGCTGGTCACTGTGCTTCCGTGTTTAGATGAACTTGGGCGTCGACACGCGGGTGTATGCGTATGCAGAGCACGCACTCAGAGCAGACCCAGCGTCCGCGTGGTTTCTCCCTTCTCGTCTGGCTTCTTAGGCAGAGCCGTCAGCTGTGACCCTCCACATGGTAGCCTGGACACCTTGGTCTGGTCTTGAGCTTCTCCTAGCCATGTGCGTGTGCGTGTGCGTGTGGAGATGTGTGTGTGGAGATGTGTGTGTAGAGACTTTGGGTTAAATTAAGACCACAGCTGCCCTCTCCTCTCCTGGTGAGGTTGCCTGGTGCACTGTCAGTTCCGGTTCTCTGAACTGCTGCCTGCAGGCGGAGCCGAGCACTGGGGGAGGCAGCGTGAGCTGGGCCGGAGGGACTGTGCCGCGGCTCCCGGCTCTTTACCTGCTGTGAGCCCCACTGTGCTGGGCGCTCTGGGCTCTCTCAGTCGCCCCTGGCCCCAGCGCTTGGCCTCCAGGGCTTAAGCTGCTGACAGCAGCTCCTCTGCCCCGGTGGGCCGGCAGGAGTGGGCGCTGTGCCCTCGGCGGGCACCTCCTCCCTGAAGTGACTCAGGTGGGCGTCGGGGGCAGGGTGGCGCTGGCCTTGCCGGGGAGAGTGCTTGGCCCTTGGTGCCAGCACTGGGCAAGTCGGGCCCATCGCCCTCGGGGTCCCGGATGCTGGCCCATCTGCATGTGGCCAGTCCTCTGGGGAGCCTCCAGCAGGCAGCACAGGGCTCTGGCCACCCCACGACGGAGCGCGCATGGCAGCCCGTGGCTCTTCCTGGGTCTCTTGCTTCTCTCGCTGTGTCGCGCCAGAGCGCTCGGTTGAGCTAAGCCTTTCTCTGCCAGCCTCGGCCCAGGGGTCTCCATGTCAGACGCAGCTTCCGAGGGTTCCCAGGGAAGTGTGAGACCTGGGGACAGTCAGGCCTGAGGGCCCAGGCCAGGCGAGCTCTGTGGCCTCCTGGGGCCCCAGCTTGGGGCCGGGGGGGGTGGTCAGCTGCAGGAAGCCACAAGCAGCACCCCCTTCCCTTCCCTCCACGTGGTTGCTGAGTCGCCCGGATCTGTGAGTCTGGCGGGGGTGTGTGTGTCCTTTCGGCTGCCCAGTGTGAGTGTGGACAGGGAGGGGACACCGCGTGAGGTGTGAACTCCCTCTTGCTTGGAGACTAGGCCCAGACGAAACCGAAGGGAGGAGCCAGGCTGTGGGGGTGTCCAGGACAGGTGAAGGAGGCCTGTTGTGGGTTCTGCCGGGCAAGAAACCCCAAGGTGCCCCTGCCGTACTCACTGCCAAGTCCAAGGCTGGGGGACTCAGTGGTTCCCGACGGTCCTGCGAGGTCATCGGTGTGACAGGGCCAGGATGGCTTCTGCCTCTCAGGGGTCCCCTTCTCCACAAGGGCTCCTCGAGGCTTTGCGATGTCCACCAGGGCAGCCAGAGCAGGAGGTGCGGGCCTCTGCAGGCTCAGCAAGTGTCCCCCCAGCCCCACCCCAGGGTCAGGCCATGCAGGGTGGGCGTGCAGGTGAGGGTCCAACAGCCAATGGCAAAACCAGATCAGAGCCCAACCCAAGACAACAGACCCCGCCCTCAACCCTGCACACAGGCCGCACTCTGCCCCTGCCACGGCGGGCACAGCTGAGGCAAAGCTGCAGGGGAGAAGAAGGGGCAGGGTGGGCAGGATGGGCACTGATGCAGGTGCTCCTGGAAGCATGGCTGACCGAGGGCTTTCCCCGGAGGTTCTAGAGCCTTCCGCACTGAAGAGAGTTCTGCGTGTGGCCTGAGGACAGGCTGAGGGCTCACTGTGAACTCAGCCTGTGTTTTGAAAGTCAGTCGTTAAGTTTGATTTATCTGAAAGACAGACAAATCTTCTATCTGCTGCTTCCATCTCCAAATGCCTTTGGGAGCCAGGACTGGGCCAGGCAGAAGCCAGGACCAGGAACACACAGTGAGTCTCCCGTGTGGGCGGCAGGGGCCCGAGTCCTTGAGCCAGCACCTGCTGCCTCCCAGGGTGCACGCTACCAGGACGCCGGGTCGGAAGCAGAGGAGCTGGAAGGGATTTTAGCCAAGGCACCAGGCGCTCACCCCATTTCAGTCTGACAGAACGGGGTGCCCACGGCAGGGCTCCCAGAGGCCAACAGAGTGGCTGTCGCTGCTGCTAGAGCGCCCAGTGTCAGAGCAGTCAGGGATGAGGGTGCCGCCACGCCGGGCCTCTCCCCACACCCCACAGGCGCCAAGTGGTGGTCCCTTGTAGGCAGGAGCTCTCCAGAGCTCCTGTGGGAGCAGCTCTGTCCCCAGGCTCCAGAGAGCGTGACGGCTGGGAGGGGAGGTCGGTGTGCTGTGCACGGACACGTTCACACGTGGGAGTGGGAGTGTGGGGGGTGCGAGTGCTTCTGTGTGCTTGCACACGTGTGTCCTGGGCGTGTGTGTGCTTGCACCCTCTGGAGACCTTGCAGAGGGCACCTGCTGCCCCTCCGTGCTGTGCCAGCAGTGACCAGAGCTCTCGCGTCCCCTGAGATCTTCCCACTGTCGTGGCGGTCCCAGCAGGGGCCAGGCAGCCAGAGTGGGCTGTGTTTCACCTGCTCTGCTGGGGGACTGCCACTCACGTGGGGGGCCTGCACGCAGTCACCTGCTCCCTCGAGGGTTTCTGGACGCTTCCTGTGCACTCACCAGGTGTCAGTGCCACGGACGTGGAGCCACTCAGCCTGAAACTACGGCTTAGTGTGTCGGAAAGCATCCTCCTTGCATTTCCCTGGTGCTCAGCAGGGCTGCAGTGCCATGAGCCTCGCTCACACACGGCAGCATTCGTCATGGAATAAAAATACCACGGTGCTGATCTGGTCAGGCGGGGCTCAGGCCGGGCCAGCAGCGCGTGGCTGTGGGGCTGGATGGAGCTCTGCTCACTCTGGTGTGGGGACAGCCGTGGGCAAGGGGGCCGTGTTCTTAATGGCCCCGGGTGAAGGACTGGTGCGCAGTCCCCAGCTTAGACTATAAGTTGCACGTGTCTCAGGAGGAGATGAACTTGGAGTTTTAGCTGTGATGGAGCCCATCCCATGGGACCTTCCCTGGTGCTGCCCAGCCAGCACAGGGCTCGGAGCCAGCAGGTGCCACCCTGACACCTCCCGGTGCCCAGGGCCGTGGCCACAGCCAGGTGCTGGGGAACTCAGTGCTGACTGGCTGAGGACTGGCCTCTGGACTCAGAGCCGCCCAGGGCCGTGGCCACAGCCAGGTGCTGGGGAACTCAGTGCTGACTGGCTGAGGACTGGCCTCTGGACTCAGAGCCGCCCAGGGCCGTGGCCACAGCCAGGTGCTGGGGAACTCAGTGCTGACTGGCTGAGGACTGGCCTCTGGACTCAGAGCCGCCCAGGGCCGTGGCCACAGCCAGGTGCTGGGGAACTCAGTGCTGACTGGCTGAGGACTGGCCTCTGGACTCAGAGCCGCCCAGGGCCGTGGCCACAGCCAGGTGCTGGGGAACTCAGTGCTGACTGGCTGAGGACTGGCCTCTGGACTCAGAGCCGCCCAGGGCCGTGGCCACAGCCAGGTGCTGGGGAACTCAGTGCTGACTGGCTGAGGACTGGCCTCTGGACTCAGAGCCGCCCGCAGAGAGCGCAGGTTGTAGCTGCTGGTCAGGTGTCGGGGTGGGGGGAGCACATTGACCCCGTGACCCTTGGAAGCTCTTCTCCGCTGGCGTGGGGACCTGTGGGGTGGGAGCAAGGCAGGGCCTGCCGGGTTGCCTTTGCCTTTCCCCTGCGTAGGGGGAGTGGCCCAACGTGTGGCAGGGGCCAGGGCCAGAGAGGTGTCACCTGTGAGCCGCTCTGCGATGGTCCAGCTCCTCCCAGCTCAGCCCTGGGGCTGAGGAGTGGGCGTGCCGAAGGCATCGCCACACACCAGCCTCCCTTCTAGGTGGAGCAGCAGTGGCTTCCTGCACAGAGGAGCTAGGCGTGCGCCCCTGCCCCACAGGCGTGCTAGGCCCTGCCCCACAGGCGTGCTAGGCCCTGCCCCACAGGCGTGCGCCCCTGCCCCACAGGTGTGCTAGGCCCACGGCAGCTGCACTGAGTGCTGGCCCACAGTCCCGGCAGGCACGTGTGTCTGCGCTGTGGACCCCCTCCGCACAGAAGCCTGCACCCCGAGCAGCCCCTCCCCAGCCCGCCGAGCCCGTGCTGTGGTCTGGGCACTGGCCCCTGTGTGCCATGCCCATCCCTCACACAGCCTCCTCAAGGTTCCTCTGTGAGCAGGTGTCTGTCCTTTCTACAGCTGAGCAGTGTCCCCTTGTGTGCCGGCCACATTCCTTTGTCCACTGGACAGCGCTGGGCGTGGGCAGCTCCCCGGTGCTGCTGTCGTGTGTGCAACTGCCGTGGGCACTCCTGACAGGTTTCTGGGTGGATTAGTGTCCACCTCTGGTGGGCACATGCCGGGAGGGGAGCTGCTGCCCCCCAGGGTGGTCGTGGTGTCTTGCACATGTCCCTCTGTCGCTCCTCTCCTGGCACCCTTATTTGGGATAGTGCTGGGTGGAGCTCTTTGTCTCATCTCCACCTAGCTGCCTTAACAATGTGGTGGCCATTCTATCTCTCTTTTTTTTTTTTTTAAGATTTATTTATTTATTTGAAAGGCAGAGTTACCTACAGGTGGGGGTGAGGGGAGGTCTTCCATCTGCTGTTTTGCTCCCTAAATGGCTACAGTGGATGGAGCTGCACCAATCTGAAGCCAGGAGCCTGGAGCTTCTTTCTGGGTCTCCCACGTGGGTACGGGGGTCCAAGCACTTGGGCCATCTTCTACTGCTTTTCCAGGCCATAGCAGAGAGCTGGACTGGAAGTGGAGCAGCCGGGACTTGAACCGGTGCCCATATGGGATGCCGGCACTGCAGGCAGCAGTGTCCCCGCTCCACCATAGCGCCGGCCACCTCGATCCATCTCTGGTGGGCATGTTCAGGAGGGGGTGGCACAGTGTCAGTGTCCAAGTGCCAGCCGGGCTAATCCCAGAGGGCCGGTTCCCTTGCAGTGCAGCACCGTGCGGGAGTCGGAGAGGACAGGGCCGCTCGCTGTCCCGAACGAGGGGCTGCCGCCTCCTGCTCACCCGCTGCGGAGCCTCCCTCGCTGACACCCTGAGGGTCTCCCTGGTCACTGCACCGCAGACAGGCAGCTCTGCAGTGCCTGCGCGTCTGCCCTCCTGGTCACAGCGGACAACGTGCCCCAAAGGCTGCCATGCCTCTGGGCCTGGGCCAGGCCCCCAGTCCCCTGTGCCCTCTGTGTGACTGTGCCACCCCTGCAGCTCCCGCTCATTAACCCAGTGACCTCGCGGGCCTGGGCCCGCCCCTCCCCCGGTGGGAGAGCCCGACAGGGACTCAGGCACCCGGGAGGGCTGAGCCCTGAGCCCTGGCGGCCGGCCCCAGCAGGACGAGAAGCAGTCTCAGGAAAGCTGGCGGCTCCGAGGTGGCTCTTGCTTCCTGCTCGGAAACAATGTGTCAGCCCAGCGCGCCTGCGGGGCCTGCGGGCCAGGCAGCGGGCGTGGCGGGGAAGCCTTTCCGATGACTCAGCCGCAGGGAATCCCCTGATGGTTTGGAACATTTTACTCCGGACTGAGAACCTGGGAGCTGCTGATAAGGCTGAGGCACAAAGGCCCTTTCAGCGCTGACCGCTCCCTCCTGCTGGAGGCCTCGGCCTGCACGTGGGCTCCGCTGGGGAGAGGCCTCGGCCTGCCTGCGCGTTGCTGCTCCCCAGGGTCGCCCGAGGGCAGGGGACCACCTGCAACTTCTAAAACAAGGAGCGCGAGCAGCCGCTGTGCCTGCCGAGACACAGAGAGACAGGAGTCGTCCATCCGCTGGTTCACTCCCCAAATGGCCACAATGGCCGGGGCTGGGCCAGACCGAAGCCAGGAGCCTGGAGCTTCTTCCAGGTCTCCCACACAGGTGCAGGAGCCCAAGGACTTGGGCCTTCATCTACTTCCTTCCTAGGCGTGTTAGCAGGGAGCTGGGTCGGAAGTGGAACACCGGGGCTCAAGCCGGCACCCACGCGGGATGCCGACGCAGCAGGCCGGGGCGTCGCACACTACGCCACAGTGCCCGCCCCATGTGTTTCTGACGTAAAGGACAGCAGCTGGTTCGTGGTCTTGAGCAGAAATGGAAGAGCGAAAGGCCTGTGCCCTGGGCTGTGTGCGGGGACAGGGCCGGTGTCCGAGGGCGCCCGTCGCCCGGCTGGCAGGTGCCCTGGGTCCAGGGAGCTGCGTGGTCGCCTCTGCCTCACGTCTCTGTCGCTTCTCTGTGCTTCTCAGGCACGAGAGGCCCGTGTGCTTTGTGGTCGCCACGCCAGGCTGCGGCGGTGGGCTCTCCAGGACTGGCGGCGCTCGCAGCTCCTCCCCCGGGCCCCGCACTCTGCTCCGTGCCTTGTTGTCCAGCCCCAGTCCACACCTGGACACAGCAGCGCCCCCTGCCGGAGCGTGTGACTCGCAAGTGAGCTGCTTCCGGGTGCTGGCCGAGGCCCCCCTTCTCAGTCGCTTTCTTAGTGAGACTCTAGTGTGACTGCAGCCAGGCGGGGCCCGGCCAGGCAGGTGGCGACACCACAGCCGGTCACGCAGGGGTGGGGCAGAGTCAGGCCTTGTCCTAGGAAAACTCACAAGTTGCTTTGAAAGAAAATAGAGACTTGGTCATGTGAAGGGCAGTTTGACGTCTGTAAACACGGGCAGGGAGGGGCCCGGCGGTGGTGTGGACCTGTCTGGATTGCACCGCGGGGCCGCAGGCACAAGGGAGCCCCGGGACTCCCCGTGCTCCTTCCCCAGAGCCCGAGAGCGTGCTGCCTCGTGAGTGAGCGGCTGTTTTCCATGGAAGAGGGACGGGGCCACCCCTCTGGTCGAGACGTGCTTTGTCCCCAAGTGGGTTTGTCTGGTGCGGCTGAGGCTGGGAGCCCCCATGTGACCCCCGGCTGCTGCCCGCCCAGCGCAGGGAGAGGAAGGGGGGTCCTGCCGGGCTCAGCAGTCAGGCCCGAGTGTGAGCATGCAGACCCGCGTGCGCGGCCCGCAGCTGCGCCTGGGCACTTCCTGCACGCTGGAGGAGGGAAGAGGCCCCCAGATGAGTCCCCGAGTCCCGAGGAGCCGGCTGGCCGGGGAGGGCCTCGAAGGCGCAGAGCCCGCGGCAGCCTTTCATCTGGGAGCCCGCTGGGCTAGGGTTAAAAATCCCTCAAGTTTTGCACTTCTGGGTCCTGATGCGGCAGTGAGTGGTCAAGAAAGGCTTTCCTCGTGCCCCAGGCCATTCCCCTGAGCGGGGCCGGGGCCGGGCCTTGAGTGAGGCCTATTAGGGTCGCTCTGGCTGCTTCTGTCATATCCTGGGGACGGGACCTAGAGCCAGGGCTGCACTCGGAGGCCGCACACCTCCCGCTGTGTGTGGGGTTGGGGTGGAAGGAGCCCCCGGCACAGGTCTTTGGGCCCTACCAGGTTTGCAGTGCCCAGCATTGCAGGCTGGGCCCGTGGCTGTCCCAGCCTGGAGGGCCAGCCGTCTTTCCGGAGAGAGTTCATCCCCTCCCCACTGTCTGGGGCCCTGGGCCTGGGTCACGGGGGAGGAGTCGGGGTGCCCTCCACTCACAAAGTAACAGCCTCGCCCTGCCCTGCCTTCCAGATGGCCACCATGTCTGGGAGATGGAAGCCAAAACCGACAGAGACCTGTGCCAGCCGGTGAGTACCCTGCCTGCCCTCCATGGTGCACGGGCCCCGGTCAGAGGTCAGGGAAGCCGAGCACTGTGCACTCAGGACAGAGAGGATGCTGGGCAGGGCCTCAGCCTCTGCTGCCAGGGAGCACGTGGCGCCGGCTGTGCTCCCATCCCTGGTCCCCCATGGTGGCTGCCCACAGAGGCCACGTGTTCCCAGCCTCCCACATGGGTGCCCAGCACTGGCTGCCCACGAGCAGACTTCAGCTGGAGAGGCCGGCAGTGAGCGAGCGTCACCCCTCCAGGAGCCCGGGACCGAGGGCAGGGAGGCCACTGGAGCCGCTGAAGCCAGAGGCTGAGGCGCTGCGGCTCCGTGTGTGCACGTGGCGTGTGTCACAAGGTGTGCTGCACACGCCGCGTCACACAGCATCCCAGTGCCTGACAGTGATGACCGTTTCTACCATTGGCTGATTTTACAGACTATTTTTAGATCTTTATCTGAAAGGTGGAGAGACTGCAGTGCAGGCAGAGCTCTTCCATCCGCTGGTCCACTCCCCAGATGCCCGCCACAACCAGGGCTGGGCCAGGCCAAAGCCAGGAGCCAGGAACTCCGCCTGGTCTCCCAGCCTGGCTCCTGGCTTTGGATCGGCGCAGCGCACCCACCATAGCAGCCATTTGGGGGGTGAACCAACGGAAGGAAGACCTTTCTCTATGTCTCTCTCTCTCTCTCTCACTGTCTAACTCTGCCTGTCAAAAAAAAATAAGTAAAAATATTCCAGATTTCAGGTCAAAATTTACTTCTTTATGGAGATCTTCTTGCCGTTTCACAAGCACCTGTGCCCATACCAGGACAGCATATAGCGCCTGTTTAAATCATCTACATCCTCATACATGTTCTTTGGGCCCCATGCCGGGGCCCAAGCACCCTGGTCGTCACCTGTTTCCTCCCAGGGCTGGAGTCTGGAGCCAGAGCCGGGGCTTGACCAGGCACTCTCATGAGATGCCGAGCCGGAGGCCTGGCCCGGAGACTGCTTGTCTGAAGTCAGTGTTGCCTCTCCGCCGCCCCAGCTGGCATCGCAGAGGTGCATCCTCCTGTCTCCAGGAGTCAGCCGACAGCGGGGTCTCCGTCTGTGTTTGCTGTGCTCAGAGCACTGATGGGTGAAGGGTCGTCACAGTCGCATTTCCATCCACTGTTTAATTCTTTGAGTCTCAGAAAAGTGATAGGAACTTTAGGTTAATATAACATCAGGGCTAGCAAGTGCTGTTTTAAGAAATTCAGAATTCCCCAAGCTCCATGCTCACTCTGCCGACCATGGAGGTGTCTGGGTGGCCTGTCACATCGTCTGCACGTGCCACCACACAGCGTAAGCGGAGGTGCTGTGGTTCCAAGACTTCCTAAGGACAGAGGGCTGGGCTCTTACCTTGCCCTTCCGCAGCGGGAGGGGCATCAGAACAGGGCAGGGAGCTGGCCTTACCGAGCCGTCTCAGTCTGTGTGTCCTGGTGGGGGAGGCTCTCCGGGCATCCCAGCATCTGCCCGCTGGTCTCGGGCCTGCCCACCCTGCCCGGCTGCCCGCTGGTCTCGGGCCTGCCACCCTCCCTGTTCTCGCTGCAGCTCTGTCTCAGAGTCCTCTGCTGTGTGATGCACACCCCACAGCAGCAGGTGCACAAGCCCCTGCCTGCCCCCAGGGTCCTCTGCAGCCCCCAGCTTCCACTCAGCTGACTTTCTTGCCCCCCTGAGTGGCCCCAGGGCAGGATACACACGTGGGTACAAGTGCACCATGTTGCAGATGTCATTTTTTTCTTTTTAAATAGGATTGACTTATTTACTTGAAAGAGTGATGGGGAAGGAAGGGAGAGATCTTCATCCACTGGTTCACTCCCTAAATGGCCAGGGCTGGGCCAGGCTGAAACCTGGATCCAGGAAAGCCATGTGGGACTCCCGCGTGGGCCCTCCACTGCCTTCCCAGGAGCAGTAGCAGGGAGCTGGATCGGATTCGAACCAGTGCTCTGACGAGGCATGCTGGCGTCGCAACAGCGGCTCAGCCCGCTGCCCGCAGTGCTCACCCCGGAGACGCTTTTAAACAAGATGGTTGTGTGTGCAGGCAGCTTACGAATGGTCTGTAACTAAGTGTGTGAGCTTAATTAAGACAATGGACTTTCTCACAGTGACACTGAGGTGTGTTGCAGGGCTGTGCCAGTGCACCTGGGAGCTCGCTGCTCTGTGGCCAGCATTTCCTGTATTTCCTGCCACACTCCTTCCGTAGCTCTTCCTCCCCTGCGTGTCTGAGAAGCAGGCTCCAGCGGAGACGGAACTTGTGTCCTTTGTGTGCTGAGAAGGCTGATGTGCCCCGGCCTGTGCCCACACGGGGCGTGGCCCTCGGGTCCCTGGCATTCACAAGCCTGGCCCCAGGGGCCCGACCGCACACCGCTGTCCTTCCTAACTCACTCACGTTCACAGTCAGCCTGAGCAAGGTCCTTGCTCTCTTCATTTCCTCTGTGAAGACCAGCTCCACAGTGGCGGCCAGGGGCCAGCGCCGCCTGCCACGTCTCCTTCCGTGGAACTGGCTCAGAGGGTGCCAGTGCTCTGGGTCAGACGCACGCAGCTCCAGTGACACCGCCCCCCCCCTTCGTGGGGCCGGCTGTCCTGCACTGTGGCCTCCAGTGTCCATGTGTGCGTTGGCTCTGAATCTTCCGGATCACCCCGATCTTTCTGAGACACTGAGGAGGGCGCCAGAGGAAGTGAGGTTAATGACAGAATAGTTTGCCAGGAGCAGGTGCGGCCCCGGGGGTGGAGCTTGTGCTGGGTCCAGGGGTCTGTGGGTGCCCAGCTGTGCCTCCCCCTCCTGAACCGGCTTGGACCTAAAGTTCTCAACAGTTCTCTGTGTCTGATGTTCTAAAATTTCATTACCACGTTCAGTCAATTTCACTGTGAAACTGGGAAATAAGCTACAGCTAATCACACTAACAAAGAAGTGAGACAATGGATTCTCTTCACATGTTTTCCCTGCTTGTTAGGCTGAAATCACACGGGTTGCAGGCATGTGAGGGACACCTGCCCCGCCCCTCGCGCCTGGTTCGAGCAGACAGGCAGCTGGGGCCTGGGCGCCCCCGGCCCCGCCCCCGCCCGCGATCTTCACGTGCGGTGCCAGCCCGGCACAGATGAGCACTTGGGAGAGCAAGGTTGCTGTGAAAACGCTGCGGGGTTTCACTTTTACAATGCGATGAGGCCACAGCGGCCGCCGCACGCGTCCCGCGCTCCCAGCCTGAGTGTGGTGCCAGTGCTGCGGTGGAGCTGGGGTCTGCGCCGGCTGTTGGGCCAAGGTCACAGCCCCCGTGCTAGAGCCAGTGTCAGTACCCAGCTGCCCTGGGGCCTCACAGGTGCTCCAGCACACGGCCGTGCTTTCCATGCATTTCCTGCTGGCCACCGAGCCGCGGTGGACGGCACAGCCAGCCTCGTGCCAGGGCAGCAGCCGTCTGCTGTGAAAGCCCACCCCGGGCCCCGGGGTGCCAGGCAGCCCGGCCTTCGGTCCCAGAGTCTCCGGGGCTCAGGGCAGAGGGCCCAGCCCTTCTCAGTGGCCTGGTGGCTGCCCCGAGCGCCTTCAGGGGCCGCTGCAGCTGTGGCCGGGATGGTGGGGGCTCACTGCCTCCTGTCTGCCGTGTCTCCCCAGCACTCCTTGGTGGTGGAGATCCCGCCCTTCCGCAACCAGAGAATCACCAGCCCGGTGCAGGTCAGCTTCTACGTGTGCAACGGCAAGCGGAAGAGAAGCCAGTTCCAGCACTTCACCTACCTTCCCGCCTCGGGTAACTCCGTCTTTCTGGCTGTGAGCCAGGCGCGGGCTTGCTCTGCGGGGTGGTGTGGCCGTGGGCAGCACGGGTGTGGTGCACGTTGTCCCGAGAGGAAGACCGCCTCCTCGGGAGAGGCCAGCTTGTGAGGCCTGCCCTGGCCTCCACTCCCCTGCTGGGCCGTGGTCGCAGGGGTGCGCCCTGTCCGTCGCACTGTCAGAGGCCGAGACCTGGTGCAGGTGTAGAGTCTGTAGGGTAAGGGGGGACGGCAGGCAGCCGTGGCCTCTGCAGTGCCGTCAGCGTGACCCTGTGCTGTTGGGCTGAGCACCCTCCTCCCTGCCCTGCCCGTCACACGTCTCTCGGGGCAGGTCCTTTTCGCTCAGACGGAAGGGGGGCCCTAGGGTCCTGGCTTCCGGGGAGGTACGGAGCACAGGCGTCGGCGCCATCCTTAGTTTCCTGTGCATCCTCCGTTCTCGTGCCTGTCCTAGAACCCAACCTGTGTCATGTCAAGAGGGAAATTTTATACCAAAGCTAACTGCAAAATCAGCTACGTTGTTATGTCAATAAAATCAAGATTGTATTTTGAAGGTTTCAGTTTTCATTTACTGTAGACCAGTTAATAAGAACGTCTTGGAATATCCACGCTGGCATGAGACTCTGAGGATTAACTGTCCAATTAGGCGCGTGCCGGGTTCTGTTGCAGAGTTGCAGGAGTGCAGGGCAGGGACCTGCTGCCGGGGGAGGCGCGGCGGCATCAGCCGTGTGGTCTCAGGAACCCCCGAGGTTCTTGGAATGAGGAACAGAGCAGTTAACAAGGTTTTGGAAATAGAATAGTTGTGTCCTAATGAAACTTGGAGTGTGGTTGACCAAGAATTGACTATTTTAGGGAAAACGTAGACTTTCTAAAGAAAAAGCATGTTGTGAAGCAGCACCAAGAACAGCGCGGACGATGGTTGTCCTCGTCTGCTCGCACTCCGTGGCCCCTGCCCTGCCGCTGCTTTACGCAGCACTGAACCTTAGCGTCAGAGGCGGGCGTGGCCTGTGCATGTCCCGTGCGTGCCCTTTGCAGGCAGGAGGCCGGGGTGCCCCAGATCAGGGAGCCAGCTCAGCGCCCCTGTGTCTGCCCCAGCACGCCCTCCCTCTGTTGCACGCCCAGGGCCCGAGGCCCCGTGTACCCCGGCACACTGCTGCCCATGGCCCCAGCCTGCTCCACACAGCAGCACGTCCCCCGCCTCAGCTTGGTCCCGGGAGCCGCGATCCCCTTCCTGCCTCACGACACTGAGCTCCTCCGGCAGTGACCCCAGGCCTCGTGGGACTGCGTCCCACTACTGCCTGCAGGCTGTCCGAGTGTGATCTTGAGGATACAGGAATGGCCGGCAAGTGGACCCGAGGTGTGCACCCACAGCCTGGGCCGAGGGCCGGGCACTGCCAATGGAGCGTTTGCGCCTGGGCTTGGCACTGCCCCTGGTGAGGTGACCCTTGGCTGTGCCCTTGGTAGAGCTGACTGCTGTGCCGGGACAGCCGACCACGCTTGCTGGGAGAGCGTTGCTGCGTTCTGCGTGGTTCTTCTCCGCAGACCTTGGCGTGGGGCAGCACAGTTTACCTGCACGCACCTGCACCCCTCTTCTGTAGGGGGCCAGCCTGTGGCAGCTGCAGGGTCTGCTCACTGCAGGCGCCACCCCTGTGCCCCTTCCCACGGCTCAGGCGGCCCAGGGCAGCAGTGGGGGGGGGCAAACCCGCCCGAACCCCCATGGGGTTCAGCATCGGGCACGATCAAGTCTCCTTCAGGCTTTCCTTTGGGACCGGGTGAGGAAGCTTCCCTGCCCGTCTCACGTAAACCAGGCGGCCTTGGGTTGCTTGTGGGGCAGGGACAGCGCTGGCCTGCAGCTTCTCGCACCTGCATCACTGAAGGCCAGGCCGGAGGCCACAGGGAGCCCGCCCCGGGACACGGGGCCCCTGCCCAGCCCCTCCTTCTGAAGGCAGCACACTCCCCGGGGCAGGCTGTGTGGCCTGGGGTCTGTGATGGGCCTGGAAGGTCAGTGGGCTTCCATTCAGCCTGTCCCAGGGGCCCGGTGCTCAGTGGGAGCAGCTACCCCTGCTGCTGGGACCCCTACAGGGAGCATGTGCGGCCAGAGAAACGCGTGTGTGCAGCCCCTGCACCTGTGGAGGTGAGCACCGGTGCACAGCTGTGGGGGAGTCACCCCCCCAGAGCCCCAGGTGCACAGCTGTGGGGGAGTCACCCCCCCAGAGCCCCAGGTGCACAGCTGTGGGGGAGTCACCCCCCCAGAGCCCCAGGTGCACAGCTGTGGGGGGTCACCCCCCCAGAGCCCCAGGTGCACAGCTGTGGGGGAGTCTCCCCCCGGAGCCCCAGGTGCACAGCTGTGGGGGAGTCACCCCCCCAGAGCTCCAGGTGCACAGCTGTGGGGGGTCACCCCCCCAGAGCCCCAGGTGCACAGCTGTGGGGGAGTCACCCCCCCAGAGCCCCAGGTGCACAGCTGTGGGGGAGTCACCCCCCCAGAGTCCCAGGTGCACAGCTGTGGGGGAGTCACCCCCCCAGAGCCCCAGGTACACAGCTGTGGGGGAGTCACCCCCCCAGAGCCCCAGGTGCACAGCTGTGGGGGGGGGTCTCTCCACCCCCACCAGAGCCTCAGGTGCACAGCTGTGGGGGGGATTCCCTCTCCCCCCAGAGCCCCAGGTGCACAGCTGTGGGGGGGTCTCTCCACCCCCACCAGAGCCTCAGGTCACAGCTGTGGAAGGGATTCCCTCTCCCCCCAGAGCCCCAGGTGCACAGCTGTGGGGGGGTCTCTCCACCCCCCCCAGCGCCCCAGGTCACAGCCATGGAGGGGTGTCTTCCTCCCCCCAGAGCTGTCTAGGCTTCTCGGTGGTGGATGCCTTGTGCCTGTGCCTGCATTGTCCTTGGGAGGAAGAAGGAGCTGTGTGGCCGTGGTGTGGGGCCAGGAGCCCTGTCTTGAAGTAAGGATCTCCAGGGCCAGGCCCGGCTCTGCGTCAGGATTCGGGTGCGCCAGTCTCATTTGGTTAGGTGATGGCATCCACGTGGCCTGGGGCCCCTGGAGGCAGCTGCTCCCTGGCTCAAGTCGGGCAGGGCCTGGGGCTCTTTACAGAAGCAGCCCAGCTGTGATCAGAGCTTGGCGTGCAGCCAGTGCTTCCCAGGACGGAGCAGTGGGTGCCGCATGCTCTTGGGTCTTTTTTTTTTTTTTTTTTGACAGGCAGAGTGGACAGTGAGAGAGAGAGACAGAGAGAAAGGTCTTCCTTTTTGCCATTGGTTCACCCTCCAATGGCCACCGCGGCCGGCTCACTGCGCTGATCCAATGGCAGGAGCCAGGTACTTCTCCTGGTCTCCCATGGGGTGCAGGGCCCAAGCACTTGGGCCATCCTCCACTGCACTCCCGGGCCACAGCAGAGAGCTGGCCTGGAAGAGGGGCAACCAGGACAGACTCTGGCGCCCCGACCGGGACTAGAACCCGGTGTGCCGGTGCCACAAGGCGGAGGATTAGCCTAGTGAGCCGCGGCACCGGCCCTGCTCTTGGGTCCTAGGACGGAGCCGTGGGTACTGTTTGCTTTGTGTCCTAGGACGGAGCAGTGGGTGCTGTTTGCTTTGTGTCCTAGGACGGAGCCGTGGGTGCTGTTTGCTTTGTGTCCCAGGACGGAGCCGTGGGTGCTGCACGCTCTTGGGTCGTAGGACAGAGCAGTGGGTGCTGCTTGCTCTGGGTCCCAGGACGGAGCAGTGGGTGCTGCACGCTCTTGGGTCCCAGGACAGAGCCGTGGGTGCCGCATGCTCTTGGGTCGTAGGACAGAGCAGTGGGTGCTGCACGCTCTTGGGTCCCAGGACGGAGCAGTGGGTGCCGCACGCTCTTGGGTCGTAGGACAGAGCAGTGGGTGCTGCACGCTCTTGGGTCCCAGGACGGAGCAGTGGGTGCTGCTTGCTCTGGGTCCCAGGACGGAGCAGTGGGTGCCGCATGCTCTTGGGTCGTAGGACGGAGCAGTGGGTGCTGCTTGCTCTGGGTCCCAGGACAGAGCCGTGGGTGCCGCATGCTCTTGGGTCCGCCAGGCTCAGCTCTGTTGTCTGACTGGTGCCAGTCGCCCGCCTGCAAGGGCTGCATCCCCCTGCGGGCTCGGTGCTGCCGCTGTATCTCCTGGCCCCTGTGTGAGCGAGCGTGGCCTGTGTTGGGAGGTCCCCTGCATGGCCAGACCCTCCGCAGGACACACTGCCCTGCTGTGATGAGACCCACCTGTGCCTGAGGGGCCAGGAGAGAGGCGGGTGCTGGCCTGCAGATCCCTCAGGTTGAACAGCAGTGAGGCAGGAGTCGAACTTCACGGAGAGGAGCCAACTCCACCCCCGGCGGCTGCCGGTGAGCCCCGCGCCTGGAATCCGCCTCCACCTGGAGGGGCAGGCAGGGGCCTGGGTTTCAGTGTGGTTCATGCCGTTGGGTCCGGAAATCATAGTGCCAGAGGGGAGGCCCACAGAAGGGGTGCTGGGCTCAGGCTCGATGGAGCACAGGGCTGCTGGGGGCGTGCTGGTGACACCGCGGGCCTGCAGCCAGGCCAGGGGCCCAGGCCTGAGCCCCAACGGGCAGCTTGTCGATTGAGGCTCTGATCTCAGGAGGCCTGGCTGGCGTGTGTGTGCCCAAGGCCGCAACAGCAGTGTCCTGTGGATGCACTGTGGCCAGCAGCCTGCGCGTGCACTGCCCGGCCAGCCGCAGTCCTCCGGATGCCTAGCGCCAACCCACACTCAGCTTCTGCTGGCTCAGCCCAGAGCCTGCACCCGTTCTCTGGTTTGCACATCTCTCTGTGTGTGCTGGGCACAGCCCCTCGGCTGCCACCTTCCCAGGGGACGGTTTGTGCTTGGAGCGAACCAGCCCCGTCCGTGGTGGAGCCGGCCTGCGGCCGAGGGGCTGTGCCCAGAGAGAGCAGTGGGGCCTGCGCTCCACCTCCACGTCCCGCCCTCCCTGACCTCTTCTCGGAGACAGAAGCCTTCACTTCTGTGGGGGGACCTCCAGCCCGCTCCCCCCACAGCCCCACCGTCAGTGCCCAGAGCGCCGCAGGGGACTGGCACTGCTCCCAGCCAGGGTCTCTTCTGATGAGAAACTGAGTCCGTGGTGATGGTGGGAAACAGTGGGCAGTGGGCCCATGGTGGCCTTGGGTCAGCTCAGAGGTGAGCCGGCCACTCCAGCTGCTGGCGTCTCCTGCGCTCAGCAGTGTGGCTGGCCCTCTGGACGTGTGGACATTCTTCCAAGCCAACCTGACCACAGGACAGCCGCGTTGCTGTGTGCAGGGGACCTGGCGCCCCACGTCCCCTGCAGGCCTGGCTGGGCCGGCGAGGCTCCTGCTGTGGTCTCCCAGGTCCCCGGGCGCGCGCCATTCCAGCCAGAAAGTAAGGAGCCCATTTTCTCTTTTCTTTTAGTTTTACATATTTATTTGAAAGGCAGAGTGACCAAGAGGGAGAGAGATCTTCCGTCCGCGGATTCACTCCCCAAATACCCACAGCGGCTGGGGCTGGGCCGGACTGAAGCCAGGAGCCAGGAACTCCATCGGGGTCTCCCGCGTGGGTGCAGGGCCCAAGCACTTGAGCCATCACTGGCTGCTTTCCCAGGTGCATTAGTAGGAATTGGATCGGAAGTGGAGCAGCTGGGGCTCGAACCAGAGCTCTGCTGTGGGGTGCCAGCGTATCGAGTAGTGGCTCAGCCCACTGGGCTGTATTTCATGTTCTGCTCCCACATATTAAACCTCACGCTGCAGAGGCGCTGAGAACCAGCGCTCACCGGTGAGGGTCCCGCTGCAGAGGCCACAGGTCACTGCCTGGAGCCCGGCTCCCAGCAGGTGTCCCTGTGGTAGAAGGACTCAGACTGAGATGACCAGAGAGGCATGGACCCCTAATGCTAAGTGATAATGCAGGCATCCTAGCCACCTCACAGGAAACGCACACACGTGCACACACATGTTTACATGTGGACACATGGACATGCACACACCAGCACACACGTGTGTGCGTGTGGACATACATACACATGGACACGCATATGCTAGCACACATGTATGGACACATGGACATGCACACACTAGCACGCAGGCACATACATGTGCGTACATGCGGACACACTGACATACACATGTGCACACGTGTGCACACGTGTGGACACATGCACATACACTAGCACACACATGTGTGTACGCGTGGACATACATACACATGGACACACATACACATGGACACACATATGCTAGCACACATGTATGGACACATGGACATGCACACACTAGCACACACGTGTGGACACATGGACATGCACATACTAGCACACAGGCACACGCATGTGTGTGCGCATGGACATACATACACATGGACACACATATGCTAGCACACATATGTATGGACACGTGGACATGCACACACTAGCACACATGTGTGGACACATGGACGTGCACATACTAGCACACACATGTGTGTATGCGTGGACATACATACATACACTTGGACACACGTATGCTAGCACACATATGTGTGGACACATGGACATGCACACACTAGCACACAGGCACATACGTGTGTACATGTGTACACTAGCACACATGCACACACATCCGTGTGGACACGTGTGCACACTCACCATGAGCTTCCTTGGGCCCTGCGTGTGCAGACACAGGACAGGATGTGAGGGGGAAATGGCCCCACAGACTTCAGATATGAGGGCGGGCACAGCAAGGGGACAGGCGCCGGCGTGTGCACCGTGTGACCCGAGGACAGACCCTGAGCTGGGTGTGTTGTCCTGCAGGGGTCTGGGAGCCACAGCGGGGGTGTGGTCAGCCAGGGCAGGAAGGACCATGCACGCTGCAGCCGAGCGGGACGCGGGCTGGGGGCTCTGCCTGGGGACCTGCGGGTCGGGGGCCGCCCAGCTCTGAAGCAGCTGCGGTCAGAAGACCCCGGGGGCCGGCGCTGTGGCTCACTAGGCTAATCCTCTGCCTTGCGGCACCGGCACACCAGGTTCTAGTCCCGGTCGGGGCACCGGATTCTGTCCCAGTTGCCCCTCTTCCAGGCCAGCTCTCTGCTGTGGCCCGGGAGTGCAGTGGAGGATGGCCCAAGTGCTTGGGCCCTGCACCCCATGGGAGACCAGGAGAAGCACCTGGCTCCTGCCATTGGATCAGCATGGTGCACCGGGCCGGCCGCGGCGGCCATTGGAGGGTGAACCAACGGCAAAGGAAGACCTTTCTCTCTGTCTCTCACTGTGTACTCGTCTGTAAAAAAAAAAAAAAAAAAAGACCCCGGGGAGAGGCGACCCCTGTGTCCCACCTTGGGGGCTACCAGAGGCGTGAGCCCTGGACACGCAGCTGCTCGCAAGGACGCTGCTCTCCATGGGCAGCCTGACAGCTGCTGGGAGCGACCCTGTCGTGCGGTTCTGGCCGTGTGGCCTGTGCTGACCAGCTCTGCACCAGCTGCCCGGGTCAGCGGCGGAGTCTCCGAAGCTGTCCCCTGGAGGAGAGCCGTGGGCTGGTGCCCCACAGACAGCAAGACCGTCTGGGTGGGGGCCTGGCTCCCGCCCGGTGTCAGGCTCCTAGGAGGGGCGGGGTCGGCCGTGTGGGCCTTAGGGAAGTCAGCCCTGAGTCTCTGACCCCAGGAACCCTAGAGCAGGTGCCCGCAAGGACGGATGGAGCGCGCAGCCCCGCCTCTGGCCTGATCACCCTGGGCCGGGGTCCCCCGCCCCCCGGCCTGTGGCTGCAGCCCCTCCGCCCTTGGACAGCCCCAGGCTGCAGTCACGGCTCTGGCTGTGGACGCTGACGCAGTGCGGGCAGGGAGCCGGGACAATCCCGCCTTTGTTTCCCAGGCCCCGCCTGGAACAGACGGCTTTTGTTCCCGCGCAGGACGCACCTGGTGAAGTAATTCAAGCTGAGGCGTTTGGGGTCGCTCAGCGGCGTGGTGAGCAGGGAGGTCGCAGGCCCGGCCCAGCCTCCCGCCACCACGCTTGGCACCCTGAGACCTGGGCCCCCGCGCCTCCAGGCTTCCGAAGGACACGGCGTTGCTGCTCGCCTGACCCCGCCCACACCACGCAGGTCGGGAGTGGGGAGCTGCTGGGTGCCACACGCCTCACTGCTGTGTCCGTGGTGGGCGGGGCCAGCTGCCTGTCTCATGTCCAGGGAGGTGGCCTGGCAGACAGCGCCCTGCGGCTGCCCTGCCCTGAGCTGTGGCTGTGCCCTCAGGGAGGCGTCTGCTGCGTGTGTGCCGGGGGCCTGGGGCTTTTCTGTCCCTGTTGAGTCTTTTGGGGGCGGCCCTGGGGGCTCCGCCAGACCCAGACGGGGACACAGGCCAGCGAGGTTTGCTGGGAGAGCTGACCTGCAGCCTTCCTGCTTTCTCCATGGACAGAGCCTGGCTCACGCATGGCCACCGCATATGGACGCAGGATTGCCCCAGGCCCCTCCTCGTCGGGTCACAGACCAGGGTCTTGCGGCCAAGCCGGGTCCTCGGTGCACAGGAACAAGGGCCTGGGGCTGGGGAGGGGGTAGGCGAGAGGGGCCCAGGCGCCGGCTGCCTCTGCACCACGCGGCCCAGGGAGGTTGAGGGAGACGTGGGGACAGCTGTCCTTTCGCACAGGGCGGGCGCCTGGTCTCCGCTAGGGGCCCGGCACTAGGAGCCCGTCTGTGACGTCCGCTGGGCGAGCCGCGGAGCTGAAGGCTCCGCTTGTGGCCCTGGGGTGCTGGGGGCTGGCCCTGCAGCGCTGAGGGCTGGCCCTGCCCTCTGGCAGCCTCAGCGGTGTGGCCCTGCGGCGCTGGGGCCTCAGCAATGGTTTGTGAAACCCCAGCTGCCTGTGGCCACACAGGAGGTTTCAGAAGGGCCTGAGGCGGGCGTGGCGTGGACAGGCGGGGGCTGACACCTGCGTGGGGCACTTGCCGTGACCTACGTCTGTGCACCACGAAGGCCCCGGGGAGAGGTGCATTGCCTGGGGCGACGGCTGGGAGAGGCAGCTGGCCTGCCTCGCCGTGCCCACCCTTGCCCTGTGGGGGACAGGACCAGGCTTGGGGTGTCGGGTGCCCAGGAAGCTCTGGCTGCAGGCTCTGGGTCATGCTGTGTGCACCTGGCCCGGGAGCCCAGGGTGCTGCCCCCAGGTGTCTCCCAGGGGGCCAGCACTGTCTCCGGGCCCAGCCCTGGACTGGCCGTTCAGGGCCCAGGGCGTGTTCCGTCCGTAACCACATGCCTGATGCCCGTCCCAGAGGACAGGGCAGGGGTGCGGCTAGGGTCTCACTGCTGCCCCGCCTCAGCCCCAGGGGCTTCCTGTCACACGGCGCCCCCCAGGGCTGGCAGCACAGGCCCCAGAGACGGGCAGGGAGGGGCAGTGCTTGTGCCGCAGGGCCCCTGCCCACCGCGGGGCGCAGCCCAGCGTGCCGGTCCTGGGTTTGCTCTGCACCTGTAGGTAGGAAGCCAGGCTCCGGCAGCACCGCAGGACGCGCTTTTCCTGTGGAAAGAGTCGCTGGTGCCCCGGCACCCTGGACCCTCTGCGTCACCAGTGCCGTGGGCGCCAGGTGGCCTTGAACAGGCCGCAAAGCGACCGCTCTCACTGCGAGGCGGACGCGCCTGGTCCGCGCGGTGCCCAGCCTCTGTGGCTTCCGGCGTCGGTGGCCTGGCCCGGCCTCACTGCCTGTGATGGGACGGTGGTCGCGCGCCGGAGTCTGGGCCCGGCTGGGAATCCGGCGGGAGGGCGATCCCGTACTTAGAGCCTGGCCTTTGCCGTATTCACGTCCCTGGGGCTGTTTTCAGCGACAGCTGTGCCCACAGTGACCAGCTAGCTGACCACGTGCAGGCCTCGCCAGCCTGGACGCAGGGCGGCTCCTGGGGCGCCCCCTGCAGAGCCGCAGAGCTGGGGGCGGGCTCGCCGCCGACGCAGCCCTGAGTTCCAGACAGAGGGCCTTCCAGTGCTCACAGGCCCTGCGTGGGGAAGGGGAGGCCCCAGCCAGGGCTGGGCGCCGGCCGCCTACCCATGCTGGGAGATGAATTGGGTTACGACGCTGTTTCCTGTTAAGTGTGAGGACGTCCATCTCGCTCTTGGCAGCCGTCCCCGCCCCTCCCCTCGCACAGCGGTCTGGCGAGCCTCGCGGGGAGCCGGCCCCTCCCTGTCTGCCTGGCAAGAGACCCAGCCCAGGAGGGGCACCCGCCGCCCCGTGGCCAGGCTGGGCTGAGGGAAGCCGTGGAGGCCCCACCGATCAGGCCTCCTGGAGGGCACGGCTGGAGCAGGGACTCCACGGGGGTCTCCACGACGGGCGGCGGCCTGGCCCGGCCATGAGCAGCCCCTGCCTGCCCTGTGTGGCCAGCACGCCCCACCCCTCCTCTGCTAGCCAGAGCTGGCTCTGCAGGCGTCCAGGGGCGCAGGCCACTGAGGATACACCCTCCCACCTGTGTCAGAGCCAGCACACAGGCCGTCATCCAGCACACGGGCACCCCGTCCGCCAGGTCCAGCCTCTGCGGGCCGGCCCGCTCCCCTGACTGAATGGGGAGGGGCCCCAGTTGAGGGTCCCACTGGGAGCGGCCAGTGGCTCACTGGTTGGACGCAGCACCACTGCCTGTCTTCAGGGCCTTGGCACGCAGGGCAGCCTGGCCGTGGGCCACAGCACCACAGCCTCTGAGCAGTGAGCAAGGCTGATGGGCAATCCTCACTCCAGCTGTGGCTCCACGTGTCCCTGGGGGCACAGGAAACCGCCCCCCCAGCCCGGGGCCAGCGCTTGCTGCCTCACTGCTGCCCACTGTCCAAGTGCAGGGCCGGTGAGCAGGGACCAGGAGGCGGGTGCGGGGGACAGCATGGCGGGGCCCCAGCCATTACTGCCGGGTGTGCCCGGCAGCCTCTGTCGCCGGGACCCATCGGCACTTCCCGGTGAGGGGCGTCTCTGGTTAGCACAGGCCTTCCCACTGCACCCGAGCTTCTGGAAGACGCCGTGTGTATTGTTCACAGCTGTGGGTGACGCAAGGCACCCAGCCTGATGGGGAACAGATGTGTCGGCATGCTGGCCAGAGCGCTCCGTGGGAGGCTTCTCTTCTCTGGACGTGGGGCACCTGGGCCACATGTGGTCACACCCCCGGGTGCAGGGGCCCCGGCCCTGAGCCAGGAGCCTGGGGCGGCTGTGCCAGGCCCCAGCCTGGCGGAGCTCATTAGGGCCCTGGGGCAGGTGCTGTGGGGCAGAGCTGCCAGGAGCAGACAGGGCTAGGAGGCGCTCCCGGCACGGGAGGGGCCTGCTTAGTGATGACGGCCGGCTCCGTGTGCCTCGCTGGTGGCCGGCGGCCGTCCGTGGCGTGCTCGGGGTCACTGGGCTCTGGCAGCAGCAGCAGTAGCAGTGCCTCCGGGTCCCCACGTCTGCCACCGTGTGCCGTGTGGGCTTCGGCCGCAGTCGGCCCGGGGTGGCTCCCGTGCGGGCTCCACGGCCCACGACTCAGCACTGTTGGGGGCGGAGGCCCCTTCGGGGTTCGCTTTGTCCCGTGAGCCGTCTGCAGCCTGCGCTGAGTGGACTTTTTCTCGTCCTAGCAGTTCCCATTATAAAGACGGAGCCCACCGATGACTACGAGCCTGCGCTGACCTGTGGACCAACGAGCCAGGGCCTGAGCCCGCTCCCGAGGCCCTGCTACAGCCAGCAGCTCCCCGCGCCGCCCGACCCCGGCTCCTGCCTGCTGGCCGGCTTCCCCGCCTGCCCTCCGCGGGGCTCCCTGATGCCAGCGCCGCCCCTCACCAGCCCGAAGCTCCACGACCTGTCCTCCGCTGCCTACACCAAGGGCCTCGGCCACCTGGGACTGCAGCAGCCGGCCGGAGAGGTGCCCCCCGTCCAGGAGGTGCCGGGAGCGCTGGCCGTGCACCCTGGGCCACCCGAGCAGCCGGCCCCCGTCCTGCAGCCGCAGGTGAGTCCTCCTCCAAGCAGTAGCCGCTCCCTTGGTCACCAGCACTCACTCTGTCCCAACAGCCCCTCTTGTCAACCTCCGCCCGCCACCCACGAGCCCCACGGCCAGGCCCTCCCTCCGGTGACCGGCCACCCACAGCACCGCCTGCCGAAGGTTCAAGGACGTGAGTTTGCAGCCGCTGGGCCACGGCCACTGCCAGAGGTGCGTGAGGACAGTAGTAATTTGGCCCCTATTCCTGTAACGGTCAAGCGTGAACCTGAGGAGTTGGACCAGTTGTACCTGGACGATGGTAAGTGCCGTGGCCACACCGGCGTGGGCCCCAGCGCGTGCGCTCGGTGCTGTGCCGCGTCAGCTCCGTCTGGTGAACCGGCGGTGGGGTGGGCAGAGCAGAGGCCATGGGTGCCGGCCCAGGACGTTCAAGCTGGAGGGAGGGGCCCCTGCCGGACGTGGCTCCCGCCAGGTGCCCTGGGTCGTGGCATCGTGAGGGCGCCCGTGCCCGGTGATCCGTCGTTACGTGATGGCCTCACTGCGAGGAGCCTGGAGCTTGGTGGGTGGGGACAGCGACAGAGCTCTGCTGACCGCGCAGGGGACACTGCTGGGAAGGGCGGGGCCTGGAGCCCCTGCCACGGCCAGGCCAGGCTGTGAGTGAGATCTGTGAGCACCGCGTCCTGCAGTGCTGATGAGCACAGGCTCGTCCTGCTCCTTGCGTTGTGTGTGTGTGTGTATGTGTGCCTGTGTGTATGTGTGTCTCCATGTGTGTCTGTGTATGTGCGTATGTGTGTGCATTTGTGTGCCTGTGTGTATGTGTGTCTCCATGTGTGCCTGAGTGTGTGTGTGTGTCTCCATGTGTGTCTGTGTATGTGCGTATGTGTGTGCATTTGTGTGCCTGTGTGTATGTGTGTCTCCATGTGTGTCTGTGTATGTGTGTATATGTGTGTCTGTGTGTGTGCCTGTGTGTATGTGTGTGTGTCTGTGCCTGTGTGTGTGTATGTCTGTGTCTGTGTGTGTGCCTCTGTGTATGTGTGTCTCCATATGTGTGCCTTTGTGTATGTGTGCCTATATGTATCTGTGTGTGCCTGTGTGTGTTGCATGTATGTGTGTGTCTCCATGTGTGTGCCTGTGTGTATCTGTGTGTATGTGTGTGTGCCTGTGTGTGCATGTATCTCTGTGTGTATGTGTCTCCAAGTGTGTGCCTGTGTGTATGTGTGTGTCTATGTGTCTATGTGTGCGTGTGTGTGTGTGTGCCTTTGTGTATGTGTGCCTGTATGTATCTGTGTGTGCCTGTGTGTGCCTGTGTGTGTGCTGCATGTATGTGTGTATGTGTGTCTCCATGTGTGTGCCTGTGTATGTGTGTATCTGTGTATGTGTGTGTGCGTGTATGTGTGTGTATCTCTGTGTGTATGTGTCTCCATGTGTGTGCCTGTGTGTATGTGTTTGTATCTGTGTGTGCGTGTGTGTCGACATGTGTGTGCCTGTGTGTGTATGTATGTGTATATGTGAGTATGCACGTGTGTGTGCCTGTGTACATGTGTGTCTGCATGTGCATGTGTGTGCACATACTTTATAGTCACTCCCCTCGTGTCCTGGCACACTGTGGCCCAGGGAAGCAGGCACTGTGACGCGCACATGGCCCGTGTGCCGTGCTGATTGGCAGCTGACCCACAGCCGGGGCCGTCTGTCCTGTAGGAGTCAGTGCCGTGTTCCCGGGGCCTGCTCAGAATGCGTGTGTGAGGTTGGGGGCGTCTGCAGGGGCTCTGGCGGTTTTCCCAGATATGAGCACCAGACCAGGGTGCACGCCTGGAGCAGGGGGCCTGGGGCAGTGTCGGGACACCCATGCACGTGGCCTGCCAGCTTCTGAGGTGGGGGCTCCAGCCCCCTCCCTGCGGCTGGTCTGCGGGAGCTGTGGGCCCAGGTCCAGTGCCCCCCCGGCTCCCACTGTTCCAAGGGCTCGTAGAGGGAAGAGTGTGCAGGAGCCCCTGGCCCCACGGGAGCTCAGCACCACCCACTCCCCAACAGGCGCCTCCCCTGGGAGCAGGCGAGCGTCTCCAGCCTGCATGGTCGGGCAGCAGGAACCCTGGCGCCGGGGTGGGCAGGGGCTCCCGTGCACCGCGGTCTCCGTTCCCGTCTGCTTCAGCGCCGGTCACTCCGCGCCTGCACCCCGACGTGAGGCTGTCAGCTTCTAGCAGGGCTCCTGCATTGCTTGTGTCAGAAACCGCTCGGCCCTGAGCCCAGCGCCCAGTGCCGGCCTTGAGTGAGCGCGCCTCTGTCCACCCCCGGCCGTCCCAGGCCTGCGCCTCCCTTGATGGCCTCGGCAGCATTTGGCAGGCTCACCGTGACCGCAGGGCAGTGCCAGCGGCATAACCTGTGCGTGCAGGCGCACCGAGTGCCCTTCTCATGGGACGTGTCCGCCCAGCGGGAGACTGGGCCACAGCCACCTGTCAGTCGTGCTGCGCAGCTTCCTTAGCACACACAGATCCTGCGTCTGCCCAGCCGGACGCTCTGCCCGGGCGCGCTCTCGGTTTGGGGAGGATACCGGTGCGTGCGCCTCCAGGGCCGCGGCTCTGCTGTCCCCAGAAATGCTGGTGTCGCCGTGCTGCAGCTGGGGGTGCAGAGGACAGGGCACGTCCTCTCTGTCCACCCCTGCCCAGGCCTTGGCAGTGCTGAGGCAGGACAGCTTTGCAGAGGCGCCGTGCAGCTGGCCCTGGACTCCCACCCTGGGCAGCGGAGGCCAGACGCAGCGTTGTCACAGGTGCGGTGTGGGCGGGCCTGTTCCACGTGGTAAATGCGGCGCTGGCACGGTCCTAGCAGGAGTGTCGTGGGGACGTGGCTGGAGGGGAGGGACCTGGCCTTGTTCCACAGGTCAGGGCTGGGCGAGAGAGCTGGCCTCGGGGCCCGCCGGTCCCCGGGGGCTGAGAGCACAGATGTGTGCCCTGGGGTGTGTGTGGGGGAGTGTCCATGTGCACGGGAACGCTGAGGCCCGGCCCAGTGGCAGCCCGACTGCCTCAGCCCCTGGGCACCTGGAGCCACCTGCCACGAGCAAGCTCCTCTCCCAAGTGTAGGGGCCTTCAGGACCCCGCCCTGGCCCCGCCCGAGCCCCCGCTGACCGGGTGGCCCTTCCTGGGTAGCTTTTCGCTCCTCAGCTGGCGGCACCCCTCGCCGCCTGGGCTCCACCACACCCCTGGTCAGAGAGGCCAGCCTCGGCCCAGCCCCACGTGCCCCGCAGGCCCCTCGGGCCACAGCTGGGTCCTGGGGACCCTCAGGCAGACCAACGACCCGTCTGTGCCGTCCTCTGCGCGTCTGCTCTCCTGTCACAATGCTGTGCCACCCGCTCAGAGTGGAGGGCTGGGGTCGTGGTGGAGGCCCTTGGCAGCAGCTGACAGTTCCGTGTGGATGTGGGGCTCCCCGGGTCTGGCGGGGGCAGACGGTTCCTGAGGGGGTCCCAACCCTCGGCGCTGCTGGGCTGGGGACAAGGGCGCCTGCTGAAACCCGTGTGCAGCCACCTCCTCCTGGGCGCGCACCTGAGGCTGAGGGACGCGGGGTCCGGGCCGCAGGGGTGGGGTGCACCTCCCGGCCCCCGAGCAGCAGCCCCGTCCGGGCCGTGTGGCAGGAGACCCTGCTCGTGAACCTTGCCGCTGCCTCTGCAGGGCTTGCTGGGGTGGGCAGGGGCAGGAGCTGCGGGGGGCACTTGTCGGGGGCAGCCTCCACCTGCAGACCCCCTTGGACTCCCTGGGTCCTCGGGTCTCAGAGCCCATCCTCACGTCTGGGCAGGTGGGTCCCCGGTCTGTCCCTGAGGGCCCAGCATGGAACACAGACCTGCACTGCGGGCAGGGGACCCAGGTCTGAGGGGGAGGGGCGGGCAAGGAGCCCAAGGGTGGCCAGTCCTCTGCTGGCGCCCAGTTTCAGTGCTGTGCGTGGCTGCCGTTGATTTAAATTCACCGGACAGAGCCCCGGGTGGGACCCCGTGGAAGCCTGCAGCCCACAGCGGAGTCCCCAGCTCCAGACTGGCTGTGCTGTGCACTCCGCGTGGCACCGGGGCACTGGAGACCCGGCACTGGGCCCAGCTGCGGCAGGAGTTTGGGGAGGGAGCCAGTGAGCTCTCTCTGTCTCTGTGTGTCTCTCTCTCTCTCCATAGCCCCACCCATCTCACAAATAAGTAAGGTGTGCCCCGCGCCCTCAGAGCGGAAGTGGCCAAGAAGCCCATGGCCCATGACTCGGCAGCCTGGGTCCCGGTGAGGCCAGGGCGGCCGGGACGCAGGTGGAGGCTGTGGGGGCCTCCTGCACCCCCACCCACCGCACAGGCTCCCTGGTTGTTTATTGATGTAGCCTGAGGTGCAGCTCAGTGGGGGGGTGGGGGCAGATCCTGAGCTCCGGGGAACCCAGGCTACAGCCTCCCAGGGAGGGAGCCCAGAGAGAAGCGGAGCAGCGGCGGAGCCGGAAACGCGTCCATTCCAAGTGGATCTGACGGGACGAGGTCAGCGCCCTCACCGGCCTTCACTGCAGGGAGCGAGGTGCCCGTTGGGAGGGCAGACTTTATTCACCCCTGGACAGTGCAGGCCCGGACCCTGCGCCTTGGATGCAACGTGGGCCTCGCTCCCGCCGCCGCACTGCCGTCTCCTGCACGCTCCCACTGCGGTGCTGGCCAGGGCCGGGGGTCTGCAGAGCCACAGGCGGGGGTGCACGGGGACCAGAAGCGGCTCGGCGGCCCCTGTGGACGGCTGGCCTCGCCCTGTGGCTCCCAGCTGTGCTTTCTTTTCTTTGTTAAAAATTATTTATTTGAAAGAGTCACCATCTGCTGGTTCTCCAAACGCCCGGGGCTGGGCCAGGCTGAAGCAGGAGCCTGGAGCCCCAACAGGTCTCCCACGGGGGTGCAGGCGCCCAGGCACTTGGCCGCATTCCACTGCTGTCCCAGGCGCATTAGCGGGGAGCTGGGTCGGAAATGGGCGGGGCTCAGACTGGTGCACACAGGGTGGCGGTGCTGCAGCCTACCCGGCCCCTCAGCCGTGCCTGCTGAGGTGGACAGCCAGGCCTGCCCCTGTGGCCCAGGCGGCGAGGTGGGCTTGGGGGCAAAGCCAGGCCCAGCAGGAGTGAGAAAGAACTTGTTTGCACGAGAGAACTTTGAAAAGTTCTTCAGAAAACCTTATGAAAAGTTCGGTTTCCGCTGCCCCGTGCAGTCTCCTCACACGCGTGTTCCAGGAGCGTCTGAGGGCCCTCGTGGGGGTGCTGCTTTGGGAGTCAGGTGGAGGGGGTTAGTCCTGCTCCGCACAGCCGGCCTCGGGCGCCCCCGCGGTGGGGTGCACTCTCAGGCTGCCCACAGGCTGCCTCCGGCTGCTGGGCACTGAGCCACACTCCCGTTATCTCAAAACCCAAGCCGGCAGCTTTCAGATGTCCTGGTTTCCTCAGTTACGCGTGCTCTCGGGTTTGGTTTCAGAAGCTCCGGGTCTGCAGGCTGGCCTGCCCAGGTTAAGGTGCCCACAGCCGCACCAGCGCCCGGCGCCGTCCTCCTCTCTGGCTCCTGACTCCAGCCTCCTGCGGACACAGAGCCGGGAGGCGCAGGGGGCTCCAGTGCCTGGGCCCCTGTCAGTCACGTGGGCGGAGCTCCCGGCTCCCAGCACCAGCCGGCCCAGCCTGGCTGCTGTGGGCATTTGGGGAGGCAGCCAGTGGGTGGGTCTCTAGCACCTCTCCCTCTCCCTCTCCCTCCCTCCCTCCCTCCCTCTCTCTCCCTCTCTCTCTCTTATCTCTCTATCTCTCTATCTCCCTCTGTCTCGCTCTCTCCCTCTCTCTCCCTCCCTCTCTCCTTCCCTCCCTCCCTTTCTCCCTCTCTCCCTCTCTATCCCTCCCTCTCTCCTTCCCTCTCTCCCTCTCTCTCTCTCTCCCTGTCTCTCCCTCTCTCCCTCCCTCTCTCCCTCTTTCTCCCTCCCTCCCTCTCTCCTTCCCTCTCTCCCTCCCTCTCTCCCTCTCTCTCTCTCTCCGTCTCTCCCTCTCTCCTTCCCTCTCTCCCTCTCTCCCTCCCTCCCTCCCTCTCTCCCTCTCTCTCCCTCTCTCTCCCTCTCTCTCCCCCTCCCTCCCTCCCTCTCTCTCTCCCTCCCTCTCTCCTTCCCTCCTCCCTCTCTCCCTCTCTCTCCCCCTCTCTCCCTCTCTCACTCCCTCCCTTTCTCCCTCTCTCCCTCCCTCCCTCCCTCCCTCTCTCCTTTCCTCTTTCTCTCTCTTCCTCCCTCCCTCTCTCTCACTGGGTCTCTCCCTCCCTCTCTCCCTCTATCTCCCTCTCTCTCTCCCCCTCTGTCTCAAAAAAAGTGTTTGGTCTGTAAATGCATTTAAGGATGAAAATCTCTACTTTGCTTCGTAAGAGGTAGGCTTTCTAAGGTAGCGTGCAGAGTTCTCGAGCGTGAAGTAGCCACAAAGGCACCTTTTTAGCACATTGGTGTAATGGACCTCAGGTTGTTTGAAATGTAGTTTTTTTAGAAGCTGGGCCCGGAAGCTGTGCGGGAACTCTTTTCCAAGACCCTGGTACTTCCAGGCGCCGCGCACTGAGGGCACCAGACCGGGCGCCCACTGTGCTCCTTGACTTGGGTGCAGTGGGCCTGGCAGCCCGCACACGCGTGCGCGCGCTCGGCTCCCGTCCGTGTGCATGTGCTGGGAATGGCCACAGCTGCTGACGTGGCCCGGGCGCCTCCCCGCCCCCGCCGCCTCTGCCACAATCGGGCCTTTCAGATCCCTCCAGCACCCCGCACCCCTCAGTCTTTGATGTCATTAAAACAACAAGCAGGTAGACGCGGTGGGGGCAGCGTCTGCTCCAGTCTGGGCTGTGCTGTGCGCGGCTCTCCCGCCCGCCCCTGCTTTCCTGAGCCCAGGCCGCTGGGAGAAAACAAAAGGGTTTCCTCATGGAAAGTCTTAGGGAGCTGGCAGGGCGCCACGCCGGGGCCTCCCCGCCGACGCGCGGCTGCGCCCTCACGTAGCCGACACAGGCTGCGAGTGACGGGGAGGCGGACGGCTCAGCCGTGGAGTGGTTCCTCAGGGCCGCGCTGCGACGGCTGGCCGGGAATCAGCCTGAAATCCCACGCGTGCCGCCTGGACGCGGGGGGCTGTGGGCGAGGGAGACCAGCAGGCTGCAGACCCGTCCCTGGGACACCCGGGCACACGCCGGCCGCCACAGCCCAGCTCCTGTGTAGCTGTCTGTCGTGTGGGCCCCGTGCAGGGAGGGTGTTGGTGGGAAAGCCACACGCGGTCCCACGAGGGTCTCACTCGGGGCACCTGCTGAAAGCCCGTGCAGGGCTCTGGCTCCAGGGCAAGCGGCAGTCATGGGGCTGTCCCCGAGAGGAGCATCGTGGCCGGGGCGGGGTGGGAGGCGGCGCTGAGCAAGGCTGTGTGCCAGGAGCGCCCTGCTCCTGTGCGGAGCCCCTGCCACGCACGTGGCCGTTGTCAGTACCGGCAGCTGTGATCGGAGCTGCACCGGCTTCGAGCACTTAGCGGAGCTCGTGGGAAAGGAGAGAAGACGGCTTTGGGGCAGAAGGTTTCCAAGTCCACGCTCACGAGTGGCCTTCAAGGAGGAAGGGAAACTGTCAGGAAAGAAACTGCACGGATTTCGTTTTTGAGGGGCACCAACATGAACTTATCTTGCTTTGTTTAAAAAGATGTATTTATTTTTATTTGAAAAAATTACAGAGAAAGAAGGAAAGACAGATTGAGAGAGACAGATTCTGCAGCTGCTGGTTCACTCCCCAGATGGCTGCAGCGGCCGGGGCTGGGCCAGGCCAAGACTAGGATTCTGGGATCCAGCCCAGTGTGGGTGCTGGGCCTGCAGGGGGCGGCACGGGGCGTGGAGCAGCCGGAACGTGGAGAGCGACCACGCGGACGGCAGCTTAGCGGCTGCAGTGCTGGCCCTGGGTTCACCTGTTTAGTTCTGTGTCCCCATGAACTTGAACTGCCCTCGCATTTCTAATCCAGATCCCACCCTGAGTGCAAGAACCTTGTGTATTCAGAAGGAGCATTCCAGCACCGGTAGCCCATGTGGGCGCCAGTTCAAGTCCCGGCTGCTCCACTTCCGGTGCAGCTCTCTGCTGTGGCCCGGGAAAGCTGTGGAGAATGGCCCGGGTCCTTGGGCCCTGCACCCACGTGGGAGACCCAGAAGAAGCTCCTGGCTCCTGGCTGTGGATTAGCACAGCTCCAGCCGTTGCAGCCATGTGGGGAGTGAACCATAGATGGAAGACTCTCTCTCTCTCTGCCTCTGCCTCTCTGTAACTCCGTTTCAAATAAATAAATAAATCTTAAAAAAAAGGAAGGGGATCCAGTGGCGTCGCCTTCAGCTCTGCTGACCTGCCTGCCACCTCGGCTGTCCCCTCCCTCGCGGGCGCTGGAGAGGAGGCGCTGGGGCTCCGCGGCCTGGCAGAGGCGCTGGAGAGGAGGCGCTGGGGCTCCGTGGCCCGGCAGAGGCGCTGCTGTGGAGGTCTGCGGCGTGTCTGCCGCTGCCTGTGAGCAGGCGTGGAAGGTGGCGGCACGCGGCGCCCTGCGTCTCCGGGTGCCGTGAGCACTGCTCGCCTGCTGCACGGCGGCTGGCACAGCTCCCTCCCGGAGCTCGGCGAGCAGGCTTGCTCTGTGCCCTCCGCCCCCACTTCTGCTCTTGGAGAATGCGCACTCACGGGAGCGCCTCCCTGAGCTGTGTCCTGGACAGAGAGTGGGAAACCAGGTCCACTGCTGGCCGCCCTCCGTGCCTGGCGCCTGCAGCGAGGGGCCACATGGCGAGGGCTCTGTCCACAGGGGCAGCCAGGGCCTGGGCACCACCCAGCACTCGGCCGGCCCGCCCCGGTGCCGAGCATGGACCCTTCCAGGGGCTCTGGGTCCTGAGGAGCAGAGTGCCTGACTCGTGGATGCACGTGGTGCCCAGGCGAGGACAGGGGCAGCTGGAAGTGGTGGGAAAGCCGTGCCCAGTGCAGCCTGACACATCCGTGCCGGCAGCCGAGAACCCAGTGGGAGCAGCAGTCAGCAGCTGACGCGGCCGCTTCCCAAAGTGGCTTTGACGTGCGATGTCTCGTTTCCACATTCAACCCCTGGAAAATCCCGTGGCCAGGCCAATCTGCCCGCACAGCATCGGCTTCCACAGAAGGACGTTGATGCCAAGGTCAGCCAGGACCCCCGCCTGGCCTGCGGCTCCATTCCACAGTGCCGTGGCAGCCGCGTCGCGGCTCCGCTGGTGAACAGTTCTCCCCCAGAGATGGGCCGAGCATCCCCGGGGGCACTCTGGGGCCCACTGTCGGGGAGGACCACCCAGAAAGCAGCAGAAACACAGGGAAATCACCAAACCAGCCCAGTTGGAATGTGGAGAGTGACCAGACGGACGGCAGGCAGAGGGGAGCTGCTCTGTGACGCGCAGTGGACCCAGCCCCCTGCCCGCCACGCCCCTGCAGCCGCTCCACCAAGACCCCGCCCTCAGTGCAGCTGGGATTGGGCCACACGCAGTGCTCCCGCTGAGGACTGGACAAGAGGCCCTGTCAGTCACCTCTGGCTGACCTTGAGACCCTACAACACCAGCCGAGGGCCAGCGGGCTGGGACACACGGGCTTCCCTGAAGGAACGTGGAGGCTGCCCGCCCAGCTCCAGCAGGTAAGGCAGCCTTCGGCTGGTAATTAGGGGCCATGAAGCCCGACCAGCCAGGGTGAGCCCCAGCAAGAGGAGCGTGGTGGTCACACCCTGCGGGGAGCCGGGAGCCAGGAGACCAGCGGCGGCGGCGGCTGTCTGCTGAGGAGGGGTCGGTCCCAGTGCAGACGCCGCGTGTGCTGTCCCGTTCTAAACAAGCTGTGAGGAGGCCCCACACAGGCGTCCCTGAGAGCGGCCATCACTCGTCCAAAGAGCTCGTACCCCTCGCCAGGGAGAACGTCATGAAGAAGTAGAAATTGTGTTTTTGAAGAGCCAGATAGAAGTTCTGCAGTCAGAAAGTGTGCCTGCGCAGTAGAGTTGGCGGAGGAGAGCCAGGTGCCTTGAAGGACGCTCAGTGGGTCACGCAGCCCGTGGGACAGAAGAACGGGGAGAGGACGCTCAGTGGGTCACGCAGCCCGTGGGACAGAAGAACGGGGAGAGGACGCTCAGTGGGTCACGCAGCCCGTGGGACAGGAGGAACGGGGAGCGGACGTTCAGTGGGTCACGCAGTCCGTGGGACAGGAGGAACGGGGAGCGGACGTTCAGTGGGTCACGCAGTCCGTGGGACAGGAGGAACGGGGAGAGGACGCTCAGTGGGTCACGCAGTCCGTGGGACAGAAGAACGGGGAGAGGACGCTCAGTGGGTCACGCAGTCCGTGGGACAGGAGGAACGGGGAGAGGACGCTCAGTGGGTCACGCAGTCCGTGGGACAGAAGAACGGGGAGAGGACGTTCAGTGGGTCACGCAGCCCGTGGGACAGAAGAACGGGGAGAGGACGCTCAGTGGGTCACGCAGTCCGTGGGACAGGAGGAACGGGGAGAGGACGCTCAGTGGGTCACGCAGTCCGTGGGACAGGAGGAACGGGGAGAGGACGCTCAGTGGGTCACGCAGTCCGTGGGACAGGAGGAATGGGGAGAGGACGTTCAGTGGGTCACGCAGTCCGTGGGACAGGAGGAACGGGGAGAGGACGTTCAGTGGGTCACGCAGTCCGTGGGACAGGAGGAACGGGGAGAGGACGCTCAGTGGGTCACGCAGCCCGTGGGACAGGAGGAACGGGGAGAGGACGCTCAGTGGGTCACGCAGTCCGTGGGACAGAAGAACGGGGAGCGGACGTTCAGTGGGTCACGCAGTCCGTGGGACAGGAGGAACGGGGAGCGGACGCTCAGTGGGTCACGCAGTCCGTGGGACAGGAGGAACGGGGAGCGGACGCTCAGTGAGTCACGCAGTCCGTGGGACAGGAGGAACGGGGGGCGAAGAGAAACAGTAGAGCCGCGGGGACAGCAGGGACGCCGTCTCGAGCACAAGAGTGAGTGCGTAGGGAGGCTGGTGCCGCCTGCAGAGCCGGCATCCACACGGGCGCCAGCGCGAGCCCCGGCTGCCCCTCTTCCAGCCCAGCTCCCTGCTGATACTCCCGGGAAACAGGAGGATGGCTCAGGTGCTTGGGCCCCTGCACGCACATAGGAGACCCGGAGGAAGCTCCAGGCTCCGGGCTTTGATCTGGCTCAGCCCCTGCCATTGCAGGCACCTGGGGAGTGAACCAGCAGATGGAAGATTCCCTCTCCCTCTCTCTCCCCCTCCTCTCTGCCTGTCCCCCCCGAACTCTGCCTTTCAAATAATAAATCTTTTTTAAAAATCTATACTTAGGCCGGCGCCACGGCTCACTAGGCTAATCCTCCGCCTGCGGCACCAGCACACCGGGTTCTAGTCCTGGTCGGGGCACCGGATTCTGTCCCGGTTGCCCCTCTTCCAGGCCAGCTCTCTGCTGTGGCCCGGGAGTGCAGTGGAGGATGGCCCAAGTGCTTGGGCCCTGCACCCCATGGAGACCAGGAGGAGCACCTGGATCCTGCCATCAGATCAGCGCAGTGCGCTGGCCACAGCACGCCGGCCGCGGCGGCCATTGGAGGGTGAACCAACGGCAAAAGGAAGACCTTTCTCTCTGTCTCTCTCTCTCACTGTCCACTCTGCCTGTCAAAAAAAAAAATCTATAATTAAGGAGAGTCCTAGAGAGAGGGGAGAAAGGGAGGAGAATATTGGAAGAAATAGTGGTCGGAAAACTTCGCAGATTTGGTGGAAACCATGATTCTCTGCACACACAAAGGTCAGCCAGTTCCAGGCAGCATGAGTTCGAAGAGATGTCTGTCACCCCAGACAGGCAGGTGTTGAAGCAGCAGAAGCACCCCGGCCCCGACGGCTGGGTGAGCGCAGTGGCTGCGTTCTTGTCGGAAGCCGATGCTGGGGGCTGGGGGCGCCAGGTGACTGCCCACCGGAGTTCTGGCTCCAACAGAGGTGGCCTTGAGAGATGAAGAAACAAAGCCCGTGTGTGACGGGCCGGTGCACAGTGGGCTACTGGGCCGGCCCAGAGACCCCGGGAGCCCCGCGGGACCAGGCAGCACAGCAGGGAGGCCCAGACCTGCACAAGACCACAGAACTCTGCTGCCAGCTTCACTGCCCACGAAGAGGGCAGCGCCGAGGGGGCGGGGGCGTCAGAGCCGTGCTCCCAGGCACCGGTAGGGGAAGGGTCAACATGAAACAGATCATTCGGAGGAAGATGCATGTGTTAACCTTCAGGAATAACGTAAACAGCATATCTGTGCGTGTGCGTGTGCGGAGCAGGCATCTGGCATGACCGCCACAGTGCTCCTCGGGCTGCCTGTGTTCACAGCAGAGTGCCTGGGCTGAGCCCAGCTCTCGCTCCTCACCCACTTCCTGCCAACGCAGACCGGGGAACAGCAGGCGACGGCTCAGCTTCCTGTCACCCACGCGGGAAACCTGGATTGAGTTCCTGGCTCCAAGCTTCAACCCAGCCCTAACTGGGGTACTGGGGACATCTGGGGAGTGAGTCAGTAGATGCAAGGTTTTTCTTTCTCTGACTTTCAAATTAATCATATACACGTGTATGCACTTATACTGTGTAACTGAAACGTGTAAAGACACTACAAGGATAAGGCATTTATATTAGAAAATACGTACGTGAAACACAAGGGATGCAGCAGCAAAGGCAGCGTGGTGACAGCACAAAATCTCACAGGACGTGGGCGACACACAGCCGAGTGCCCGGCGTGAGCCCGGTCATCCACCAAGTGTAAGCGGACGAGAGACTGCAGGAAAAGGCAGGGGCTGTTGCGGGCAGAGGACGAGCCTGGCGGGGCCGGGGGTGCAGAGCAGAGCGTGCTGGCCCCAGGCGGCCGGCTCAGGCGAGGCAGGGAAGCCAAAGCTAATGATTGGCAGATAGCGGATCCCCGAGGCACCACGCAGCGCGGGCAGAACTGGAGTCCGCAAGGGCGAGGAGCACCCACTCCCCCAGAGGATCCCGGGCGCAGGGCAGGGCACGGGCGGGGCCTTGCGGGTGGAGGCCAGGGCCCGCTTCCTGCTTTGCCCTAGAGCTGGCCTTAATGCTTGCGAACTTCAACTCTGATCACATGGAATTAAATTGGGAGTCAACAACAGAAATTAGGATACTTACAAACATTTGGAAGTTAAACGCCGTGTTCTTAAATAAGCCATGGCTTAACGTACGAAGGCGGCGAGAGGTTCCAGCCGAAAGCAGCTGAGGCGGCGGCCAGTCAGCGCGGGCAGGACCCTGCTTTAGGGCATTCGTAGTTCTCTGTCAAGAAACGAGGGCAAGCTCGAATCAGTCGTCTCAACGTTTTCCCCAGAAACGATGAAAAAGAGGAGGAAGCTAGACCCAAGCAGGAGGCGAGAGCAGAAGTCAACGCAGTTGAACAGCAGAAAATCCGTGAACAGCAGATTATTCTTGGAAAGGAACAGCAGAGCTGCCGCCGGCTGTGGTGTGGTGCGGCAGGTGCAGCCAACGTCTGGTGCCTGTTACAGTCCCAGCTGCTCCACTTCCGACCCGGCTCCCTGCCACTGCCGCTGGGAGAGCGGCAGGAGACAGCCCGAACCTTTGGGCCCTGCACCCCCTGGGAGACCAGCATGGCGCTCCCGGCTTCGCGAGGCTCAGGTCGGCCTGTGGCAGCCATCTGGGGAGTGAGCCGGCAGCTAGGAGACCTCTGTCTCTCTGTCTCTCCTTTTCTTCTGTTCTGCCTTTCAAATAACAAGTCTTAAAAATTCTCATTAGTTTGATCAACAGAAGGCATGAAAAGGAGAATTACAGGGACTCCTAGAGAACGTAAGAGATTAGAAAGGAAGATCTGACAACGCAGAGTAGAGCGGGAAGTTCTTAGAAGGAGCCATTTACCGAAACTGACCTGAGAGTGACAAGGACCGCTGGCCCATAGCAAGCAGAGAGAAGAATTTATAATTTTTTATTTTTTTTTATTTTTTTTTTGACAGGCATAGTAGACAGTGAGAGAGAGAGAAGGGTCTTCCTTTGCCGTTGGTTCACCACCCCCAACGGCTGCTGCGGCCGGTGCACCGTGCTGATCCGAAGCCAGGAGCCAGGTGCTTCTCCTGGTCTCCCATGCGGGTGCAGGGCCCAAGCACTTGGGCCATCCTCCACTGCACTCCCAGGCCATAGCAGAGAACTGGACAGGAAGAGGAGTGACCGGGACTAGAACCCAGGGTGCTGGCACCGCAGGTGGAGGATTAGCCTATTGAGCCGCAGCGCCGGCCCGGATTTATAATTTTTTAAAAGATTCATTTATTTGAAAGGCAGAGTTAGAGACAGGGAGAGACAGAGAGAGAGAGAGCTTCCATCTGCTTCACTCCACAAGTGGCCATAGCAGCTAGGGCTGGGCCGGGTGCAGCCAGGAGCCAGGAGCTTCTTCCCGGTCTCCCTCATGGGTGGCAGGGGCCCAAGCACTTGGACCATCTACTGCCTTCCTGGACCATTAGCAGGAAGCCGGATGGGGAGTGGAGCAGCCAGGACTCGAACCAGCCCCCATATGGGGTGCCGGCGCTGCAGCTATGCCACAAGGCCAATGCCGTGGATGGATAATTTAAAGTCTCCCCAAAGGGAAAAGCCCAGGTGCAGAGCTGCTCTCTGGACTCTTGACCCAGTGCAAGGAGAAGAGCCACGCTGAGCGCTGCACAAAGCCCCCGAGAGCGCCAAGGAAGAGGAGCCCCCCTGCCTAATCCCATGAGGTCACATGACCCTGGCAGCGAAGTCAGAAAACGCACAAAACAGGAAACTGCACGTGAAGCCCAGCAAGGAATGGCAGCGCTGAGCCGACGTAGAGCCGTTGGCTTTAGCCCAGCCCTGCAGGGCCGCGCTCACCTCTGGCGGGCATCTCGGCAGAGGAGGCCGTCTTCCTCAGTGACCAGAACGGCGTGAGCATCGCCCTGTGGCCTCCCCAGGTCACTCACGGGGCGGGGTGTCCACTTCCACCCCGGCCAGCGCAGCCAGGCACAAGAAAGAGGTGTCCGGGTTGGAAAGGAAGGAGCAACGTTGTCTTCGTTGACCCACGGCCTGAGCTTGCCGCAAAAATCCTAAAAAAATCCCAGGAAACGTTAAAAAAAAACTATTAAAACAGACCAACAAGTATAGCAAGGCTGTGAGATAGGAGCTCAGTATAGAAGCCAACTGTCTGTCTGTGTACAACGGATAACCCAAAAATGAAGTCAAGAAAAAATCCTATTTCCGTAGCATTAAAAGGAGTAAAATACGAATGAACGTCACTGAGAAGTGCGGGACTCAGCACCGGGGAGTGGCCCAGTTGGGGGCAGAGGCGTCAGCCAGGCCACACGGCTCATTTTCACCAGCCTCATCTACAGTCACTGCAGCCCCCGCGCAACCCCAGCAGGCTTTGGCGTGGAGATTCAAAGACCAGAGTAGCCACAGCGTTCCTGCCACCAGAGAACAGAGTTGGAGGACTCGCACTCCCCGACGGGAAAGCTACGTGGAGCACCGTGTGGAATCAGCACAGTACACGCAGCTCACCGGAGAGTCCAGGAAAACCCCCGGGCTTATGGTGAACTGATTTTTAAAAAATATTTGAGAGACAGAGCTACAGAGAGAGGGAGAGACAGAGAGAGAGAGATCTTCCATCTGCTGGTTCACTCCCCAAATGGCTGCCACAGCCAGAGCTGCGCCGATCCGAAGCCAGGAGCCAGGGGCTTCTTCCTGGTCTCCCACACGGGTGCAGGGAGCAAGGACTTGGGCCATCCTCCACTGCCTTCCCAGGCCACAGCAGAGAGCTGGACTGGAACTGGAGCAGCTGGGTCTTGAAGCATCGCCCATATGGGATGCCAGCACTGCAGGTGGCGGCTTTACCCACTACGCCACGGCGCCTGCCCGGTGAATTGATTTTTGACAAAGGTACTAAGCCACTTGACCAAAGTACAGAATAGCCCATTTAACAGCTGATGCTGAGACGACGGCGTATATCCATGAGCAGAAGCAGTACAGACACACACAACTGAGCACGGGCTTAAATGTAAAAGTTAATAAAACTTTTTACAGTAAATGAGAAAATCATCAAACCTTGGACTAGACAAAGATTTCTTAGATATGACACCAAGAAAACAGTCCATGAAATAAAAATTTGATAAACTGAATATCATCAAAATTCAGTTTTTTGTGCTTCAAAAGATACCTTTAAGAAAATGAAACAGCAAACAGTACCTGGAGGAATGTATTGTAGAACAGCTATCTGATGACGGGCGCGTATCCAGAACATAATCTCTCTTTTTTTTTTTTTTTTTTTTTTTTTTTTTTTTTTTGACAGGCAGAGTGGACAGTGAGAGAGAGACAGAGAGAGGAAGGTCTTCCTTTTGCCGTTGGTTCACCCTCCAATGGCCGCCGCTGCAGCCGGCGCACCGTGCTGATCCGATGGCAGGAGCCAGGAGCCAGGTGCTTTTCCTGGTCTCCCATGGGGTGCAGGGCCCAAGCACCTGGGCCATCCTCCACTGCACTCCCTGGCCATAGCAGAGAGCTGGCCTGGAAGAGGGGCAACCGGGACAGTATCCGGCGCCCCGACCGGGACTAGAACCCGGTGTGCCGGCGCCGCAAGGTGGAGGATTAGCCTATTGAGCCACGGCGCCGGCTCATAATCTCTTTTTTAAGATTTATTTATTTATTTGAAAGTCAGAGTTATAGAGGCAGAGAGAGAAAGGTCTTCCATCCGCTGGTTCACTCCCCAAATGGCTACAACGGCCAGAGCTGCACCAATCCAAAGCCAGGAGCTTCTCCTGGTCTCCCACGTGGTGCAGGGCTAAGCTCTGGGCCATCCTCCACTGCCCTCCCGGGCCACAGCAGGGAGCTGGGCTGGAAGAGGAGCAGCCAGGACTCGTACTGGCGCCCTGTGGGATGCCGGCACCATAGGCGGTGGCTTTACCTGCTACACCACAGCGCCGGCCCCCAGAATACATTCTTAAAAAGAACATTTGCAGTTCAGTAATAGATAAAGAAGCATACTCCAAACCTGACTTTTGTGTAAAAACAGGCAGAAGATTTAATAGAAAACTCTCCAAAGAAAACCTGAGTGGAAGAAAAGTCAGTGGAGAGGCGCTCAGCACTGCGAGAAGAAATCACGGTGCCCTGGGGCAGCCTCTGGGAGACCCCGGAGGCCCCGGAGGCCCTGGCAGCGGCCGGCAGCGCCGGGCACGGGCACAACCACCTCCGCAGCCTCTCGAGCTCGCGCCGATTTGCTGCCCGAGCGGTCAGTTCCCCTCCCAGACACCTCCCCAGGAGCAGCGAGTGCGTGCCTCACGACGGCTGGGCACTGGGGCCCCACGGTGTGGGCAGACGGGCCACGGATGCTGTGTCTCATTTACGTGGAACGCAGGGGCACCGTCGGCTGCAAGTGGGCACCAGGGCGCTTCCAGGTGCCAGAATGTTCTGGAACCGTCTGGTGGTGGCTGCACAGGTGGGGAACTTATCAGCGCGTCCCTAGATCGTGCCCGGGAATGGTGGGTCCTGTGTCGTGTGCCGCGCCTCCAGGGGGCTGAGTTACAGGAGGAGCGGCAGCTTTGGGGCACATGTGTCAGCAGTGGGACGCTTTGGGCCCTTTCTGTAAACATAGCCAGGCTTGAAGCCACACCGGCCGTGGCCCTCGGCAGAGACCTAAGTCCACGAGGTCTCCTGCGCAGACCTCTCCCTGGTCCCCAGGGACACGGCGCTGGTCTGGTCCCACCCAGCCGGAGGGAACCACTCCGTCACCGTCCATCTCGCCTCTGCGCAGGGCGGCTGGCAGTTGCACAGACGCACGCTGGGGACGGACGTCAGCAGAGAGGGCGGCTTCCAAGGCCAGGGCGTGGTCCACCCACCTTGGGCCAGCTGCTGCATGGGCATCGGGAGAAAATTCTGATTGCATTTGTGCGCAGAACCAAGGGAGTAACGTCTGCACAGCCCGGCTGTTCCTGTTCAGCTGGGAGCAGCGCCGCCCCCTTCTCTCTGCACTGACTCTGGAGCAGGGCTCTTCCTTCCGTCCAGATCAAAGCCTCGAGGTTCACACGAATTAAGGGACCAAGGGCTGTATTCCTCCCTTGAACTCAACTTTATCAGGCCCTGGGGACCCTAACTAATCACAGCCCGATTTGCAGGACAATGGGCCAGGCTGCCAGGCCCCCTCCCCGGGGTTATCTGCCGGAACCCGGGGCCCCCGCAGAGCAGGATGCGTCACTGGTCACTGTGCCCAGGGACCCTGCCCGTCCCCACGCCCAGCCGGGCCTATCAGCCCTCCCAGATTCGCAGGGCCTGGAGAACAGCAAGGCTCACAGCCCTGGAGGGACCGGGCTGGCCTCAGGGTGGACGTCCTACAGGTACGGCCGGTGTGTGCCGGAGGCTCTTGCTCCCCGTGCCCACCGGTTAAGAGGATTGGTTTCAGCTTAGCCTGGGTGACGTCAGGCGAGGTTCACGAAGCTGGGAGCTGCCCCAGCACGGCCATGTCGGAGGCTGGTGGCAGCCTAGGGCCTGAGGGCATCCTGTGCCAGGTGCTGGCAGGGAAGCTGCTCAGCTCTGAGCCGCCGCCCCCACCGGGTGCCTGCTCCCCCAGTGACAAGGGACAGGACGTCTCGGGGCACTCTCCTTCCCCACAGCCTAGCCAGCCAGTGAGCGTCAGGGTGGGAGGACACACTCTGGCCCAGGCCCTCGGTACCGGCCCGGCTGAGCGTGGCGAGGCGGCTGTGCCGTGTCTGCTGCTCTTGGCTGCCTCCCTGCTTTCTCGGCGTTCTGCCCCACAGTTCTGCCCCCTTTCCTCTGTGTCCACGGCAGCGCTGCCAGCAGCTGTAGGCGGCCGTGTGTCACTCGGATTAGGAAGCTCGGCTGTACAAGATGGCACTGCTGTTGACACTGTAGTAAGCGGCTCCGTGCAAGCGAGCGTCCGTGGTTCTGGTGGGTTTCAGGTTGTCTCCGGGGAGTCCCAGACGCCCGGCGGGGCAGTCACTTCGTCTT
This sequence comes from Oryctolagus cuniculus, assembly GCF_964237555.1. NCBI lineage: Eukaryota > Metazoa > Chordata > Mammalia > Lagomorpha > Leporidae > Oryctolagus > Oryctolagus cuniculus. The sequence goes on along the minus strand of NC_091441.1, from coordinate 565,068 downwards.
GGCAGAGGAGGTGCTGGTGGTAGGAGGGAGCGAGACGCAGACCCGGCACGGCCGGCGAGGAAGCAGCGGGGTCCCTGGGGTTCTGCAGGGCCTCGCCCGCCGTCTACAGGCCCCACTGGAAGGACAGGGTGGCCGGTGGGGGGTGGGGGGGCTCGTGCATTCTAGTTAAGAAAAGAGCTCCGAAATGCCGGCCAGCCGGCCCAGGCTACCAGCACAAACCTGCCATCGTGTCAGCGTGCAGACGCCGGTGTGGTACTGAGCTGCTCGCTCTCTGCCTCGCTGTTTCCCCTCTCCTTGCTGTCTCCCATCAGCATGTCAGCTCCGATGCTTCTCACTGGGATGCAAGGGGCGTGTCCTTTGTGCTCGGCCAGCTCCGTCCTGGCGCAGCTTCCTGTCACGAGCAGCAGGATCCGAGGGCAGCAGGGGCGCGTGGAAACCGTGGTTCACTGATGCCACGGGTGCGCGGGGCTCGATGCCTGGACAGGCCACTTCCTGTTCCTCATTCTCCGTCAGGCCAGGCTGGCAGCGGGGTCATGGCCTTTGGCTCCTGAATATGCCAGAGTCCACCACACATCGTAACTTGACCCCAGCTCCCACATTCTCTCTGTGACCTTTGGGACTGGGCGTTGCTGCCCGCAAACCCTCGGAGATGGCGCGGTTCACGGAGACCCGTGGTGCACCTGGCTCCTCCCTGCCGGGGTGCAGGGACAGGGGCCTCTGTCTCCCTCTGTGGCCCAGACACCGCCCTCAGCGATCCTGGGGTCTCAGTGCCGGTGGCCCAGCAGCGGCGTTCACAGAACAATCTCGTCAACGTCCAGTCTTCATCACACATGTGAGCACTTTCCCCTTGATTTTATAAAATATGTATTTATTCGAACGGCAGAGAGAGAGAGAGAGAGAGAGAGGGAGGGAGGGGTCTTCCATCTGCTGGTTCACTCCTCATGGTGCAATGGCTGGGGCTGGGCCAGGCCAAAGCCAGGAGCCCGGAGCTTCATCCAGGTCTCCACACGTGTGCGGGGGCCCCAGCACGTGTGCCATCTTCCACTGCTTTCCCAGCCATCAGGGACCCACCCAACGCCCAGACGGGCTGCTGGGGGCTGCAGGGGGTGGCTTAGCCACGGCACCAGAACGCCGGCCAGGGCGCCTTTCTTCCCCGTGTGAAGCTGGGCAGGGAAGGAGCCCTCTGCACCCCCACGACACTGACCTGTGCCGCTTCCCTCCGAGGTCAGCCTCGGCCCTCAGTCTGCAGTGGCCCCTGCGCTGGACACCGGTCACTAAGCACCGCCTTCTCCATGGACACCGGTCACTAAGCTCCGTGTTCTCCCCTGGACACTGGTCACTAAGCACCATGTTCTCCCCTGGGCACCGGTCACTAAGTACCACCTTCTCCTCTGGACACCGGTCACTAAACTCTGTGTTCTCTCCTGGACACCGGTCACTAAGCACCACCTTCTCCCCTGGGCACCGGTCACTAAGCTCTGTGTTCTCCCCTGGACACCGGTCACTAAGCACCGTGTTCTCCCCTGGGTACTGGTCACTAAGCACCATGTTCTCCCCTGGACACCGGTCACTAAGCACCGTGTTCTCCCCTGAACACCGGTCACTAAGCACTGTGTTCTCCCCTGGACACCGGTCACTAAGCTCTGTGTTCTCCCCTGGACACCGGTCACTAAGCACCGTGTTCTCCCCTGGACACCGGTCACTAAGCACCGCGTTCCCTGCACCTGGGACTTTCCTGACGCCTTCTTCAGAGAAGGAACTAGCAACCCGTTTTCCAAACGGAGAGTGCAGGGCCGCCCAGGAGGGCGTCCCATGAGACCCAGACAGTGCCCAGCCTCCAGGTCCTGTTGAAACTCGTGGGAGAGGTGGAGGGAAGATGGCTCCCCGATTACCCTGACCCTGTGCCCCCCAAATATGCATCTTTATTAGTGCTGACTCAAGAAGCCTGCTAACACTCAGGATTCCTTTGTCCTGGGCGAGGGAGGCCTGTGCAACCCGAGACACAGCCGATCCCCGGCCCCTCAGTGTGAATGATGAGGGCTGAGCAGTGGCCTGGGAAAGTGGTCCTCCCGAGGGAGCCCGGCTTGTCCCCGACACAACTTCCGGGCCACTCCCTTCTCGTCTGTTTCTGCATGGCAACCTACGTGTGCCCCTGCTGCCTGGCCTCCCTGCCTGCAGCTTGGGAGCAGCCGTGGGTGGGAGAATTTTCCCCAGGAAGGAGCTTGTGAGACTGGAGGCCCCTTCACATGTGGTGCCCCCTGCCCGGGACGCTGTGGCTAGGAGCAGCTGCCCCGTGGCCAGCTGGGGGCAGCATCTGTGAGGCCGGGTCGCTGCGCGGGCCTTGCTGGGCAGTCACCAGGGGCCGTCGTCATTACGTGAAGCCAGTTAGCACGCGCACATGCTGGGCCCCGTGATTTGATTTAGAACTAAGGAAAGCTCCAGTAATGTGCAATTACAAGGAACTTAATGGCCATTTATACCGAATGCAACCTCCATGGCACCCTAATACACTGTGATGAATCGCTCATTATGTGCGGTGTTGGAATAGCCTCCGTGTAGATTAATAATTGGATAATCAATAAAAAATTCAATCTGGGTTTGTTTTCCACTCCAGGGTCAGTACGGCCCTGTCTCAGGGGCCTGCGTTCCTCCAGCCCTGCCTCGCTCTCCGTCCTTTTGTTTCCCGAGTCAGGAATTTCTGACAATAACTTAGAGGCCGAGGCACGCACTTGCTTCAGGCCTCCTGGGACTCTGTGCTCAGACGCCGTGGAGGACAGCAGCAGGCTCTGCCGCCCGTCAGTGTGTGCACCTCGGGGCGGCCTCAGCCCAGGGCTGGGGGCACAGCCAGGACCACTTGAGCTGCACAGTGGGAGCGAGGCTGCACCAGGTGCGAGAGGTGGCCTGGCCGAGCGAGCAGGCTCGGGCCGGGGTGGGGGAGGGGCTTGAGGGGAGCAGCACCAGGGACGAGGGGGGGACGGGGCCTCCTGAGAGTGTGGGGAGGGTCTCCATGCAGGTGCAGGGCCATCTGCTGCTGCTTTCTCAGGCCATAGCACAGAGCTGGATTGGAAGTGGAGCAGCCGGGGCAAGAACCTGCGCCCATATGGGAAGCCGGCGCTGTGCCCAATTCCATTTTACACTAATTTTTTGGAGCACTTAAAAAACTGTGTCACTCCCGGGTTCTAGTCCCAGTTGGGGCACTGGAGTCTGTCCCGGTCGCTCCTCTTCCAGGCCAGCTCTCTGCTGTGGCCTGGGAGGGCAGTGGAGGACGGCCCAAGTGCTTGGGCCCTGCACCCCATGGGAGACCAGGAGAAGCACCTGGCTCCTGGCTTTGGATCGGCACAGTGCCAGCTGTAGCGGCCATTTGGGGAGTGAACCAACGGAAGGAAGACCTTCCTCTCTGTCTCTCTCTCTCACTAACTCTGCCTGTGTCACTTGCTGACAACAAATACCTCTGCAAGTGTTTATTAAAGATTTATTTACATTTGAAAAGCAGAGAGAAAGAGTATCTTCCATTCACTGGTTCACTCCCCGAATGTCTGCAGTGGCTGGGGCTGGGCTGGACTGAAGCCAGGAGCCAGGAGCTTCCTCTGGGTCTCCCACACGGGTGCAGGGCCCAGGCACTCTGCCCTCTCAGCCTCACTGGTCTCTCCCTGTGTGGCTGCTGCCGAGCTGTGTGACCCCACGCCCTCTCACCCCTGCATTTTCTCACTCTCACGCTTCAGGGTGGACACACCTGAGGCAGTGCTGGTCAGTCCCAGCCCCAGGAGCCCTAGGTCCCAGCCCCAGGAGCCCTATGTCCCAGCCCCAGGAGCCCCTACGTCCCAGCCCCAGGAGCCCTAGGTCCCAGCCCCAGGAGCCCCTACGTCCCAGCCCCAGGAGCCCTAGGTCCCAGCCCCAGGAGCCCTAGGTCCCAGCCCCAGGAGCCCCTACGTCCCAGCCCCAGGAGCCCTAGGTCCCAGCCCCAGGAGCCCTAGGTCCCAGCCCCAGGAGCCCCTAAGCAGAAGCAGCTTCATGTCCCGTGCACACAGAACCGTGGTCTCTGGCATTGCTGTGGCCTCCTGGATGGCCAGCATCTTGCCTGAAACCCAGTGTCTGGTGCCGTCCACACCTGTGCGTGAAACAGGCACCCAGTGGTGGGACCCTGGGCTGGAGCCTGGTCGGAGCTGGGCCTCTGTGTCCTGTGGGGCGCCAGTGACCCCACGGGCTCAGCCCTGACAGCAGCACTGGCCGCTGGCTGTCCTCTGTCAGGGACGCCGGGCTCCCACGCAGGCAGCCGCGGGAAGAGCTCTGCTTCTCTGCTGCGAGCCACAGGACCCACACTCGGGTCCACTTGCTCCGTTTTCGGTTTCTCAGCGGCTGATTCTGTTGGAATGCAGTTTTATGAATCGGGGGGCATCTTCCTGTGCGAGCCAGGTGAGATGCGTGCCAGGGTTGTAACGATACCAGTGCCGACTGCTGACCTGGACCCAGTGGCCCTGAAAGCTCACGCCCCCAGGCACGCGTGGCTGGCGGCCGGAGGGACAAACCTGTTGGACTCGCGGCCAGCCAGCCCAGGCCACTGTGGCCGCGGGAGTCTCCCCACAGCGCGCTGGCATCATTCGGAGTATTCGGGCTAAATAAGGAAGCAGGCGCTACGGCAGGGAAATTATTCTGTTTTAATGGCTGACGGTCCCGCGTGACAGCAGGGTCATGTTTTATTAAACTGTGACTGTTGTCACTCAGCCCCTCCACTGTCCCATTCTCTGCTTCTAAAAATAGCAGGCCCCGTGGCGCTGGCTTATTCCGATGAGAGGGATAAAAATAAGGGGCTGAGGCAGGCCACGTTCCGGTGGGGCTGGGCAGACCCTGCTCCCACGTGGGCAGGGTCCGCACACCCACTCCCACTCCTGCCACCGCGCGGGGCTGCCTGGGGGGGTCATGCCGTGGAGTCGGGGCGGGGGGCTCGCCCTGCACCCACTCCCACGCCTGCGACCGCGCAGGGCTGCCTGGGGGTCATGCCGTGGAGTCGGGGCGGGGGGCTCGCCCCGCACCCACTCCCACGCCTGCGACCGCGCAGGGCTGCCTGGGGGTCATGCCGTGGACTCGCCCCGCACCCACTCCCACGCCTGCGACCGCGCGGGGCTGCCTGGGGGTCATGCCGTGGAGTCGGGGGGGGGGGGCTCGCCCTGCACCCACTCCCACGCCTGCGACCGCGCGGGGCCGCTTCCGCGTCCGGTCTGTGGCGTCACTCGCGGTGTGGTCACATACGAGCTCATCCCACCACAGCACCGCCGACGAGAACCGGCCAGGCCTCCTCCGTGTGCGAGAGGCCCGGGCGTCCGGCTCCCACCGGGGGCCGAGGTCTCCCGCGTTGGCCGCCGCCACAGGCGCGCGGGGTGCGGGCCCCGGGCGTCCGCGATACCACGGCAGCCACAGGCGTGTGTCCCGGCAGCTGGCAGGCGCGCCCGGGCCGCTCCACAGCCCAGCCTGGCCCTTCGGCCTCCCCGACACGCGGGACGGCGGCGAGGAGGAGGCGGGCGGGCGGCGCCTGTGAGCATGCGCGCGGCGCGCTGGCGGCTGTGCGCGTGCGCAGGATCCCGGCCCCGCGTGCATCTTGCTGGTGCTGACGACGACGGCACCCTCGGGGCGGTGCGGTGCGGTCGGAAGGGCTGCGGGTGCTACCGCGGGAAGGGAGCGGTGTCCGGGTCCCGCCCGGCCGGCCACGTGCCGGGCGGCAGCGGTCTGCGCTGTGAGGAGGAGGCTTGCAGACGGTCCGCGTGGTGAGCGGTACTCGCGTGGACAGACGCGTGTAGGAGGCGCGCCCGCACCCGCCCAGCCCGCTGTGTGCGTGGACCGCGGCGATGAGCACCCTGAGCCGACCTCATTCTCAAACACGGCTCCTGAGGAAGCAGGAAGGAGAGCCCAGCCCGCTTGTCAGGCCCTGGAAAGACGAAGCCGAAGCCGGTGTTGGCAGGCGTTTGCTGCAGGGAGCCGCAGCGGGGGCAGGCGGCGGCAAGAGCTGCAGCGGCCCGCCTGCGTCGCCGTTGTGTGCAGGGTGGGCTGGTACCAGGGATGAGCGTGTGGTAGTCCGGTGTGAGCACACGGGCTGTGTGCGCCCTGTGTCCTGCGGCCGTGTGTTGGGTCGTGTGTGTGTGTGTGTTGGGTCGTGTGTGTGTGCGTGTGGCGCTGTGTGTGAGTGCGTGTGGCGCTGTGAGTGCGTGTTGGGTCGTGTGTGAGTGCGTGTGGGCGTGTGTTGGGTCGTGTGTGTGGCGCTGTGTGTGGGTGCGTGTTGGGTTGTGTGTGTGTTGGGTCGTGTGTGAGTGCGTGTGGCGCTGTGTGTGTGTGTTGGGTCATGTGTGGGTGCGTGTGGCGCTGTGTGTGGGCGTGTGTTGGGTCGTGTGTGTGTGTGAGTGAGTGCGTGTGGCGCTGTGAGTGTGCATGAGTGTGCCGTGTTCTAGAAGCCGCTTTTCCTCTCGGCTTCCTTGTGTTCTGATCAGAGGTGTGCTCGGGCCTAGGGCGCGCTCACTGAGGGGCCTGGTTTCCCCCGCGTGGTCACTGCTGGTTCAGTTGAAGGGCATGCACCCCTGTGTTTGGAGCCCGTAACGCAGAGTCCTGCAGGAGCCCCGCCGTCACTCCGGGGTGTCCAGTAGAAGCTGGGTGGCCGGTGACGATGCCTTCGTGCCGATATGTGGCACTGGGCCCTCTCAGGATGGAGCGAGGTCTCCAACCGAGAGAGAGGCGGGTGGTGCTGGGAGGCCACATGGGGAAGCCGAGGCAGCTGGTGGAGTGGGGGTGCCGAGCCACGCTGCCTCCCTGGCCCCCCACCACCCCACTCTCCTCAGACCAGAGCGAGGCCGGGTCCCAGGGCAGACGGTGGGGCGCCACCCTCCGCCGCGCGCTCAGCAGAGGCCTCTGAGCTCCCAGCCCACAAACCCCACAGCGTTTCAGGCTGCGTGGGGCTCCCGTGGTACTGCCCCCCAAGCTAGGGTGGGAGACATGACTGAGAGGCCTGGCTTTTTAGCCCAGATGTGGTGTGTGAGCCGCGGCAGCGGGGATGCGCGTGTCTGCTGCCACAGAAAAGAGAATGCGGGACACAAGCCAGCTCCACGTCTGGAGGCACCGGCCCCTGAGCACGGAGGCCTCAGAGTGCCGGTGGATTTGGAGGAGGAGACCTCCCAGCCACTGGGGTCCTCCATACGTGTGCCCATGCTCATCTCCCGGCACCCACCAGGGCTCCCAGGCACCCACCCGGGGCCCAGTCTCCCCATGCTTCCTCGACTTTCCTTGTCAGTGTTTTGTAAAAATTTGCATCAAAGCCAGTGGGTTGGACATTGGCCTATGAGGCAACAGCCTGCGAGGACCAGAGGCTGGTGGTGTGTGAAGGCAGGGAGGGCTGCCCTGGTTCAGTCACTACCCAGGGTCTCAGCTCAAGGGCCACGGGCTGCCGTTCCCACGTCCCGAGCTCTCGGTGGTCTCCGTTGACAAAGCGGTAGAGACGGCGTCCACCTGTATGTCCTCTCAGGACTGTTGCAGGATGGGAAGTGGCGTGTGTGGCAGTGCTGTCAGGCGGCAGGGCGAAGGGCGCATGGATGCTGCCACTTGTCCCTGGAGATGCAGCTCGCTTGCTTTCAGAACCAGGAGCTCTGGGGGCAGAGCGAGGCATTGAGACAGGCAGAATGTGGGGGCAGCGTCCCCTGCCGTCCCGCTGAGCTCGCGCTGTCCTGGAGTCACACAAAAGCCCGAATGAAGCCAGAGAGGGGAACTGTGGAAGCTTCACTGCAGTGTGAGATTTTATTTTTTAAAAAAGATTTAATTACTTGTTTGAGTCAGAGTTACTGGGAAAGAGGGGGAGACGGAGAGGGAGTCTTCCATCTGCTGGTTCACTCCCCAGATGGCCACAACGGCCAGGGCTGGGCCAGGCAGAAGCCAGGAGCTTCCTCCAGGTCTCCCACGTGGGGGCAGGGGCCTAAGAACCTGGGCCATCTTCCCCTTCTTTCCCAGGCCATAGCAGGAAGCTGGTGCCCCGTGGGATGCTGGCACCACAGGCAGTAGCTTAGCTGTTGTGCCTCGGTGCCAGGCCTGGTGAGCCTGTTTCCGAGAGGTGGCCAGGAAGAGGCTGATGGCACGAGCGGCCGAGCGTTTCCCTTGGAGCTCCCTTGCTGGCTGCTTTGTGCAGCTCTCGTGCGAGCAGCGAGGGGTTCTTGTGTCACATGAGGAGGAACACATCCAATACTGACAGGTAGCCAGGCGCAGCATTGGTGAGAGCTGTAGTTTTAGTTTTCGTATTACAAATACTGAATGCGGTGGGTGTCTGGAGCAGCCGTGGGGACACCCACAGGCCCTGTCCTGGCTGTGCCTGGGCTCCCGTCCCGGCTCCAGCCTGCTTCCTGCTGACGCGAGCCCTGGGAAGCAGCAGGTGATGGCGCTGCCTCTTCTGTAGGGGCCCGAATTGAGCTCCTGGCTCCTGTCTTTGGCTGACCCAGCCCCATCTGTGTGGACATTTGGGAAGCGAACCAGCAGATGGAAGGTCTCACTGTCTATCTCTGTCTCTGTCTCTCGCAGAAAATGGAAACATTTTTTTTTAAATACTAGCTTAGTATTCCATTCCATTCCAGATACTTCACATAGTCTATGAAAAATGGAATTTAAAGATAGGTTTATTTTGGTTCCAAAATTATCCGAGATCCATGCACAAAAGGGGTCTTAAGGAAGTTCATGAAAAATGTGTATTTTTTAAAAATGCATGGGTTTCAAAGATTTTTGTACCAAAATAAACTCATCCTTCCACCCTATTTTTCTGCCAAGCATTTGAAATACCTCAAGATGCGTGTGCAGGCGGTGTGGGTGAGAGGCTCAGTGACTGGGCAAGGGTACCCTTGTCCTCCGTGTGTCCCTGAGACAGCAGGGCTCCAAATGGCCGCACACCAGTTTTAGAAAAATTAACAGTTTCCGCCCTGGGAGCGTTTCAGAGAAAAGTCGACTGCAAGGGAAAGCCCCTCCATCACATTCGGCTGTGGTGTAGCAGCTCCCACATCCTGTTGCAGGGCCCAAGCTGCAGCCCCGCGCTACTTCCTCTTTCAGGTTTCTGACAGGTTGTGCGGGTCACATGTTACCTGCAGTTCAGAATCCTTCCATAAAGAAAAAAACCCTGCGCACCAGTGGAAAAGCTGAATAAGGAGGTGGAAATTAGCAGCGGGCAGAAGACACTGTGGGAACCCGTGGGTGTCACTGACACAACCGCAGCCGAGGGAGAAGCCGCCCCGAAATAGCCCACAGGGGACTTTGACCCATGACCTCATGGGAGATAGGGGGGGGCCAGCCCCAAGCGCACCTGCTGCTCAGTGAGGGTCTTGGTCCCTCCTTTTCTCACAGGGTTGCGCTGAGTCGGCCTGAGTCGTGCCGTCCATGGTTGTGGGGCCCACGGCTTCCGTCCTGGGGGGCAGCTGATGCTGAAGCGTCGTGAGCCCGGGACCAGAGCGCCATCCCCCATCCACCTCCTTCCTGGCACCTCATGTGCAGCCCGCAGCGTGGTGTGGGGTGCGGGGGGGCTGCTGGCTCTTCTGAAACCACCTGAAACAGGTGCTCGCTTGGCAGGTTCACCCCACAGACAGAGAAAGCAGAGTGAGTGAGAGTGCTCACGGCCCCTGTCACCAACAGGACAGCTGGGGGCCACGTTGAGTGATTTCCCATCCACCCCCCCCCCAGGCTCTCCCTCGGCGATCAGGTGCACCAGTGGGCAGACGGGGAAGCCCACTGCTCAGGTCTCTTCCTCTTTTACCTTTGCAAGCAGATGTTGTTTTTCCTGCGGTCTGGGTGACCTTGAGGAGTCTCAGCTACTGAGCTGCGTCGCTTGGTGCTTCCCTCCTGCTCCATGGAAGTCACCAATCAGGACACCAAGCTGACTGCTGGTGCCCCAGGCCCCTCCTGTGCCAACACTGTCACCCTGAGACCTTCCTCCTGTGCCACCACTGTCACCCTGAGACCCTCCATGTCACCACTGTCATCCTGAGTCCCTCCTCCTGTGTCACCACTGTCACCCTGAGACCTTCCTGTGTCACCACTGTCACCCTGAGAGCCTCCTCCTGTGCCACCACTGTCACCCTGAGACCCTTCTCCTGTGTCACCACTGTCACCCTGAGACCCTCCTCCTGTGCCACCACTGTCTCCCTGAGACCCTCCTGTGTCACCACTGTCACCCTGAGACCCTCCTCCTGTGCCACCACTGTCACCCTGAGACCCTCCTCCTGTGTCACCACTGTCACCCTGAGACCCTCCATGTCACCACTGTCACCCTAGTCTCTCCTCCTGTGCCACCACTGTCACCCTGAGACCCTCCTCCTGTGTCACCACTGTCACCCTGAGACCCTTCTCCTGTGTCACCACTGTCACCCTGAGACCCTCCTCCTGTGCCACCACTGTCACCCTGAGACCCTCCTCCTGTGCCACCACTGTCACCCTGAGACTTTCCTCCTGTGCCACCACTGTCACCCTGAGACCCTCCATGTCACCACTGTCACCCTAGTCCCTCCTGTGCCACCACTGTCACCCTGAGACCCTCCTCCTGTGCCACCACTGTCTCCCTGAGACCCTCCTGTGTCACCACTGTCACCCTGAGACCTTCCTGTGTCACCACTGTCACCCTGAGTCCTTCCTGTGTCACCACTGTCACCCTGAGACCCTCCATGTCACCACTGTCACCCTAGTCCCTCCTCCTGTGCCACCACTGTCACCCTGAGACCCTCCTCCTGTGCCACCACTGTCTCCCTGAGACCCTCCTGTGTCACCACTGTCACCCTGAGTCCTTCCTGTGTCACCACTGTCACCCTGAGACCCTCCTGTGTCTCCACTGTCACCCTGAGACCCTCCTGTGTCACCACTGTCACCCTGAGACCCTCCTCCTGTGTCACCACTGTCACCCTGAGACCCTCCTCCTGTGTCACCACTGTCACCCTGAGACCCTCCTCCTGTGCCACCACTGTCACCCTGAGTCCCTCCTCCTGTGTCACCACTGTCACCCTGAGACCCTCCTGTGCCACCACGGTCACTCTGAGACCCTCCTCCTGTGTCACCACTGTCACCCTGAGAGCCTCCTCCTGTGCCACCACTGTCACCCTGAGACCCTCCTCCTGTGTCACCACTGTCACCCTGAGATCCTCCTGTGCCACCACTGTCACCCTGAGACCCTCCTCCTGTGCCACCACTGTCACCCTGAGACTTTCCTCCTGTGTCACCACTGTCACCCTGAGACCCTCCTCCTGTGACACCACTGTCACCCTGAGACCCACCTCCTGTGTCACCAGTCTCCCTGAGACCCTCCTGTGCCACCACTGTCACCCAGAGACCCTCCTCCTGTGTCACCACTGTCACCCTGAGACCCTCCTCCTGTGTCACCACTGTCACCCTGAGACCCTCCTCCTGTGTCACCACGGTCACCCTGAGACCCTCCTCCTGTGTCACCACTGTCACCCTGAGACCCTCCTCCTGTGTCACCACTGTCACCCTGAGATCCTCCTGTGTCACCACTGTCACCCTGAGTCCCTCCTCCTGTGCCACCACTGTCACCCTGAGACCCTCCTCCTGTGCCACCACTGTCACCCTGAGACCCTCCTCCTGTGCCACTACTGTCACCCTGAGACCCTCCTCCTGTGCCACCACTGTCACCCTGAGACTTTCCTCCTGTGTCACCACTGTCACCCTGAGACCCTCCTCCTGTGTCACCACTGTCACCCTGAGACTTTCCTCCTGTGTCACCACTGTCACCCTGAGACCCTCCTGTGCCACCACTGTCACCCTGAGACCCTCCTCCTGTGCCACCACTGTCACCCTGAGACCCTCCTGTGTCACCACTGTCACCCTGAGACCTTCCTGTGTCACCACTGTCACCCTGAGACCCTCCTCCTGTGCCACCACTGTCACCCTGAGACTTTCCTCCTGTGTCACCACTGTCACCCTGAGATCCTCCTGTGCCACCACGGTCACCCTGAGACCCTCCTCCTGTGCCACCACTGTCACCCTGAGACTTTCCTCCTGTGTCACCACTGTCACCCTGAGACCCTCCTCCTGTGTCACCACTGTCACCCTGAGACTTTCCTCCTGTGTCACCACTGTCACCCTGAGACCCTCCTCCTGTGTCACCACTGTCACCCTGAGTCCCTCCTCCTGTGCCACCACTGTCACCCTGAGACCCTCCTGTGTCACCACTGTCACTCTGAGACCCTCCTCCTGTGCCACCACTGTCACCCTGAGTCCCTCCTCCTGTGTCACCACTGTCTCCCTGAGACCCTCCTCCTGTGTCACCACTGTCACCCTGAGACCCTCCTCCTGTGTCACCACTGTCACCCTGAGACCCTCCTCCTGTGCCACCACTGTCACCCTGAGACCCTCCTCCTGTGCCACCACTGTCTCCCTGAGACCCTCCTCCTGTGTCACCACTGTCACCCTGAGTCCCTCCTCCTGTGCCACCACTGTCACCCTGAGACCCTCCTCCTGTGCCACCACTGTCACCCTGAGACCCTCCTGTGTCACCACGGTCACCCTGAGACCCTCCTCCTGTGTCACCACTGTCTCCCTGAGACCCTCCTCCTGTGTCACCACTGTCACCCTGAGACCCTCCTGTGCCACCACTGTCACCCTGAGACCCTCCTCCTGTGTCACCACTGTCACCCTGAGACCCTCCTGTGTCACCACGGTCACCCTGAGACCCTCCTCCTGTGTCACCACTGTCACCCTGAGACCCTCCTCCTGTGTCACCACTGTCACCCTGAGACCCTCCTCCTGTGTCACCACTGTCACCCTGAGACCCTCCTGTGCCACCACTGTCTCCCTGAGACCCTTCTCCTGTGTCACCACTGTCACCCTGAGACCTTCCTGTGCCACCACTGTCACCCTGAGACCCTCCTCCTGTGTCACCACTGTCACCCTGAGACCCTCCTGTGTCACCACGGTCACCCTGAGACCCTCCTCCTGTGTCACCACTGTCACCCTGAGACCCTCCTCCTGTGTCACCACTGTCACCCTGAGACCCTCCTCCTGTGTCACCACGGTCACCCTGAGACCCTCCTGTGCCACCACTGTCTCCCTGAGACCCTTCTCCTGTGTCTCCACTGTCACCCTGAGACCCTCCTCCTGTGTCACCACTGTCACCCTGAGACCTTCCTGTGTCACCACTGTCACCCTGAGTCCTTCCTGTGTCACCACTGTCACCCTGAGACCCTCCTCCTATGTCACCACTGTCACCCTGAGTCCCTCCTCCTGTGTCACCACTGTCTCCCTGAGACCTTGCTGTGCCACCACTGTCACCCTGAGACCCTCCTCCTGTATCACCACGGTCACCCTGAGACCCTCCTGTGCCACCACTGTCTCCCTGAGACCCTTCTCCTGTGTCTCCACTGTCACCCTGAGACCCTCCTCCTGTGTCACCACTGTCACCCTGAGACCTTCCTGTGTCACCACTGTCACCCTGAGTCCCTTCTCCTGTGCCACCACTGAGACCCTCCTGCACCCAACACATTACCCCTCAGACACATGTCAACTCATTAGAGGGATGCCTGAGATCTCTTTCTCTCTCTCTCTCTCTCTCTCTCTCTCTCTCTCTCTCTCACACACACACACACACACACACACACACACACACATTTTCCCAACATTTTCATCTGTCAGACTGCCCACATGCCTATAGCTGTCACCCTCAGAGCTGCTTCTGTCCCTATCAGCCTTCCCTCCCAGTCTCTCTCATACCACACTCTAAGCCACACCCCGTCCAGACCACCTCCAATCTCCTCAGTACTGCACCTCAGAAGCCCCCAATCGACGCCGTTATCAGCCCTCAGGGCTCCCTACCTGCACACTGATTCCTTTACGTCTTCTCAACTCCATTTCTACTACCTTCAGTCCTCCCTCAGTCCTCCCTCACTACCTCAGTACTACCCTCAGACCTCCCTCACTACCCCAGTACTACTCTCAGTCCTCCCCCACTTACCCAGTACTCCCTCACTGCCTCAGTACTACCCTCAGACCTCCCTCACTACCCCAGTACTACTCTCAGTCCTCCCCCACTACCCCAGTACTCCCTCACTGCCTCAGTACTACCCTCAGTCCTCCCTCACTACTTCAGTACTACCCTTAGTCCTCCCTCACTACTTCAGTACTACCCTTAGTCCTCCCTCACTACCTCAGTACTACCCTCAGTCCTTCCTCACTACCTCAGTACTACCCTCAGTCCTTCCTCACTACCTCAGTACTACCCTCAGTCCTTCCTCACTACCTCAGTACTACCCTCCCTCCCTCAGTACTCCCTCCCTCCCTCATGGCTCCCTCAGTCCTCCCTCCCTCATGGCTCCCTCAATCCTCCCTCCCACATGGCTTCCTCAGTCCTCCCTCCCTCATGACTACCCCAGTCCTCCCTCCCTCATGGCTCCCTCAATCCTCCCTCCTCATGACTCCCCCAGTCCTCCCTCATGGATCCCTCAGTCCTCCCTCCTCCTGGCTCCCGCAGTCCTCCCTCCCTCATGGCTCCCTCAGTCCTCCCTCCTCCTGGCTCCCTCAGTCCTCCCTCCTCATGACTCCCCCAATCCTCCCTCATGGATCCCTCAGTCCTCCCTCCTCCTGGCTCCCGCAGTCCTCCCTCCCTCATGGCTCCCTCAGTCCTCCCTCCCTCATGGCTCCCTCAGTCCTCCCTCCTCCTGGCTCCCTCAGTCCTCCCTCCCTCGTAGCTCCCTCAGTCCTCCCTCCTCCTGGCTCCCTCAGTCCTCCCTCCCTCATGGCTCCCTCAGTCCTCCCTCACTACCTCAGTACTACCCTCAGTCCTCCCTCCTTCCCTCATGACTCCCTCAGTCCTCCCTCCCTCATGGCTCCCTCAGTCCCCCCTCCCTCATGACTCCCTCAGTCCTCCCTTCCTCATGGCTCCTTCAGTCCGTCCTCCCTCATGGCTCCCTCAGTCCTCCCTCGTGGCTCCCTCAGCCCTCCCTCCCTCCCTCATTTTTACGCTCAGGCCCTCCCACCTCCCATAGGTGTTGATATTGACCTTCCTCACATCATATTATTTGAGTCCCCGCGCGCACTCCCTCACTGTTTACACTAGACTGGCTTGGGCCTGGTGCTCCTTTGTTCTTGGGTTTGAGAAACTGGTGACTCTCGGTGTCACGCGTTTGGACCCCCTCTCCTCCCCTCCCCTCCCCTCCCCTCCCCTCCCCTCCCCTCCCCTCCCCTCTCCTCTCCTCTCACTGAGATCGAGTTCAGAGCTAACTGTAGCCCTTGGGGGTGGACTTCGCCCCACGTAGCAGTTGTTCTGCGCTGCAGGCATTTAGTTTCTGGTTCCCTGCCTGCTGCCCGTGCAAGAGCACTGATCGGGACTCAACATGGGCTGCTTGTCTTGTCTGCCCTGCCACGGAACGCTAAGCCTGGGAGGGGCCTCAGGACCCCGTCTTTTTCTTGTCTTGTCTGCCCTGCCACGGAACGCTAACCCTGGGAGGGGCCTCAGGACCCCGTCTTTTTCTTGTCTTGTCTGCCCTGCCACGGAACGCTAAGCCTGGGAGGGGCCTCAGGACCCCGTCTTTTTCTTGTCTTGTCTGCCCTGCCACGGAAAGCTAACCCTGGGAGGGGCCTCAGGACCCCGTCTTTGCGCCTGGTTGGATAATGGGACATTTCCTGGGACAGGAGCTTGTCAGCCATCCACCAAGAGTAGGGTGCCACGCCACACAGCGGGTGTTGGTGTGGTGCCTCCCACCCACGCCGGGCTCTGTGCCCTCCTGCAGTTGTCAGAGAAACCCCGCTGCCTGTCCGACTTTTTTCCTAAGGAAGTGCCCTAACAAACTTGAGACTTGTGAGTTCTCTTTGTTGAAATGTTCTTTGATGCGGCTGTGGTGTGGCCATGTTAGATCAGATGTGCGCCTCTTCAGTAAAGGCCCAGCCAGCTCTGGGGGAGAATCATGAGGCCCCCAGCCCTGGTGTCAGGGCTCCAGCGAGGAGGGCGAGAGGGACAAACACAGGAAGTGGCTTCCAGGCCAGGGTGTGCACAGGAAAGAGCCTGCCTCCTGCCCCTGTGCCTGCTGCGCGCTCGCCAGGGCCTCGTGGGCCCCGCGCACTCTGTGTCATGGAAAGCGCCTGGAGCCCGGGAGCTGCCCGCGCACTCGGGGACAAGTTGCGTCCTGAAGGCTGGCTCCTGGGAGCACCTGGCACACCTGGGCCTGCTTTCTCATTAGCAGCTCCGAGCAGTCGCAGGATGGAAGGAGTCCGTGTTTGCCGGGCTGGCGGCCGAGCCCCTCTTGGAGACTGGCTTTGCGTGCAGTGGTCCAGGGCCCGGTGTACATCTTCAGGCTGGCATGGTTGGCAGGCAGGGTCTGAGAGGCCCCTCGCTCCCGGGGACAGCAGGCCCGGGCTGCAGCGGGGGCCCCTCTGGGCGGACACACTCCCCTCCGGGTGTTTGCAGCCAGGGCTCCGCCCCAGGTGCCAGCGAGCGAGCTGTGCCATCAGCCCTGACAGGACTCCTGGCTCCCCCAAGGGCGCGTCAGTGTTGTGATTGTTAGAAGCCGGCTGGGGGAGGGGAGGTGATGAAACACACGCCTGCCGGTGGCTCCAGGAAGCCGCCCTGGGCCCTCGAGAGGCACACGGGGTTTATCTGGGCGCAGCCTCCGGGCCCCAGCCAAGGGAAGCCCGGGCAGTTCCGTGACGCCAGCAACAACCCCCACCCCCGCCCTGCGAGCTGCTGGGAACAGGGGACCGGTGACAGCCTGCCTGTGACACTTCCTATCTCAGCGCCCATCAGGTGGCCGCGGTGGACAGAGGGGACGTTGTGCGCTGGTTCACTAAGGCTCTTGCCAGCTTCTGTCATTTCCTCTCCATCTGCCAAAAATCACACGCCAGCAGTGGGCGTGGCGGGCGTGCGGGGACTCTGCGATTGACCCCCTAGAGGGAAGTGAAAAAGGAAGCCTGGGCCCCTGTGTTTGTCCCGGCTCTGACACAACGGGGACCCTGCTCCCAGCCCGAGCAGGCCCCAGAGGCCTCCGTGGTGACTCACCTGTTTTGCAAGTCCGTGAACACATCGGGCAGGGACACCCTCGCCCAGCACCAGAGCACCGAGGTCCACACCTGGCGCCTGTCCTGGGCGGGGGCCCGTCCCGGCAGAGAGCCGTTCCCACCCCGCTCCCCGCCAGAGCAGGAGCTCGGAGGCCCCGGGCACTCGCGGCTGTGGTGGGGTCAAGCAAACGCCGGCCTGTGCTGTGCCGAGCCGAGCCGAGCACAGCCGACGGCGAGCTTGGCCGCCAGCGTCTCCTTGTGCCTTTTGTCTGCTCGTAGCTCCGCGTGGGGACGGCTGCCCTGACGCTTTCTCTGTTTCTGTTCTCACAGTAAATGAAATCATACGGAACGACCTGTCCAGCGCCAACACCCACTCGTAGCTCGCATGTTGGAGGTCACGCAGCAGCTGTGTGCCGGTTCGTGGGGACAGCTGAGCCCGGCTCCCGCGTCCTTGCCTGAGTGAACTGAGCACAGCTGGTGTCACTCGGAACTGCCAGCCTACCGAAAGCTAGGAGCTGCGGCGTTTGTCGTATGGACAATGAAGTCGCTTGCTGGCGTGGCGGGCGGGCGGGCGGTGGCTGCTGCCTCTCCTGCAGAAGTCATCTCATCGGGGCCGGCGGGGCGAGCCAGGGAGGACTGTGCAGCCGCCCTGAGGGGGCCGGCGGCGCCTGGCCCCACCGCGCCCCTGGACTCAGCACTGGAAGTGCCTTATTTACCCCGACCGCCGCGTTCCAGCAGCAGAACTGAGCGCTGAATTCTACCGCGAGAGTGTTTGTAGGAGCAGCAGTTATCAAACATGGCGTTGTGAGGCTTGATCCTTCGCATCAGTGAAGAGAACACAGGGGGGCTCGAGGTTGTGCGCGAGCCCTGGCGGGGGTTCCCTCCCGTGACTCGGCTTCTCCTGGGCTGTAGCATGCAACCTGGTTGCCTTACCCCGTGTGCTGTTGAGATCGTCCAAGCTGTCACCTCTGCTCTGTCACAGGTACTTCCTCCTCCGTGTCCCCAAAGCCACAGGGTTGCTACAAGCAGCATGCTAGGACCTCTGTTTTAATCTGGCTTCGAACGTAGCACAAGGAAGCTGAATAGCACAGACAGGTTACTGGACAAAACAAGGAATCGCTGTGCTCCAGGGTGACCTTGCATTTGCATGTGTGTACATAGATAGGCTTGCATTTATGGATGAGTGATGAGTAGCCCAGGTGGGGAGCCCGCGTTAGCAATAACCAGCATCCGTCTTGGGAAGCGAGCTAAGACCCAAAGTGGGGGTCTGTCCCCACCGCCACCCCTCTGACGGGCACGTGCCTGGGCTCCTGCACGTTCGGGAGCCCTGCAGACAGCCGGTGCCCCAGGCTGCCAAACGGCAAAATTGGAAAGTGACTGTAAATAGCACGACGCAAGGGGTGTAATATATTTGTTCAAGTGTAACGTTGTTCCACGAAGCCTTAGAGCCCTCTGCTTCCCCCAAGAAAACAGCAACCAAAAACGAGCTCCAGTCCGTAGATGCATGTGAGTTCAGACTAGCTACTGTCCTGTGTAGGTTAGTGTAGGTTTTACTACTGCGTTTTGTACAAGTAACTGCTTACTACGCGCTAATACTAGCAGTGACCTGTTGTTCCATATAACCAAAAAGCATGGTTTCGTTAAAACATGTTTAACTGATACTTGTGCCTTAGGAATTAATGCCCCCTTATGGAACAAGCCTGAACTGCACCCGCGGTGGTGTCCCTGTCCCTGCAGGTGGGCGGGCGGAGAGCTCTCCCCAGGACCAGTGACCTCCGAAACGTCTTTCGGGTGGCTCTGCCTTGCAGTTTCTGGCTCACAGAAAGAAACTAAAGCTGAAGCTGTAGTGTAGCGTTCGCGCAGGACCCTGGAGAGCTGGCGTGGGCCACGCGTGTGCGCCGTGGCCGCCCGCCCTGTCCCATTCCCGGTGTCCTAAGACGTGCATGAGCGTTTCTCAGTAGACTGTCACATGGGAAGGAGACGTGTGGTTTGCGTTTCAGCTGTCTTTGTAGTTAGAACAGACCCAATAAAACAGTATTCTTGCTGGACTGTCTGCGAGTGTTCGTTCTGGGTGTGGGAAGTCCCACGTTGTCCGTCAGTGTTTCTGCCGCGTGTGAGGGCTGCAAAGCTGCGCTGCCCACGACCCGGGGACGTGGGAGTGGCTCTGGCCGAGCGCCTTCCCGCTGCTCAGCTGGGGGAACCCCTCAGCCTCGGTGGGGCCGTGGCCCGATTCCCGAGCGCTCTAGGCAGAGCTTCAGAAACGCCCACCAGGCGAGGTGGGGATGAACTTTGGCTCCTGCCAAATATTTTCACTCAGAAATGTCCGGGGTGAGGCGTGGGCCACACACATACTCGCTGCACTTTGCTCATCGCTGCGGCGGGAGACGCTGGCCTGGGTGCCGGCCCCCTCGCTTCCCTGCGCCGCCCTTCTGCCCGCACCCCTGTCTCCTGGGAAAACGCTGCTAGCCAGTGTGTCAAGTTCAAGACTCTCGGAGACGCGCTTTGCTCTCCGACCAGAGCGTGCACTGGGCCCTGTTTCCTTGTGAGAGGCTGGCAGAGTGCGAGCAGCAGAGAACAGCGCAGCTCTGCCCGCACGGCTCGGCCAGGGCCTGGCAAGGGGCTGGGAAGGGATTGCGCGTGGAGGTTTGGGGGCGGGGCGTCCACGTTTTCAGAATGTCTGCGCTGCTGGAGCGTAAGGAAGACTGGTGCAGCCCCAGTCTGGTCCGGGCCGCACCCCGTCGGGGACGTCGACCCCAGGCGGAATGAGAGGAAGGTCCCGCACCCCCACCCCCGGCCCTGCTGGAGCTGCCTGCCTGGGTGTCCCGGCCTGTGGTTTGTATCATGAAGGAGACACCAGAAGCTGTTGGTTTCAAAGTCTGCTTTTTTAACCCCTTTCTCCACACCCCCCCATTCAATCTTTATATTCCAGAAATAAAAATGTAACCCATAACTAGATGGGTGGTCTCTGAGTGCTGTGACCTTGGTGACGAGGAGCGCGCTGAGTGAGCCGCGGGGCTGGGCTGGCCCGAGAGCTGCTGGGCGCCGTGTGCTGTGTGGCCATGCGTGCGGTGTCCTGGGAAGCCAAGAGAGGCGTTGCTGCCGGGGCAGGCGCCTTCCCAGGGCCCACTGCCTCTCGTGGCTCATGCCGTGGGTGCTGCACTTGGAGACGGCCGGGGCAGCCACGCTCAGCGCTAGACTCCGTCTGCTGGGCCCCTGTGTCTGAGGCTGCGTGAGATAAGAATTCTCGGGGTCCTGCCTTGTCTCACGAGCTGTCCCCTCCCCGCCGCAGCTCCACGGGAACAGCTCCCCCTGCTGACGCTGCCGCTGCCGCTGCCGCGTGCCGGCCACGGAACCAGGAGCTGGCCGTGTCTCCTCCGTGCCTACCGAGCACTGTGAGAGCGCGTTCTGTGTGGAGAGCAAGACCCTCCCTGCGTTGTTTGGGAGGACAGATGATGGGCGGAGGACGAGAGGGGCTGAGCTGGAGGGAGTGGACTCTTGGTTAAGAGCCATTGTTTGGCCGGCGCCGTGGCTCACTAGGCTAATCCTCTGCCTGCGGCGCCGGCACACCGGGTTCTAGTCCCGGTTGGGGTGCCACATTCTGTCCCGGTTGCTCCTCTTCCAGTCCAGCTCTCTGCTGTGGCCCGGGACTGCAGTGGAGGATGGCCCAAGTGCTTGGGCCCTGCACCCCATGGGAGACCAGGAGAAGTACCTGGCTCCTGGCTTCGGATCAGTGCGATGTGCCGGCCGTGGCAGCCATTGGAGGGTGAACCAACGGCAAAAGGAAGACCTTTCTCTCTGTCTCTCTCTCTCACTGTCCACTCTGCCTGTCAAAAAACAAAAACAAAAAAACATCCATTGTTTGCTCTCTCTGAGTAGGGGTGAAGTTCCCACGAGGTGCACATCACCCTTGCTGGGCACACAGGGGCATTCTGCAGCACCACCTCTGTCGTGGCCATGGCGGCTTTGCCACCCAACCCCGCCCTCTGCGCGTTCCCGGCCACCTCAGCTCCCCTCTCCGACTCTGGTGGTTCTGTAGCAGGTGAGCCACACAGCGTCGTGCTTCGGGGGTCTGTCCACACCACCTCCCGTGTCCTGGCTTCGTCCCTGTCCCACTGCACGGTCGATCTTCCCGGTTTGTCCAGTACCAGCTGGCAGGCACTGGGTTGTTGCCCCTCCGGGCTGCTGTGTGCATGCGTGCAGCTTTTCACGCAAGTCTGTGTTCAGGCCTTGGGGGCACGCACCTAGGAGTGGCATTCCTGGGTAATACGGTAACTGCTTAGCATTTCGAAGAACTATTTTCCCCCTGCTCCATGTTTAAATCACCCACCCCTAAGACAGACGTTGGCTCGCTAACCTAATTTGGAACCACATATGTGAAGCACATCATATTTCTAATTCTTTAAGCCAGGAGAATCGAGTTAGGTGCGTGATGACTGAGTGCGCAGAACTGCAGGAGACGGGGCCCTGGGACCCCGCATGCGTGAGCCGCTCCCGGGGCCAGCCACATCGCCGGGCGCCGGCAGGGGTCTGCACCGGCCGAGGTTCCCTGAAGCAGTCGACCCTTAGGTGGCAGCTTCTCGGCTCGGGGCCCAGCACCCAGCTCAGCCCCGCTCGCCTGTCCTGCTGCGTGGGTCCGTGGCCCACGGCGTTTCACGTGTGCGGGCCTGGGTTCCCACGTTCCTCAAAGTCCCTTCCAAGCCGTTTCCAAGTTTAATTTCAGCCAAAAGGAGGAAGAGCACAGATGAGGCTATTTAGGGGCAATTTGAGTCACCTCTGGAAGGGAAGGAGTTTGAGTGACTCAAGCCCACACTGTCCATCTCCCCAGTGGCCGCCGCCTGGCCCGGCCTGGCCCGGGGGCCCGTGCCCCACTCCCCTTGCCCTCTCCACCCACGCCGCTCTTCGGCCGGCTCAGGGCCCTGGAGATGTGGAGCCATGGTGCAGGGTGGCTTTGACACACCGCGGCTCCCCAGACGCACCCCTCTCCAGGAGGCCGGCCCAGGTCTCCGCTTCAGAGTGGCTCCCTCGGCTGGAGGGAGGCCATTCGAGGCCCCTCGGTGGCCCGCGGCTGCCGGCCCCTGCCGCAAGGGCTCCCGCGGGTCCCAGGTGCTGGTTCGCAGGGTGGGTGCTCGAGACGCCGGCTGAGACCCAGGCTCATGCGGCCCCAGCGTGCCCAGGGCGCAGAGAGCTGGGGTGTGCACGGCCACATCCCCTCCCCTTCCAAGAACTCCCGCTGGGCTCCCTGCTCACCTGTCCACGCCCGGGAGCGCCGAGCCTCCGCTCCCTCTTATCGAAAGACAGGAGCCATCTTGAGTCCTCCGCACAGCCGTGAGGCAGTGGCCGTCCCCGAGCAGTCCCCGGGACCCTGGGGTCCGAGGAGGCCCTGGCAGGGCTGGGAGGCAGCAGGGTGGGCAGGCTCACCTCCCAGGCCAGCCCTGGGCCTCCTTGCCCTGCAAACCCCGCCACTCCCGGCCCCCGGGGACTTGGTTGCCTCGGTGACTGCGTGGCCCCAGGGATGGGTAAGAGATGCAGAGCGGCTCCTTGCTGCTTCCACTCCCCACCAGAGCTGGCCACGTGGGGAGGCCACGGAGGCCCCAGGTGACGGCGAGCACCAGGCATGTGAGCAAGACAGAGACAGAGAGAGACAGGAAGGAAGGAGTGATGGGGGAGAGGGAGAGGGAGAGACGCAGTAACAGACAGAGACAGGAAGGAAGGTGTGGTGGAGTGAGGAGCGCGAACGCCGTGCTCCCTTCTAAGCCGATGGAGGACTGAGTTCTGCATGTCGGGGGAGGGTGCTGGAGTCTGGAATGGAGGCGCTCACACTGGTGGGCTGCCCGAGTGACGCCTCCGTGGTTCCTTCTGGGAGCCCGGGCCAAGCTGTGGGCAGGGGAGAGCCCCGGCGTCGCAGGTGTCTGAGCGGGCCTGGCGCGTGCCGGGACCTGCTGCCAGAGACTTCCTTCCCCCAGAGAGCCTGATCGCCCCTCCCCCCTTCTCTTCCTCCACTGCCTTTAGGGCTCAGGCCGCAGGAGGCTCAGGACAATGAGCAGGGCGAGGCGGGCAGTCAGGTGTGGACACAAAACCCACCCCTGCCCTCCCAGAGCAACACCGCCAAAGCCGACCATGCTTTGCCGGGCTGTACGAGGCCATCACTTTGCTCTTCAGGCTCTGGTCTGGTCTTAGGATCAGAGCAACACTGGCCCCAGGGTGAGCTGGGACTGCTGGTTCACTCCCCAAATGGCTGCAACAGCCAGAGCTGGGCCATCCAAAGCCGGGAGGCAGGAGCCAGGAGCTTCTTCCAAATCTCCCGTGTGGGTGCAGGGCCCGAGGACCTGGGCCATCTTCCATAGCAAAGAGCTGGATCGGAAGTGGAGCAGCCGGGACTCGAACTGGCGCCCTTATGAGATGCCGTACGCCACAACGCCAGCCCCTCATGCACTGTTTGTTATTTGGCCTATGTCTCCCCTTTCTGTTTTTCTGACTTATTGGATAAGCAGGGTTTGGGGGTGCCTGCGGCACCCTGGGCAGGTGGGGAACACCTTGCCCATCCCCCACCTCACAGGCCGAGGAGCCGCGGGCGGTGCCTGCCCACAGGCCCTCCCCACACCGCTCCCAGAACGTTCTCCCTTCGGAGATGCCGTGTCTGCCTCCAGCGTCCGAGTCGCGCAGGAAGCCTTGCTCCCTGGTGCTGGGCGCTTCCCGAGAACTGTGGACGCACAAGCAGCTGCGGAAGACCAGCCCCTCCCCCACACTCCCCCAAAGTGGGGCGGGCGCAGGCGCGGGCGTGGCCGCCGGTGCCTATTCAAGCCCACTAGATTTTTTTTTTTTTTTTTTTGGACAGGCAGAGTGGACAGTGAGAGAGACAGAGAGAGAGAAAGGTCTTCCTTTTCCATTGGTTCACCCCCCAATGGCCACTGCAGCCGGCGCGCTACGGCCGGTGCACCACGATGATCCGATGGCAGGAGCCAGCAGAACTCAGTCAGTGGTGCCCGTGTGTCGTGGGCTGCGCCAGCCCGGGCCGGGGAGCTCCCTTCTGCACTGCTCTGAGGGCCGTGCGCCTCGTGCTCGGCGCTGCGGCCGAGACCCTCTGGAGCGCGGCTGAGGGCGGCAGCTCCCCCTCAGGAGCGCCCTCCTGTCTCCCTGTTCTGTGTTCTGTGGACTTGGTTCCTGACGCCATTTCTGCACGTCCAACCCCACCCGCCAAACTCTACTCCAGCACTGTAGTTTTCAACTCTAGGATTCTGGTTTGGGTCTGTCTTTATACCCTGCGTGCTCAATCTTCCCCCGGCGTGGAAGTCGTTGTAACGGTGGTGGTATCTGGTGTAACGGTGGTGGTACCTGTTGTAATGGTGGTGGTATCTCTGTTGTAACGTGGTGGTATCTCTGTTGTAACGGTGGTGGTATCTGTTGTAACGATGGTGGTATCTCTGTTGTAACGGTGGTGGTATCTGTTGTAACGTGGTGGTATCTCTGTTGTAACGTGGTGGTATCTGTTGTAACGGTGGTGGTATCTGTTGTAACGTGGTGGTATCTGTTGTAACGGTGGTGGTATCTGTTGTAACGTGGTGGTATCTGTTGTAACGTGGTGGTATCTGTTGTAACGTGGTGGTATCTGTTGTAAAGGTGGTGGTCTCTCTGTTGTAACGTGGTGGTATCTGTTGTAACGTGGTGGTATCTGTTGTAACGTGGTGGTATCTGTTGTAACGGTGGTGGTATCTCTGTTGTAACGGTGGTGGTATCTCTGTTGTAACGTGGTGGTATCTGTTGTAACGTGGTGGTATCTCTGTTGTAACGCTGGTGGTATCTGTTGTAACGTGGTGGTATCTTTGCTTGACGACTCTGCCGTCTGATTCATGCTGGGCTGCTTGATCGCTTGAACTTTCTTCTCGTCATGGGGTAGAGTCTTGTGCTTCTTCCAGCACGTGCTGCTTTTCGGCGGGCGTCAGGCGCTGTGACTCTGACCTCCCGCACGCGCCTGTGTCCTTGTGAGCATGCTGGACTTCCTTCCAGGAGGCAGCCCGCCCTCCCGCCCTCCGGCTCTCACGCCTCGGTGAGTAGGACCCAAGCGGTGTCAGGCTGGGCCCAAGTTTTCCCTTTTGAAGCCAGTTCCTCGTGAGCACAGTGCTGGGTGCCGTGAGTCTGGCCACGCTGGGTCAGGTCCCCCCGCTGCCCCCCGCCCGGCCTGGGTTCCTCCCCAGCACGCAGGGGCTTCCCCGCAGACACACAGTGGCCGGAGACCCTGGCGGAGCTGCCGCGCCCTCCCTCCGGGCAGCTCCCTCCTGTCTGGGAACTCACCCTGAGACTCCTCACCTCCGGGGCCCTCTCCCTGCGCGGGGGGCCTGGAAGCTTCGCCAGGCCGGCAGCCGAGGCCTCGCCCTGCTCGCCTGTCCCCCGGGGCCGGCTGCCTTCCACAGCCTGATGTCGACCGTCTAACACATGTTTCATATATTTCGTCCGCTGTTAAAAGCTATTTTGGTGAGAGAGCAAATCTGGTCCCTGTTAGCCCCTCTTGGCTGAAAGCAGAGGCTCTGATCCCGGCATTTCAGGGCTTCCTGAGAAGGCCAGTTTCAGTGGGAGCAGTAGTGCACCTCCCTCTGCCTGCATTTTATGTCCTGTAACAATAATGCTATTCAAATGGAAACGGCCTGTCTGGCCAGGAGTGCGGCTCCTGATCACCAGCTCTGCCTTGGGGCCTCGTATAATTTTAATCGGAAGGGAAGCATCAAACAGAGGCTGAACAACAGCCCCAGCTGCCAAATATGCTTTTTACCTGGAGGAAGAACCAAAGATCCTGGGGAGGAGCCAAGAGGTTTCACAGAAGCAACAGAGGCAAAGCCGTGGCTGCGTCCCCCGGGCGTGGGGCCCGCGGCCGGGCTGCACGTCTGCGGGCTCCTCCCCAGCGCGCACCCGGCTGGCGCGGCGCCAGGGCAGCACCCGCGGCTCGTCTGTGTGTGTGTTTCGCCAGAGAGCGCAGCAGGCGGCCCCTGGGCTGCCCCTCGTTTCTGTTTCCACGCACTGCACCTGGAAGCCCTGTTCACGGGGACGACCTTAATCTGGAATTCGGAATAATTGGATATTAATGATGATTTGGCCGGGTGTAAGTTTACCTTTCAACTTTCTGGTGAGAAAGAGGTTTGCCAAGCGATTTAATCACTTAAAACAAGAGTGCAAGCACCACCCTTGTGGGAACTGTTTTAAAGACTTTGGGAACACTCATTGTTTGCATGCAAATGAGGCTGCTAATTATGAGATTTATTTTCCTATTCATTGGAGCAGGCCCAGCCGGACCTTGACTTGAAAATATGCTATTAGCAATTAGCACCTTAATGACAAACACTTGGAAGAAATAAAGCAGATTTTCAGAGGCCCTGTGATTCAGACCTGTCCTGATCTAGACTGTACTCAGCCTGGTTTGTAACCTGTCACGAATGTCACTCAGCCGTGGCTTCCAAGGTGTTTTCAGATGCGCTGTACCTCACGTGGCCCTCAAAGCTGCCCCCCGGGGGGGGCAGCGGCAGGTGGATCTTCTAAAGTGCCTACGCTGTGGGGGGAGAGGAGCTTCCTGACACCCGTCTGTCTATGCGTTATCCATCCATCCGTCCGTCCTTCTTCCCTCTGTCCACCTGCCCATTGGCCACTTACCCACCCACCTCCCTACCTACCCATCCCTTCACCCACCCATCTGTCCACCATGCATCTGTCCATTACCAACCTCCATACCTGCCTGCTCCACCCGTCTGTCCACCGTCTGTCCATTCTCCAGCCATCCATTATCCACCCGTCCAACCATCTACCCACCAATTCTCCACCCATCCACCCTTCTACCTACCAATTCTCCATCCACCCACCCATCCACCCGTCCACCCACCCATCCACCCACCCATCCACCCACCCATCCACCCATCCACCCGTCCATCCACCAGCCATTCTCCAGCCACCCATCATGCTGCGTCCGTTCCCTGTGCCTGCACCCATCCACTACCCACCGCTATCCACCTCGCCAGCCAGCCACTCCCATGGGCTGACATGTTACTTTTGTCGCCCACATCTTGTGAGAGCAGCCCACTTTTCAGAAGAGTTCACTGAGGCCCAGCGAGAGTAGGGTGCAGAGAGCAGCCTGCCTGGTGCAGGCTCCAACACCTTTGCCAGTTTGGCTAACCCAGGTTCTGCGCGAGGCGCGTCCAGAACACTGAGGCAGTGACGAGTGTCTGGCTTCGTGAGCAGCGCCAGCTGGAGCCGTGGAAGGGGAAAGCCAGGGGAGGGCTGGGGTGAGGTCCGGGGGTGGCTCTGCAGGCGCCCCCCCTGCCCTGCGGCTGCCCTTGCTGCAGACATCCTGGGGGTCCCTGCTGCCCCTCCTGTCCTGCAGACTCTGTCTCCGGGCCGACGTGAATCCCGCTGGGGCGGCTCAGCCCAGGTGGGGGGGCAGATTCTCTTAGGGACCAAGTCCAGGTCATTTCTGCACCCTGTCCTTGGGCCACAGGTCTCTGAGGAGGCCCCCGGGGCCCTGCGCCTCGCATCCTGCCTGTGTGGTGGGTGGGCTGGGAGCGCCCTCAGGGACTCACGTCCTGTTTCTCTGGAGCCAGTGCGGAGCCCTGCGCACTGACGAGCCTGCCGTGCCTGGGACGTCCCCGGGGTCGGGCCAGGGCCACGGTGCCAGGTTGGGAGAGGCACAGTAGCGGCCTGTGCACCACGTGTGGACCCAGGGACTGGGCTGAGAGGGCGAATACATGGATCAAGGTCTCGGGCTGGTGCCTACGCGCCCGCCTCGTCTGTGCCCCATGTTTGGTATCCTGTGCATGGCTCTCAGCGCCAGCTGCAACCTTGTGGTCGTGCGGCCAGTGGTGGGGACAGGGGGCCCCGCATGGCCTCTGGAGCTCCGTACCCCAGTGCTTCACACCCTCAGGCCCCCTACTGGCCTCCCCAAGTCGAAGCTGCCCATTTCCCCAGGGCTGGGGTTGGGTGCTGGACACTGAGAGGGGCACCCCAGCACCCACACCCACTGGGTTCTGGGAGACCCCTCCTCAGGCAGGGTGGGGCACTGGGGCGCTCCCGTGTGGCCGGGCTCTGCCTCTCCTTTTGGCTGCTTGCCGTCGCCCCAGGCCTGCGCCCTCTGATGCTAATACGGCACCCCGCTCTCTCCCGGGCCCCAGGTCAGGCTGCGAAACCCTCTCGGAGGGGAGCCCCTGCTGTGCACGAGCAAAGCCCACCGCCTGGCTGCTCGCCCTGCCCTTCTGGGTGTCCACGGCGGTCCTGGGCGGCCGGGGACCAGGAGAGAGGGCTGGGCCCGCTCCGCTCTGTGGCCCAGGGGTCCCCGCGACTCGGCACCTGCAGTCCCGGGCAGCTGTGCAGAGTAAAGATGGCTGCAGTCTTGTGGTGAGCCGTGCAGCCCCACCCCGCGGTCTCGGTGTGTCTGGGGGCGGCAGAGCTGGAGGTGGTGGTCTCCAGCCCACCTGAGAACTCTCGCCCCACCCCCCAGGTCATCGACATCCCAATCATCCCATTAACCAGAGATTCCCGAGTGATGAAATCCCAGGTGGTGTCGCGTCTAATGAGGAGCGGGGGAGGGAGCCTCCTGGGGGGGATCTGCACCACCCGCCCCAGCAGGGGGAGCAGAGCAGGCGCTAATTAGGGGCGAGTGGATGAGATGGGGCCTGTCCCGGACCGAGCAGCCACTCACAGGCGGGGCTGCCGGGCTGCCCAGGGAGCTGCCGTGTGCGAGCTGGGAAAGCGGGTCTGGGACCCGGAGCAGCAGCCGTGGTCTGGGGCACAGACAGAGGGCAGCCGGGTGCCCGGTGTCTGCACGGGGCCCTCCACTGCGCCCTGGGCTCCAGGACAGACTCTGGCTTTGTTGCGCGTGGGACTGCTTCTCCAGCGCTCACTCCAGCCGGAGGTGCTGGACATGGTGGCCACGGAGTGCAGGGCACGCTGGAGCCGCCACAGGCAGCACAGGGAGGCTTCCCCCGCAGGAGGCCGCCGACCTCCCTGGTCACACGCACACAAGACAGCCGGTGTCGTGGCCGCCTTGCCTGCGAGCCGGCCTTTCCAAACGTTCCTAGCCGGGATTTACTTTCTCTGCCGTGTCCCCAACCTGCACTGCTGTTCCCTGACTCAGCTCAGCTTCCGGGTCCCCGCTTCCGGGGGCCGCCCACCAGGCCCCGGAGGCGCAGGCGCCAGGGCTGTGCGGCGTCCGGCCCAGCAAGCTCTGTGCCTCCCAGTGGTGAAGCGGTCGGTGCTGGTGCTGGGGCCGCTCGTCAGCTCAGCCTCAGTTTGAATCCAGAGCCTCGTGCAGCTCCCCACCCTGCAGAGCGAGAGGCGCTCCCACTGCCCAAGGCCACTGCGCAGCCACCGGTCCTGCGTGGCCCCTGAGGTGTGGCCAGAGGGCTGAGCCCCGAGCACCCTGGTCGCCCAGGGGCCCTGCCCGTCTGCCCCAGCCCTGTGAGCAGGGCT
Source organism: Oryctolagus cuniculus (assembly GCF_964237555.1). Classification (NCBI taxonomy): domain Eukaryota; kingdom Metazoa; phylum Chordata; class Mammalia; order Lagomorpha; family Leporidae; genus Oryctolagus; species Oryctolagus cuniculus. Next base: position 535,635 of record NC_091441.1, on the reverse strand, counting down.
TATTTGTTGCAGCTGATTTCTCAACAGTGTTGCAGTGGATTCGTTTCTGAGAGGAAGAGCGTGGTGGGGGCACCACACAGACCCCGGGAGTCGGGTGAAAGCAGGCTTGAGGCAAGCAGCCCGCGGACTCGTTTATTACCGTTGGAACCACATCTTATATAGCCAAGACCAGCCAATCTGGTCAAGGGGCGGCCTATGTCCCAACCAATCACAGCCTGTTGCCAGGCAGGCCCCGTTGCCAGGTGGGCTTCAAAGCCACTCCTGAGTAACTGACTCTCGCTTGCCAGTGGCCACCTTGGCATGGCCCTCTCATTCCACCACACTTATTCTTGCTCGAGATCCTTCATCCTTTTATTTTATTTATTTGAAAGGTAGGGTTAGAGACAGAGAGAGGGGTCTTCCGTCAGCCGGTTCACTCTCCGATGGCCACAACAGCCGGATCTAGGCCAGGCTGAAGCCAGGAGCCAGGAGCTTCTTCCAGTCTCCCACGTGGGTGCAGGGGCCCAAGCACTTGGCCATCTTCCACGGCCTTCCCAGGCCGCAGCAGGGAGCAGGATCAGAAGTGGAGCAGCCAGGACTTGAACCGGCGCCCATGTGGGATGCCGGCGCTGCAGGCAGCAGCTTTACCCACCACAGAGAATGCAGCTCCAGTGACAGGAGCCCCTGGGCTGGGCTTGGGGCAGGCAGAGCCAGGCTCCCTGCCACTATTGGTGGGTATGGGGGAGGCCTGGGCCCAGAGGGGGAGCTGCATTCGTGGGCAGGCCCGCCTCCTCCTCCAGGCCCTGGGAGACCCCAGCCTCCGCAGCACTCCAGCCCACACGTGGTTTCGTGCACGGTGACCCCCGCAGCCCCTGCCGCCTGCCCAGGGTCCCCTGTGCGCCCGAGGAGGTGGCCGCCCGTAGTCACACTGACACCACGCTGCCTACAACTCCTGCAGACCTCTGCTGCCTCTGCCATGGTCCAGGGCTCCGGGCCACGCCCCTGGGCCCGCCTGCCGGGTGCTGCCGGGCCGCCCACGTCTGCGCACGGTGCCACGCACATGGGGTGGGGGCGAGGTTCCCACGCACCCTCGCTCTGCGTGAGAGGCCGCATTATTCCCGTCCTCCGCGCTGCACCGCCCCAAGGACCCCACTTCAGAGAACATCAGCAGCAAGACGGTTCTGAGGACTTCGTAAAGGAAACTAAGGCAGTGGTCGGGGTTTCTGAAGGGACTCCCGCTGGGACATCCCCCGTGAGCCTCTCCCGGTGTCCCCCTGCCCACACGGCCCGCTCACCTGTGTGCTCCTCAACCACCCCTGCAGACAGCGCGCGGCTGAGGCAGGCGGCGGCACCCCGAGACCCCCTCAGCCAAGGGGGCGGCACTGAGCCCTGCGCCCAGGGGCCCAGGCGCGGCCCCGCCCCGCCTGCTCCGTGACAAGGCCCGGGAGTCTGCCAAACGCCCTGGCTCTTCCGGCCCTGTCTTCTAGCCTGCCCGGCTCTGGCACGGCGGACTGTCCCTGGGGGTGCTGCCCGCCCCCCGCACGTGGCTGGTGGCGACTGGGAGCAGCCCAGACGGCGCCCCGGCTCCCGGCGCTGCCTGCCCGTGGCCGGCCTGCCCCGACAGCTCGCCTCGCCTCGCCGACTGTGTTCCTAGACAAGGGCGCCTTGTCTCCCGCCCTTTCTTCTCGGTGGGCGAGCGGGCTTCTGTAGGTACCGAACGTGCGGTTTGCAAAGCAAACACTGCTCGCGCCTGCCCAGGCTGCGCCCTCGGCCTCCTGACGCCGCACCCCAGCGCAGGAAGCCGGAGTCCCCGCGCCCGGCGCTGACACGGAAACCCGTGCGGAAGCTTCAACCGCGGGGACCCGGAGACCCTGCTCCCCGGCGGCCCGAGGGGCGTCCCCCGCACAAGGCCCCGACAGGCTGAGCCGGCCTGGGGTCCCCGCGCCGAGCCCGTGGGGCGCGGACTGAGCTGTGGCGCTGCGTCCGCCTCGCCCGCCGAGCCGCGCGAGAAGAGGCGCGAGCCCAAGCAGAGGAGGCCATTCGGCCTCGAGCGGGCGGACACCCGGCCCCGGGGTGGCGCAGGCGGGCGTGCGCCCTGACTCCAAACCCAGCGACGCGGCCGTCTGGCGGCTTGACGGAGGCATGCTTCCAGAAGCTTCTGTCGAAACACTGCCGGCGCGTAGCTCCGCTGCTCTGTCACTCAAGTGGACGGACAGCGTCCGCAGCGTCCCCGCTGAAGCGAGCATCTGGGCCGGGACTGAGTGCGTGCGTCCCGCCCCCAGTGTGGGGCCGCATCCAATCAGAAGTCCCCACCGAGCAAAAGCCCGCCCTCTCCGGGGCGGCTCCCTCTGGCCCAGGTCTCCGCTTTGCTGAGTGTGGGTCCTGGTCAGTTCCGCGAGAGGCGGCCGCAGCAGCCCGAGAAGCGCGGTCGTCGAGTTTTGGTCGTCGTCCATGTTAGGATTTAGACTCCTGCGCCTCAGAGCCCACCGGGGTCACCACACCCCTATGCCCCCGGAGCTGCAGCCGCCGCCACCTGTCGGCCACCTAGCCGCGGCGTGGCCTGGGGCTGCAGCTCCGGGGCTCCGCCCTGGCCTGTCCACCTGCAGGCTCAGGACCGCTGGAGGGGACCCCTGGGCGGCTGCTTGCTCAGGCGCCTTCCCAGCCCGGGCCTGTCCACCTGATGTCCACGCTGCCGGCCCTGGTGCTGCGGCTTTGTGGGGAGAAGCCCTCCCCGTGGGCTGCCGGGCCGCGACAGAGCGTGCTCGCCCCGCACGCAGTGGGCTCGGGGCCAGGGCACTGACCGCCCGCCCCGGGAATGCCAGGGCAGAAGAGCAAGCTCCGCTGAGCCTTGCCCAGGACGCCGCGCGGCGGCCCAGCCCGGCTCCAGCGCCTCCGGAGCGGGGCTCCCACACGGACCCCTTGCCGCTGGGCTCTCCTTTGGGAAATGGGCCAGCAGTCGGAAGGGGTCGCGGGTCAGGCGTGGGCTGGATGTGGGCCCTCGGGCCTGTTTCTGAAGCTTGGTTGAATGGAGTTGGTGTTGTAGCAGGAACAGAGCACCGGATGGGGCGAGACACAGGAGGTTCTTCGTAAAATCTGCCAGGACCGTTTAGGATCTGCCTTATGGATTGAAATTAGGCGAACTGAGCTAAACCTGCCGTCGGTGTTGGTTCCCAGCGTGCACAGCCAGCCCTGGGAGCCACCGGCCCAGCTGTAAGCAGCGCCTCCTGGGGAATGCACCAGGTGAGTCAGGAGGGCTCCGCCCACGGAGTCACCTGTCTGCACCTGCCCGGGCATGGGGCTCCCCCGGGATTGCACTGACTTTCACGGTGAGGACAATGTCTAATTAAGCACCAGGGATCACCACGCACCGGCAAGGTGGCAGTGACGGCAAGAACCCAGCTGGCAACAAGGAGGTGGGCAGAGGCCGGCCTCGGGCAGCGTGGGGGCGCAGCGGCGGCCCGGCAGGCCCGGGGCTCCCAAGGCTCCGTTCCCTGAGATTGTCCTGGAAGGTCCCACAGGTCCAGCCTGAAGGACACGACGCCAGGACTCGCATCCCACACCCACCCTGTCCTTCATGCAGCAGCGTGAGAGGCAGAGGAAAAGTGGCAGGCAGAGGACAGAGGCAGTGGACAGAGGGGCAGGCAGGCAGGCAGCGGGCAGACAGATAGACAGGGGGACAGGCTGACAGTGGGGCAGAGACTCAAGTAGACAGAGGGGCAGGCAGACAGTGGGACAGACAGGTAGACAGAGGGACAGGCAGGTAGCGGGACAGACAGAGACAGGCAGACAGCAGGGCAGACAGTTAGACAGGGGGACAGAGACAGAGGGGCAGGCAGGCAGCGGGACAGACAGGTAGACAGAGGGACAGAGACAGCGGGACAGACAGAGACAGGTAGTCAGCGGGACAGACAGGTAGAGACAGGCTGACAGAGAGGCAGACAGACAGGTAGACAGAGGGACAGGCTGACAGCGGGGCAGGCACTCAGGTAGACAGAGGGGCAGACAGACAGGTAGACAGAAGGACAGGCTGACAGAGGGACAGACAGGTAGACAGAGGGACAGGCAGACAACGGGACAGACAGGTAGACAGAGACAGGCAGCGGGACAGACAGGTAGAGACAGGCTGACAGAGGGGCAGACAGGTAGACAGAGGGACAGGCTGACAGCGGGGCAGACAGACAGGTAGACAGAGGGACAGGCTGACAGTGGGACAAGCACTCAGGTAGACAGAGGGACAGGCTGACAGCGGGACAGACAGGTAGACAGAGGGACAGGCTGACAGAGGGGCAGGCAGGTAGACACAGGGACAGACACACAGACCAGAGAGGGACAGGCAGACCAACAGAGGGGCAGGCAGAGACAGAGGCAGACAGGAAGAGAACCAGAGATAGGGACACAGGCAGACAGAGTTCCCTGCCCAAATGCCTGCGTGACCGGGACTAGGCTGGTGCGAAGCCAGGACGTGGTCTCCCACATGAGTGTGGGACCCGAGTACCTGAGCAGTGGCAGCTGTCGTCGGGAGCCAGAACTGGGACTGGAACCAAGCACTCCCCATGGGACGGGGGTGCCCTGCGGCGTCTGGCAGTCACCCCAGGTGGCCGTGGCCTCGCGATCTCTTCCACCAACCACAGAACCCTCCCACGGCACACTAAGTACTGTGGCCGACGACGTGGGCGGGTTGCGCACTCTGAAGACCACGTGTATTTGAGTGGCACCCCAGTTTCGTGCCCACACTGAGGGCCTCACCGACTGACGGGTGTGTCCTGCACCCCACCCAGTGAGCTGTGACACCGTGGGAAAGACCCCTCTGCTCTGCCTTGAGCCGGGGTCTGGAGACGTGGGTGATGCGTTTCACAGCTCGGCTGGCGAGAAGTGACGCAGGAAGCCACGGCGCCTTGCCTCTGAGCTCGCACTGTGCTGGGTGGGCCCTGGAGATGCCGGCACCACCGCAGGCTGCGGACTCCAGTGGCCGCACGGGGAAGCGCTCCTGGGTTAACGGAGGAGCTGGATCTGCGCTCGCGGGGGCCTCAGGGCGTGGGAGGAGCTGGAGCCCAGGGAGGCCCTGGCTGCCAGCGGCTGCTCGCGAGTTTCCTGTGTCTGAGCTGTTTGGCTTGGAAAATGGAGGCGCCCGCCCGGCTGCAGTTCAACTTTGGAATCGCTGGCTGGCCAGGTGGGCGGGAGCCCTGGGGACTCTACCTTGAAGGTGATTGGACTGGCCTGAGCAGGACAGCCCACATCCGCCTGTAACGGACCTGGCCGCGGGTGCCCAACGCCGTCCCGATTCCTGGAGAGAGGAGAGACCTGGGGGGGTTCAGACGCTCCTCACGCCGCACCTGCTTTAGCGTCCCAGTGCCAGGTGACGGTGTGCGCAGCACGTGGCCGAGCCCCGGGCGGCCCCAGCTCTTGAACCAGCAGCTCCCGCTCAGATGCTGGGACAGGACTGCCTCGGGGTGGGGGGGCCACACACGGCGGAGCCCTGCCACCTGGAGGCCGTGGCTCCAGCTCACCCCCCCCTCCTCCTCCTCATTATCTCTATTTGGTCCACAATTTGGGAGAGGCCTCGTGGCCCAGGGAGGGACTGGAGCAGACCAAAGGCCACAAAGACCCCAGCCCACTTGGTGGAGTGTGGCCCGCCCCTCGGGGGTGTCATCTCCTTACTGGGGAGCTGCTGCGGGGGTCTGTGCAGGCAGAACCGAGGGCGCGAGGGCCAGCCGCCCCAGGACAGCCCTGCACCTGGAGGGTGAGGCCGCCTGCCCGCAGAGCAGGTTTTGAACTCTGGGAGACGCTCGGTGTCCCCGTGCTTCTGGTCCCGCTGGCAGGGGGCTGCCCTCGCACTCAAGGCCACCTCTGGAATGGAGCCCAGATGGAGAGGGGGCCAGAGGTGCCAGCAGCCAGGCTGACAGAGCCCCCGCCTCTCCGAGGAGCAGTGCTGGGCTCATGGCTGGTGGCAGGGAGAGGATGGCCTGGAGGCAGGCGTGGGGTGGGAGGTGGGCTGTCCCCGAGTGTGCTGCCCAAACCCGCTGAAGGGGGACAGGCAGGTGTGAGTGCCAGGCGTGGAGCCACGTGCCTTCTGGCACCCGGCCCAGGACTCCAGCCTGGGGACCATGGGGAGCCTGACCAAGTCCCTGTGCCTGGAAGGATCTCGGGCCTCCATGCTCCTCCCATTCCCACGGTCACGCAGGTTCCTGCCCGGGCCGCTGTGCTTGGACAGTCCAGCTCTTCCCGCTCACAGAAACCAAGAGCATCACGGGAAAGCATCCAGGTGCCTCGGAAGTGGACGGCGCCCATCCCGGGCCTGCAGAAGTGCAGTCAGCAACGACCGGCAGACGCGGGGCCTGGGCCAGCCGGGGCCTGGGCCAGCGGTGAACGGCGTCTCCCACGTGGCTGCTGCCCTTCCTGGTGAGCGCACAAAACAGAAGCGAAGGGCCCTGCACCCTGACTCCCGGACGTCTGTGCGTCACCCCCGGGGCGAGCACGTGGCAGGAGGTGAGCACGGGTGACAGAGGGGCACAGACAGGTGGACACAGAGGACAGGCGGACACTGACAGGTGCGAGTTGCTGGAGGTGGAACAGGGAAGGGAGGAGAGTCTGATGGCTCCCTGGTCGTGTGGTTGCTGGGACACAGGCTCCGCCAATGGACGCTGGGACAGAGGATGCTGGGACAGGGACACGGGACAGAGGATGCTTGGATGGGACACTGGGACAGGGGACATGGGACAGAGGACACTAGGACAGCAGATGTTCAGAATGGCGACACGTCCTAGCTGTGACGTCGGCAGACACACCGCCGCGCCTCCCTCCTGGCTCACTCAAGTGGGGCTGGAGCCTGGACTGCCCGCTTCGGGCCGCTGGCGGAGCCTCCCCGGGAGGAAGCTCCCAGCAGGGCGCCAGTGTGGGCGGCCTGAGGTGGGAGCCCCCTCCCCAGAGGCGAGGTCGGGGTGTCCTAGAGTCCCCGTTTCCAAGTCCACTTTAACTGAAACTCCGCGAGTCGCCTGGGAGAGGACGGCACACCCAGGCTCAGGGTTTGGAGCTCACGGCCCATGGACAGGCGTGGTCTGGTGGCTGATGCGGGAAAGAGAACAGCCCTAGGCCGGGAGGCGGCAGGGTGCGCGCTCGGCTGACCAACCCCACCCTCCACAGACGGCTGACCCCGGGCAGGGCAGCCCTGGCCGCCCGAGGCCTCCACTCAGCCACCTCCAGGTCCCCACCCTGCATCCCTCAGCATCAACCCAGGGGACATGGGACAGAGGACATGGGACAGGGACGCTGGGGACAGAGGACACGGGACAGAGGATGCTGGGACAGAGGACACTGGGAACAGAGGACGCTGGGAACAGAGGACATGGGACAGAGGACACTAGGACAGCAGATGCTGGGACAGAGGACATGGGACAGGGACACTGGGGACAGAGGACACGGGACAGAGGACGCTGGGACAGAGGATGCTGGGAACAGAGGACACGGGACAGAGGACACTAGGACAGCAGATGCTGGGACAGGGGACACTGGGGACAGGAGAAACGGGGACAGGGACACGGGACAGAGGATGCTTGGATGGGACACTGGGACAGGGACACTGGGACAGAGGACACTAGGACAGCAGATGCTGGGTCAGAGGACGCTGGGGACGGGACATTGGGACGGGGACACTGGAGATGGGGGACACTGGGGACAGGACACTGGGACAGAGGACGCTGGGACAGAGGACGCTGGGACGGGGATGCTGGGACAGGGGACAATGGGGACAGGAAACTGGGGACAGAGGACACTGGGACAGAGGATGCTGGGACAGGGACACTGGGACAAGGACACTGGGACAAGGACACTGGGGACAGGAACACTGGAGACAGGAGAAGCGGGGACAGGGACACGGGACAGAGAATGCTTGGATGGGACACTGGGACAGGGGACATGGGACAGAGGACACTAGGACAGCAGATGCTGGGACAGAGGACGCTGGGGACAGGGGACATTGGGATGGGGACACTGGAGACGGGGAACAATGGGGACAGGACACTGGGACAGAGGATGCTGGGACGGGGACACTGGGGACGGGGGACAGTGGGGACAGGGACACTGGACTGGTTCCCCCCAGTCTCACTCTTGTTCCATCTTGGGCACCCTCCTCCCCACAGGGCAGTGTCCACAGTTTGAGATGGCCTTGTCCTAGGGTCTGGCCCCCGTTCCTCGACCCTGGTCTCATGGGGGACCCCAGGCAGGGCTGGCCATGGCTCAGGCCTGTGCTCAGTGCAGATGGGCTGAGGCGAGAGGGGCCGGGTCCCTCCCCACAGAGCCCCTGCACCCCGCTGGGCCGGGCGCCTGTGTGCTCACGCCCAGGAGGCCTTGGCACAGGCGGCCCGGAGCTCCTAACCGTCCGTGAAATTGACATCTATTTACAGACACTACTGCCCCAGCGGGACTGGCGGTGCCCCCGCTCCTCCCAAGGCTGGGGGTGCAGAGCCACTCCCTGTGCGGGGACCCTCACAGCTCTGCGAGTGCTGCACCCCACTCAGGAGGTAGGCTGAGGCGGCCACACCCCCAGCAGAGCTGGTCACGTGACTGGGTATGGCCAGCAGCTCCTGGGGGTGGAGGAGGCAGGGGTGGCTGCCGCCCTCACCTGGGAACTGATCTGTGTGTGTGCACCCTGGGGCTGACCTGGACTGTGTGTGTCCTGGGGACTGACCTGGCCTGTGTGCACCCTGGGGCTAACCTGGCCTGTGTTAGTGAGCACCCTGGGGGTCACCTGGCCTGTGAGTGTGCACCCTGGGGCTGACCTGGCCTGTGAGTGGGCACCCTGGGGCTGACCTGGCCTGTGAGTGTGCACCCTGGGGCTGACCTGGCTTGTGTGAGTGTGCACCCTGGGGCTGACCTGGTCTGTGTGTGTCCTGGGGCTGACCTGGTCTGTGTGAGTGTGCACCCTGGGGGTGACCTGGTCTGTGAGTGTGCACCCTGGGGCTGACCTGGCCTGTGTGAGTGTGCACCCTGGGGCTGACCTGGCCTGTGTGAGTGTGCACCCTGGGGCTGACCTGGCCTGTGAGTGTGCACCCTGGGGCTGACCCAGCCTGTGTGAGTGTGCACCCTGGGGCTGACCTGGCCTGTGAGTGTGCACCCTGAGGCTGACCTGGATTGTGTGTGTCCTGGGGCTGACCTGGTCTGTGTGAGTGTGCACCCTGGGGCTGACCTGGCCTGTGTGAGTGTGCACCCTGAGGCTGACCTGGATTGTGTGTGTCCTGGGGCTGACCTGGTCTGTGTGAGTGTGCACTCTGGGGCTGATCTGGTCTGTGTGAGTGTGCACCCTGGGGCTGACCTGACCTGTGAGTGTGCACCCTGGGGCTGACCCAGCCTGTGTGAGTGTGCACCCTGGGGCTGACCTGGTCTGTGTGAGTGTGCACCCTGGGGCTGACCTGGCCTGTGAGTGTCCTGGGGGCTGACCTGGCCTGTGAGTGTGCACCCTGGGGCTGACCTGGCCTGTGAGTGTGCACCCTGGGGCTGACCTGGCCTGTGAGTGTGCACCCTGGGGCTGACCTGGCCTGTGAGTGTGCACCCTGGGGCTGACCTGGCCTGTGTGAGTGTGCACCCTGGGGCTGACCTGGCCTGTGAGTGTGCACCCTGGGGGTGACCTGGCCTGTGAGTGTGCACCCTGGGGCTGACCTGGCCTGTGAGTGTGCACTCTGGGGCTGACCTGGCCTGTGTGAGTGTGCACCCTGGGGCTGACCTGGCCTGTGAGTGTGCACCCTGGGGGTGACCTGGCCTGTGAGTGCACCCTGGGGGCTGTGTGCTAACGTGGTTGGTGTGGGGGATGTGCCCACAGCTCTGCCTGTGCCCTCCTCGCCCCGTTTCATTCCCTGCTGCACACTTCTGCTTTGCTTCTCCCTGTCTGCCACTCGGAAGGCTTTCGTGCTAGAAGTGACGATGACAGCGAGATTGTCTACCTGCTGCTTCTCTCCCCGCTGACTCGAGGGCTGTGGGGAAGTGGGGCCGACACCTCCCACACCCAGCCCATCCTCCACTCGTGACAGCGGGAGCCTCCAGCGTGGAGGGCCCACCCAGGCCGTCAGAACGCGGCGGCACCTTCAAAGCTGTCGATCCGGGCAGGGCTGTGGCCCCGCAGTGGAGACGCTGTCGGGCGCCTGGTTCGGTGCCGGCTCTGCCCTTACGCCAGCCCCCTGCGCACCTGGGAGGCAGCGGTGACGGCTCAGGTGCCAGACCTGGATGGAGTCCCAATATTTGTATGTCTCCAATAATAACAATAATAACAAACCCTGTTACTTTAACGAAATAAGATTAGACAAGGAGGCGGAGGAGCCGGACAGGGGTGCGCCGAGGAGGGCTGGGAACCCCCGGCAAGGATGCACCGGCCCAGCCCACGTCCTGGCACCAGAGCCCAGAGCGGGGCCTCGCTGCCCACGGGCAGTCGTACACTCGTCAGCCACAGGGCTGGAAGGGCCCGAGTCCCAGCGTGGGCTCAGCGGGACTTGCGAGGTGGGCGGCGGGCAGCAGGCGCGCCCTGGAGTCTGGGCGTTGTTCCAGTGGAAGCACGCACGGCAGTGTTAACCCCTACGTGGCTGGGGTCTGGGAGAAATCTGGCGATGATCAGACAGACTGCAGGCCTGAGAGCCGTGAAGGCAGATGTGGTACTGGGCTGGGCATGGAGGCCCACGCGGCAATGTGGCCAAGAGCAGGCCTGGTGACGGCCAAGGTCAAGACGCATTTGAAATGGAGCAGCGGGGTCCTCACCCTCGTTCTACCGTCAGCCCCCGGGGGCAGGGTCTTGGAGCCCCCACGGTTAACGCAGAGGCCAGATGCTGGGGGGCCGCTGGGGTCAGGGTCCCTGCAGACGTGACCCGGGTGACCTCGGGGCCTGACACGGCCGTGGGCCCCGCAGAGCTCAGCACGGGCTGCTGCCTTCGCCCACTGCAGGGGACAGGGCTGCTGTGGGGAAGGCTCCTGGTGCAGGCATCCCGGAGGTGCAGGGGGAGACGCTTCTGGAAGGATCCACATGCCCGTGCATCAGGGAAGGCCACCGGCCAGGCGTGCTGCGGAGAGGGGAAGTGCCAAAAACGTGACGGACAGGTGAGCGGCCCGAGCGTCGTTTCCACGGCCTGCGACTTTGTTCACGCCCTTACTCACAGTCGCCAAGACAGCTGTTCACACCACAGATGAGCCCCTGGGGCCCCGGCCGCTCCCAGCCGCCCACGGAGCCGCGGCAGCACCCCCAGGCTGCCGGGGGAGGGGAGGGGAGGGGAGGGGAAGGAGGGTCCCCGTGGCCCGGCCCCCACGTGGCTGCTGAGCCCTCCTGGTTGGGTAGCCCTGTGCTGACGGGAAGAGAAACGTTGGAGGCAGGCAGGTGAAACTGCAGACCTAAGTCCGGCACTGGCTTTGGGGCTTCCCTCCCAGGTTTTCCGTTTGGAAAAACTTTGTCTTAATGCATTCCATGCGTCTCCGTGAGGCAGGGAGATCATGGCATGCACAAAAAAGCTTCAAACAAAAGAAAATGCTTTTTGTCCAAGAGTTAAAATCCCGGTGAACAGCAGCTCGCCATGGCCCTCATCCAAACGGCCTCTCCCCGCCGGCGAGCCTGGCCCCGGGGCTGGGGCACAGCCAGCTCTCCCCCTCCCCCGGGAGCATTTCAGGGATGCAGGGCTCGGCCCCCGCCCTTGGGGCGGCTCCTGTGGGGACAGCTGGCTTTGCGAGGGAACGGCCAGGGTCCCAGCGTGAGCTTCACAGGCCTTGCGTGCGGCTGAGCCTTCCTGTGCTGCCTGCGTGTGCACAGAGCTCTCTGCGCGGGCCATGTGCCTGTGTGCACCCACCGTGTGCAGCCCCCCACCGCCCCCGCCGTGGTCTGCAGCTCGCTGAGCACGGGACGCCCCCAGGCCTCGACAGTGGACCAGGAAACGGGGTCACTGAGGGCCCAGATCTTATGGAAGCTGGCGGGGGGCACGTGGGCCCCCGAGACACCTCCAGCTGGCCGCAAGCTTAGCAGACTGGGGGCTGGGTGGGGGAGGAGCCCGGCAGGGTGGGGCAGGAGTGGCACCCTCACCCCTTCCCACCCACCCAAAATGGCCCCCAAAGTGCCCAGAGAGTGGGCACAGTGGCCGTTGAGGGCGGGAGCCCAGGTCAAGCCCCTCCACGTGGGGGTGTAGGGAGCGAGTGGGAGTGGGCGCTCAGCCTGTGTCACCCCAGCTGTGTCCAGCCTGACCTGGCCCTGTCCAGCCCGACTTCCAGGAGGACCATGGGGGGCCCAGGGGCTGAGCGTGACTGCAGTGAGCACATCGCAGTCCTGCCCTGGGTGACACGGCCGCCTGGCCCCGTGGGGATGAGCAGAGCAGGACACGGACTCTCCGTGGGGATGAGCAGAGCAGGACACGGACTCTCCGTGGGGCACCTGCCCATGACATAGAGGGGCCACAGAGATCTCCACTGACCCCCAAGGTGCGGGGGGGGGGGGGGCGGTGGCCTTCCCTGATGCACGGGCATGTGGAACCTTCCAGAAGCGTCTCCCCCTGCACCTCCGGGATGCCTGCACCAGGAGTCTGCCCCACGGCAGCCCTGGCCCCGTGCTGAGCTCTGCGGGGCCCACGGCCGTGTCAGGCCCCGAGGTCACCCGGGTCACGTCTGCAGGGACCCTGACCCCAGCGGCCCCTGAAGGCAGAAGAATCGACAGAGGCCCCCTCAGCTGGAGGGGCGCGTCAGAGAGGAAAACCCAGTGAAGTTAGGACACTGCTCATGTATGTGCACACACGTGCACACAGACAGGACACTTCTCACACTGAACACACACAAACACAGACAAGATGCTGCTCACACATGCACACACCACACACATGCACATGCACAGATAAGACACTACACATGTGTACATGCCGCACATATACATGCAGACAAGACCCTGTTCACACAGTGCACATGTCACACACGTGCATACACACACATACCTTTTCTCAGTGCACCTGTCACACACATGCAGAGAAGACACTGCTCACACACATGCACATCATACACACGCATGCACACACACATCCACAGGACACTGCTCACACACGTGCACATCATACACACGCATGCACACACACATCCACAGGACACTGCTCACACGTGCACATCATACACACGCATGCACACACACATACACAGGACACTGCTCACATGTGCACATCATACACACGCATGCACACACACATACACAGGACACTGCTCACACATGCACATCATACACACGCATGCACACACACATACACAGGACACTGCTCACACACGTGTCCCGGCACACACAGCTCCTCCTGCTCCGGCCTGCAGTGTCTGGGCTTCAGGGAGCACGGCGGGCAGTGCTCAGGTGGACCCGATCTCAGCCCCGGTCCCTCCCTCAGCAAATGCCCTTCCTTAAAAGAACCGTGACCGGAGCAGCCGACGGCGGCTGTGGCTGCCCATCTGCCGGGAGGGCGGCCCTGGCACTGCTGGGCGAGGGCGTCTCAAGTCTCCCGCTCCGCCCACCGGGTGCAGGAGCCGCCTGGCCTGGCACAGGTGCTGCCCTGCATCGAGCACGGTCTGTGGACCTGGAGCCGAAGCAGCCGCCTGGAGAAGGGACCCGATGGGGCCACAAGCCAGGCCCTGCTGGGAGCTGGGGGCACAGAGGGCCACGGGCCCTGCCCAGGGTGTGCTGGGGACCTGGGGGTGCCCTGAGGACAAGCCTGGCTCACCTGGAATCACGGCCCAGTGTCTCAGTTCCCTGGGCTGGTGACAATGGTTCACAAAACGACTGAACACAACTTGCTGTCTCCCTGTTCCACAGGCAGGGGTGGACACTGAGTGGGCTGGCAGCCAGAGCCCCTGTTCCCGAGAGCAGGGCCCGGCCACTCACCTGGCGCCCGCTCAGTGCCGCTGGCCCCTCCATGCTTGTGGTCCACCTGTGCCCTGGGGGGTGGGAGGAGGTAGGCAGGGAGCCCGAGCCGGCGCTGCCTCGGGGGCAGCCACCTGCCAGGAATGACAAGGGGTTTCCTGTGCATGGAGCTCAGGAGACGCCCGGCACCCGTGTCCAGCAGCAGGGCTGGGAGCCAGGGCGGAGGCAGGCCTCTCTGTCCACTGACGGGCACCCCCGCCCCACGCGGACTCCAGGCAGCCCAAAGCAGATGGCCCTGGGCCGGTGCAGGCAGCGCTGTGCGAGAGGAACAGCCCGGCCCCCGTGAGTGGAGACTGCTGCTGGCCAGGTCTAGGACGCCCCCAGAGTGGGCCCACACCCTTCCTGGGAAGAGGAGCTCGGCTCCCGGGCTAACTCCCAGTGCTCAGGATTCCAGGGAGCCCAGCAGGGCAGGTGGCCGGGACACTCAGGGAAGCTCCTGGGGCTTGTGACTCTGCCCCATGGAGCCCCTCCCCCCACCACACACACAGCCGGTGCAGATCCCCAGCGCACTCCCTGAAGACCCTGATAAAACTTGTGAATCAAAGACAGACCAGTCGGGCGAGCACAGAGTTCTCACAGTGAGGTCACGGAGGGCAGAGGCTCCCAGGAACCTGCCCAGTTCAGAGGCTGCAGCAAGAGCAGGCGGAGCCCAGTGTAGGCATCCCCACACGCACAAGTCCCCCAGCCCCTCTCTGATCCGGGCAGTCTGGATGGATTCCAGTGTCCCCAGCACAGCTTCAGCTCTCCTGGCCAAATGCACTGAGGGCTCCTGGCCACGTGCACTGAGGGCTCCTGGCCACATGCACTGAGGGCTCCTGGACACGTGTACTGAGGGCTCCTCAATCAAGTACACTGAGGGCTCCTGGCCACGTGCACTGAGGGCTCCTGGACAAGTACACTGAGGGCTCCTGGCCACGTGCACTGAGGGCTCCTGGACAAGTACACTGAGGGCTCCTGGTCACGTGTACTGAGGACTCCTGGCCAAGTGCACTGAGGGCTCCTGGATCAAGTACACTGAGGGCTCCTGGACAAGTACACTGAGGGCTCCTGGCCACGTGTACTGAGGGTTCTTTAATCGAGTACACTGAGGGCTCCTGGCCACATGCACTGAGGTCTCCTGGCCACGTGTACTGAGGTCTCCTGGACAAGTGCACTGAGGGCTCCTGGCCACGTGCACTGAGGGCTCCTGGACAAGTACACTGAGGGTTCCTGACCAAGTGCACTGAGGGCTCCTCAATCAAGTACACTGAGGGCTCCTGGCCACATGTACTGAGGGCTCCTGGCCAAGTGCACTGAGGGCTCCTGGATCAAGTACACTGAGGGCTCCTGGATCAAGTACACTGAGGGCTCCTGGCCACATGCACTGAGGGCTCCTGGACACGTGTACTGAGGGCTCCTCAATCAAGTACACTGAGGGTTCCTGGCCACATGCACTGAGGGCTCCTGGACAAGTGCACTGAGGGCTTCTGGCCACGTGCACTGAGGGCTCCTGGACAAGTACAGTGCAGGCTCCTGGTTATAGAGCAGCAAAAGCTGCTGGACCCAGCCCTACACCCTCCTCCCGGGTCTGTGGTCCAGGACCTTGGAGGGGTCAGGGAAGGGGCAGACTCGGAAGATGAACCTTCCAGTGGAGATTCTCAAAGCTCCCAAAGCAGCTGTGCGTTTGGGTGGTGAGGACCACAGTTCAAGTCCCAGCCTACAACGCCGGCACATTACGCTGGAGTGCCAGCTGGAGTCCTGGCCGCGCCACTTCCTATCCGACTCTGCCAGTGCACCGGGTGTGGCAGCAGGTGCAGGCACAGGGACCTGGGCCCCTGCCAGCCACGCGGGAGGCCCAGCGGAGTTCCTGGGCCCTAGCTTCGCCCGGCCCAGCCCTGACCGTTGTGGGCATCTGGGGAGTGAGGCTGCAGGTGGAAGATCGCTCTGGTCCTGTCACTCTGCCCGCCTGCGGCCTGGCGCGTCCACGTCGTCCCGACACCAGAAACGCACACACGAAGCGCCGAGCACTGGGTCTCTGAGCAGTCGTTTCTAGCTAAGGCAGACGTGCCGCGGCCCCGCTGAGGTGCCTCGGGGGCAGCAGAGCCTTTCCCGGGGGCTCGCGAGCCGAGGTGGACAGTCCCTCGTGCTGGCCCCTGGCCGCAGGCGCAGTCGCTACAGGACTTCGCCATCCGCAGGGCCTCAGGGTGGCCAGCACTGACTGCCCCGCTGAGCCCGCCCACGGGAGAGGGATTCTTCTTCCCAAGTTGCGGATGCGGAAGTGGCCGCAACACCAGGCACCAGGTCCGGCCCTGACGCAGGTGGGTCTGCCCCAGCCCCAACCCTCCTCGGCACCCCGGGGGCCAAGAGCAGCTGGAGCTCCCTCCCCCCAGCATGCACACCCCCTCAACGAGCTCCTCCGCCCGGCCCCGGCCGTCTCACCTGGACGTGTGAGGTTTGTCGCCGTGGGAGCACTCCAGTGGCTGTGAGCTCCACACCTGTGGAAAAGACAGACAGGGTGCTGGCTTCAAAGACAGACAGGGTGCTGGCTTCCCGGGCAGTCAGGGTGCTGGCTTCAAAGACAGACAGGTGCTGGCTTCCCGGGCAGTTGGGCGCACCGGGCGGCCCCAGGGGTGCCCCCTCCCATGTCCTCTGGTCCCTTCTGGGAACCCCACAGTCCTCCCCGGTCGCACTGCTCTCAAAAGCAAGCCGCTGGCCCTCCGGTCACCTCGGCCGCCCCAGCCTGCAAGCCGGCAGCCCGAGCTCCGGGAGCTCGAAGCTGCGCCCGGCGGAGTGAGGCCCCAGGCCAGGCGCTTGCCAGCCGAGCTGACAGAGGGCAGCCTGGCGGCCCCGATCCCCACAGGGCTGCTCCTGAACGCGCTGGCAGCCGCCGGCCTGGGGCTCCCGGCCCTGCTGTGGCTGCCCAGGCCCCTCGTCAGCAAAGCCGCCAAGCCCCGGCCCCTGGCCCCTCGCAGAGGGAGCCCCGGGCAGCTGTCCCGGCTCAGCCTCCCTCCCCCCGGTTGCTGTGAACCCGGGGCCACGGTCTGAAAGCGAGTTCTGTTTCAGCCAGTGGCGTTTGGACTGCACAGACTCAAAATTAGCTCACAGCGGTCCAGACGCACAGCACAGCTCGGAAACCACACGGGAGCCACGTCGCGCAGCAGCCAGGCCGGAATTTATCGCCGCGGCCGGGGCCTCATCAGGGCTGGGACGGCGCCCGCTGAGTCACTGCTGGCGCAGCTCGCAGCTCGGCGGAGCACGGCCTGCAGGCCAGACGGCAGGAGCCTGTCTAGACGCCCTCGGACGCCGCCCCGCTGCACCCCCCACCCCGCCAGCCCGGAGAACCCGGTCCACGCCCCCCAGCCCGAACGCCAGGGCCCCCCGAGTCTGCGCCCCAGGACGGGGGGCTGGCTCAGACCCACCGCAGCATCGGCAGGACCGGCCCCGGCAGCCGCTCCCGGCCGGACCGGCCACGGCACCCACACAGCCACACGAGACTGCGCCAGCGATGGCCACGCTCTCTGAGAGCGTCACTCACACCTCCTGTCAGGGCCACTTGTCACGGGTGTCGGGAAAATGCATGACACGCACGGGTGTCCAGCAAGTCCTGTGTCCTGATGTCGCGCGGAAACCCCAGAGATGGGGCCAAACACAACATTTCTGAGCCACGAGGGGGACGGGACACAGAGGGCCCACGAGCAGAAGGCCATGGCGCCCAGTGGGCAGCAGGCGGAGGGGCTTCCTGGGGGCAGTGGGCGGGGCCAGTGCACAAGACTCCAGGGGGGGCAGGGGGCGGGGCAAGTGCACAAGACTGGGGGGCAGGGGGCGGGGCCATTGCACAAGACTCCAGAGTGGGGGCAGGGGGCGGGGCAAGTGCACAAGCTCTCCAGAGTGGGGGCAGTGGGCGGGGCCAGTGCACAAGACTGGGGGGCAGTGGGCGGGGCCAGTGCACAAGACTCCAGAGTGGGGGCAGTGGGCGGGGCCAGTGCACAAGACTCCAGAGTGGGGGCAGTGGGCGGGGCCAGTGCACAAGACTCCAGGGGGGGCAGGGGGCGGGGCCAGTGCACAAGACTCCAGGGGGGGCAGGGGGCGGGGCAAGTGCACAAGACTCCAGAGCGGGCCACACTTCTTGCGGGAAAGCCGAGATCAGCACGCGGGTCAGGAACCCCTGACCAGTTACGGGGACGGGAGGAGGCCCCACCGGAGCAGCCCGGCAGGCCGACCTGTGCCGGAGGAGGACCCCAGGCCTGCCGGAGCCAGCAGCCGCCCTAAGCACACACACGCCCAGTGGTTCCAGGGCGGCCCGGCCCCGCCTGCAGGAAGGTCTGCAGAGGTCAAAGGTCGAGGTCAGGAGGGCACTGAGGCTACAGGCAGCAGCGGGGACCCAGGAGAACCAGAGGGGAAGCACCCATGGTCAGGGCGCCCAGAGCAAGGAACCCCGGGGAGACCCAGGGCCGCACACAGCGCCACTCAGTTTTGTCCGGCTGTGTCCAGTCCCCGCTGCTGGGCCCAGAGTTTCCCAGGAGGGCACTGCTGTGTGTGTCCCCAGCCCCCACAGCGGGGCGGGGGGAGGCGCCCACACCTGTGTCTTGGCACCGCCCGACCTCCGAGCTGCCCACTTCCTGTCTGCGACACAAGCACATGCTGTTTCCTCTCTAAACACAGACCTGGCCCACAGGCGTCTCGCTGGGTGCCGACAGTGCTGTGCCCCTCCTCTGGCCCCAGATTCAGGGAGAACCCCCACCCCAGGGTGTCCCATGGGCGCCGGCTCTCACACCCCAGATTCAGGGAGAACCCCCACCCCAGGGTGTCCCGTGGGCGCCAGCTCTTGCAACCAGATTCAGGGAGAACCCCCACCCCAGGGGTGTCCCATGGGCGCCAGCTCTCGCAACCAGATTCAGGGAGAACCCCCACCCCAGGGGTGTCCCTGTGGGCGCCGGCTCTCACACCCCAGATTCGAAGAGAAGCCCCAGGGGTGTCCCCGTGGGCGCTGGCTCTCGCGCAAAGATTCAGGGAGAACCCCCACCCCAGGGTGTCCCGTGGGCGCCGGCTCTCCCACATTGATTCAGGGAGAACCCCCACCACAGGGTGTCCCCGTGGGCACTGGCTCTCACACCCAGATTCAGGGAGAACCCCCACCCCAGGGTGTCCCGTGGGCGCCGGCTCTCGCACCCAGATTCAGGGAGAACCCCCACCCCAGGGTGTCCCATGGGCGCCAGCTCTCGCAACCAGATTCAGGGAGAACCCCCACCCCAGGGTGTCCTGTGGGCGCCGGCTCTCGCACCCAGATTCAGGGAGAACCCCCACCCCAGGGTGTCCCGTGGGCGCCGGCTCTCGCACAAAGATTCAGGGAGAACCCCCACCCCAGGGTGTCCCCGTGGGCGCTGGCTCTCACACCCCAGATTCAGGGAGAACCCCCACCCCAGGAGTGTCCCGTGGGCGCCGGCTCTTGCATCCAGATTCAGGGAGAACCCCCACCCCAGGGTGTCCCGTGGGCGCCGGCTCTCGCACATTGATTCAGGGAGAACCCCCACCCCAGGGTGTCCCCGTGGGCGCTGGCTCTCACACCCCAGATTCAGGGAGAACCCCCACCCCAGGGTGTCCCATGGGCGCCGGCTCTCGCACAAAGATTCAGGGAGAACCCCCACCCCAGGGTGTCCCATGGGCGCCAGCTCTCGCGCAAAGATTCAGGGAGAACCCCCACCCCAGGGGTGTCCCATGGGCGCCAGCTCTCGCAACCAGATTCAGGGAGAACCCCCACCCCAGGGGTGTCCCATGGGCGCCAGCTCTCGCAACCAGATTCAGGGAGAACCCCCACCCCAGGGTGTCCCCGTGGGCGCTGGCTCTCACACCCCAGATTCGGGGAGAACCCCCACCCCAGGGTGTCCCCGTGGGCGCCGGCTCTCGCACCCCAGATTCGAAGAGAAGCCCCACCCCAGGGTGTCCCCGTGGGCGCCAGCTCTCACAGCTTCCTAGCCAGACTTGTACTGGGGATCGGGACAGCTGGCCCAAGGGACAGAGACATGCAGGGACTGGGCTGGCGGCCGGGCCTCGTGGTATCAGTTGGTGGGTGTGGGGGTCTCAGGACTGCAGGCAGGAGGGTGCCTCCCAGCCACTTCTGCTGGTCCGCTTCTGACCCACCCCTGGCGCCACTGGGCCCAGCTCCATCCCAGGGACAAGCCTGGCGGGGTGGGGGACAGGCCAGGCCCCACCCTGCGTCCCGGAAGTGCTGGACCTGGCCTCGTGCTGCCCCGCCGGCACGTGCCTGCCACCCTCCGGAGCCTCCCCCACTGTTTCTGGGTTCGCCCGACCACGCGTCGGGGAGCAGAGAGTGAGTTGAGGCCTTTGGACCTGTTTGCTGTGAGAAGCGTTTCACTCCTGCTCAGAAAGGCGAAGAGGAACACCCGAAACTAAACACAGGCGCACAGGGCACGGAGGGACCCGGCCCACCTGAGTCTCTGCGAGGCCGAGGACAGGGTCGCCCACCCTGCCCCTCCCCAGCTTGCCCTGTCCGCGGCCCCGCCCCGAGCCGCAGCCCACCTGTCTCCCAGGTGTTCCTCTGATAAACTGCCTGCCTGGGCTCCCTGCCAAGGACCCGGGCGGACAGCACCGTGGAGTGCGGGTGTCCGAGCAGAGGGCCCGCGGCTGTCTCTAAAGTCCTGGCTGGGGGGCCGCCGTGGGCAGCCTCAGCACCACGGTCGCCTCTCGCGCCATCTCGGTATCGCCGATGACACGAAGCCACAGCTCCCAGGACGGGAGGCACAGAGGGGACAGCTGGCCCCTGCTGGAGGAGCCAGGGACTCCTGGCCTCAGCCGGGGTAGCTCCACGCACGGGAGCCTGGGTCTCCCACGTGTGTTTATCGAGTGCCCACAGGCCTGCACAGAGCTGGGCTGAGGACAGGCCGCGTCTCCCTCCACGGCGTTCCATGACGGGGGGCAGCTCGGGCTCGGGGTTCCCGCAGCCCACTCCCAGGTGCCGCCCGCCTGCTGGGGAGGTGCTAGCGAGCCAGCTGGCTCCAGAGCACCTGCGCCCGGCCTCCGGGGTGCAGGGCCGGCGGCCTCAACAGCTCGGACCTCCTGCTGCAGCCTCGGCTCCACGGAAACCCCAGGGCAGCTCCCGGCAGGCGCTGGTGCAGAGCTCAGGCCAGCGAAGCCAGCGAGGGAAGCGCGGGCATCTCACGTCCACGCGCAGGGCGCCCAGACCCCTGGGCTGGTGTCGTGCAGGGAGCAGGTGCCAGACCTGACATAAGCTCGCGGCCCCCTGGGGGCGCCTGGGCTCTGCACCTCACTTGGCGTGGACAGATCCCGCCCGCGTCTCTGCTGCTCATTAGCCTTGGCCTTGGGCAGTGGAGAGGGAGGCCAGTGCACCATGACTCAGCGTGTGGGGGCCACCCAGAGAGAGGGAAAACAGAGGGGCCCAGTGAGGAATGCAGACGCCCAGGCCCCAAGCCCCTCCCTCCAGCCAGGGGCGCCCTCTGGGACCTGCCTGTGCCCTCTGCAGCTGGCCAGCGCTGAGGGTCACCAGCCCAGCTGCACCCCAAACAAACAGCGGCAAAGGGTGGGAGGGGCCTCGCCTGGCCACGCTAGGAGCGGTGAGGGGCTGCCCCTGGGTTGAGGCTGGGCCCTGTGGGGGTGGGGCTGGGCGCACCACACACCTGTCCCGAGCTCCCTGTGGGACAGGGCTGCCACAGGCCCTGGGGAAGTGCAGAGAGGATGGGTGGCTAGCCTCAGACCCCGCCTCCCTTGCACGTGGCTGTGGGGTCTGGTTAAGGAAGAAACTGCAGGAAGCATTTTCCAGGGAGTTCACAGTCTCGAAGGAGCGGGAGCTCTGGGTGCTCCCCAGGTCAGGGGGCCAACTGAGTGTCCTCCTCCAAGGTGCCCCTGGGGGCCAGAGCGTGTGTCCATCCCAGCCAAGCGGGCCCGCTGCTGTGTGGGTAGGCAGGCGGCTAGTTAGGCCTGGGTGAACTGGAACCCTGCCCTGAAACGCAATGTCTCCTCACCCTCACCGCCCGCCTCGCACAGCGCACCTGCCTCTCACCTGGAGGCTGGAGCCGGGAGGCGGGGCCGCAGTGGGCACACGGATGTTAAACTCCGTGAGACGGCACCACGCCCGGCTGTGCGTGCGTGAAGACCCCGCCCTCACTCACGGAAGACGCTGAGAAGGGGGGGTTCTCTTCCCCACCGACCTTGATGGGGGTGCTGGTCAGCCTCCTGTCTCCTTGCTCGCTCTCAGCTCCCCACTCTCTCCTCTCCCTCTCCCTCCCTTTCTCCCCCCCCCCCCGCCCTGCCTCACTCCCCAGTGCTCTGGCCCACATGTGTGTCGGCGTCTCCTGAGGTCACACGTCCACTCACTACTAAACAAATCTGCTGACCTGTGCACCCACAGCCGCCTGCACTTGGAATTCTTACCTCTGCGAGTGGCAGGGACTCAGCCCACAGCCCAGAGGGGAGGAAGATGACACACGCGTGTGCTCCCAGCCCGGGGAGACAGACACATGCGTGTGCTCCCAGGATATGGGCACTGTGGACAGACTAACCCTAGTGACAACCGGGCAGGAGTTAGTTCAGCTTAGCGAGCTGGGATTCTTGCAGCCCTGCTGTGACATCTGTCTCTGTCTGTGTGATATGGCCACCTCCCAGGATGCACCTCTGGTATCCAGGCCCAGGGTGCACCCTAAGACCCCCCCATGTGTCTATCTGATTAAGGTGCCACCCCCTGCCCCAGAAAAGAGGCTCTGAATAGGGGAGGGGTCTCTTCACCATGGACCATCTTGGAGGTCCCTCCCTCTCCCACCTCTCTCGCTCCCTCTCCCGCCCCGTCTCTCTCTCCCCCTCTCCCTGTCTCCCTCTCTCTCTCTTTCTCCCCCCTCCCTGTCTCCCTCTCTCTCCCTGTCTCCCTCTCTCTCTCTCTCCCCCTCTTCCTGTCTCCTTCTCTCTCTCCCTCTCCTCTCTCTCTCCATGCCTCTCTCTCTCTCTCTCTCTCTCTCCCTCTCCTCTCTCCCTCTCTCTCTCCATGTCTCTCTCTCTCTCTCTCTCTCTCTGCCCCCTGGTCTCTCCCTCCCCCTCTCTGCCCTCCCTCCCCCCTCCCCCCGCCGGGTGTCTCTCCGTGTGGGCAGCCACACTGGTGCTCACTGTTCCGCGAGTCGTGTTCTCAATGACACTGGATATACTCACTGGCGTGCGCATTACTCTGGCAGTGTAATTACCATGTTGTATACTCATCCACGTCATAGACAGCCTGGGCCTGGGTCGCCTGGGCTTCGCGGTGGCGCCGGCGACAGCGGGCGAGCGACGGCACTTCAGCTCCGGACTCCGCTCGTCTCCCAGCCGGTGCCATGGCCGCCAGGGAGGACTCCCGGACTCCACCGCGGGCCGTGCTGCCGGCTCTGGTGTTCAGCGCGTTTTTGTCTGACGGTGCTTTCAACGCGGGGTGGGTTTGTTGGTCTGTAACTCCGTTGCCACGCAAGGAGCGTGGACTGTCGGGGAAGCGCGTGACAGCAGTGGCGTCAGTCGTCATGCTGTCGTGAGGCGTCTGCTCCACCCAGCAGTGGTGCAGCGTCACTGGGAAGCAAGCTGGGGTTCACGTGAATGAACGCGGCAGACTCTCGGACAAGCCTACGGAAGTGATCAATCAACCATCAATCAGTCTGGTAGGAGGGATCCACAGTGGAAGTGCGAAATGTCCCATTCACATCACAGAAGCCAGGGTAAGGCTAGGCGGCAACAGCAGGACAAGATGCAGGCCCCAGACACTGGTGGGTGCGGGACACCGAGCCAGCTGTGTCAGCCGTCACTTAGCCTGTCAGCAGCCCAAAGGCACCAGGGAAAGACAGACCGCAACAGTGGATCAAAACACAGCACCCCGAGGGGCCGCCGCCCAGGGGCGTGGCTGAGCAGGGGGGAGACGCCGAAGTCCTGTCACACAGAGGTGGCTCTGGCCGCCAGCTGTGGTTTCAGAAGCCAGCAGAGGACTCCGACGTCTCCACAGAAAGGCAGGCGTGTCCGGGGTGATGCGCGTGCCAGCACGCTCATCTGCTCATCACACAGTGCACAGTGCACGCAACAGGCGTGACTATCGTGTGTCAGTTAAAAATTGTTAAGTAGGGGCTGGTGCTGTGGCGTAGCAGATACCAGATGGGCGCCGGTTCAAGTCCTGGCTGCTCCACTTCCGATCCAGCTCCCTGCTACGGCCTGGGAAAGCAGTAGAAGATGGCCCAAGTCCTTGGGCCCCTGCACCCACGTGTGAGACCCGGAAGAAGCTCCTGGCTCCTGGCTTTGGATCAGCTCAGCTCCAGTCACTTCAGCCATCTGGGGAGTGAACCAGCAGATGGAAGACCTCTCTCTCTCTCTCTCTCTCTCTCTCTCTCTGCCTCCCTGTAACTCTGCCTTCAAATAAATAAATATTTTTTTAAAATAAACAAATAAAATTGCTAAGTGGTGGCAAGCGTTTCTTCTAATGGGTAGAATGTCCACGCTCCGTGGCGGAGCACCGAGCCCCACCCCTGGCTCCGCCTTGGGAGGAAGCAGTGGGGCTCCTGGGCTGTGTCCCCGCCCTCCATGGGAGAGCCGGATTGAGCTTCTGGCTCCCAGCTTCAGCCTGGCCCGGTCCTGGCTGTCGTGGGCATTCGGGGAGTGAGCCAGAAGGGGAGACTCTGTTTCTCTCTGCCTCTCAAATAAATAAACCTAAAATAATCTTAGAAAAAAGGCCCAAGTACATGTTGTCTACAGGAAACCCACTTTAAATATAAAGATGCATACGAGGCACTTCGAATGCTTCATGGAAAATGGAATCAAGACAAGTTTATTCTGGTGCAAAAAACTTGAAATCCATGCATAGTTT
Organism: Oryctolagus cuniculus; assembly: GCF_964237555.1. NCBI lineage: Eukaryota > Metazoa > Chordata > Mammalia > Lagomorpha > Leporidae > Oryctolagus > Oryctolagus cuniculus. The sequence continues at coordinate 510,943 of NC_091441.1, read as the reverse complement.
TTTCCAAATACTCATTTTCTACGAACTTTTGAAGGTTCTTCATAGAGTAAAAGCAAATGATGGAGAAAGAGATACCAGGATGACCCTAATCAGGCAAATGTGGGGGATAAGGTGACTCCAGACAGACACATTTCAGGGGAGCTCTAAGGACAAGGAGGGCCGTTACACAGGTCAGAGGGCCAGCCCTCCAAGAACACGTGACACCCCCCAGCACGCGTGAGCCTGCCAGCAGAGCGTGAGGACACACGGGGCAAACGGGTGGCCCTGCGAGATGACACAGAGGGGTCCACTGTCGTGGCCGGAGGCGTGGACACCCTCTCAGAAGGGCAGAGCCCGCGTGGGCAGGGCGGGACTCAGCACCGCCACTCAGCTGGGTGTGACTGGCAGCTGGGGTCACGTGGTCCAACGACAGCAGAACACGTTCTCCTCTGGTTCACGGGCAGGTGCCGCACGGCCGCACATACGACGGGGCAGAGATCAGCGTCTGCGCTCAGACCGCGTGGACTTAGCTGGAAACCTACGGCAGACAGAGAGCCAAGAAATCACCAAATACGTGGAAGTCAGGAAAACCTCTGATATCACACTGGCCAAAGAAGGAATAGCAAGATACGTTTTTAAATATTTTGAACTAAAAACACAATTTATCAAAGTTCAGAGGATACAACAAAGGCAGTGCCAAGAAGGAAATTCGTAGCACTGGGTGCGTATCTCAGAGAAGGAAGATCTAAAATCACCAATCAGCGCTTCCACTTCAGGAAACGAGAATCAGAATAAATTAAATCCAAATCAACTGAAATAAAACAAAGAATAAAAATTAGAGCACATATCAGTGAAACTTAGAGTATAAACAAATCAACAGAGAAAATTCATGAAACCAAAGGCTGTTTCTTTTTAAAAAAAAAATAATTACTTATTTGAAAGGCAGAGTCACAGAGAGGCAGAGGCAGAGAGAGAGATCCTCCGTCCACTGGTTTACTCCCCGAATGGCTCCAACGGCCGGAGCTGAGCCGGTCTGAAGCCAGGAGTCAGGAGCTTCTTCTGGGTCTCCCACGTGGGTGCAGGGGCCCAAGCACTTGGGCCGTCTTCTACTGCTTCCCCAGGCCACAGCAGAGAGCTGGATCAGAGCGGCACCCACATGGATGCCAGCACTGCAGGCAGCAGCTTTACCCACAATGCCACAGCACCGGCCCCACAGCTGGTTCTTGGAAAAGATAAATAAAATCACTGAAGTAGCCAGGCAACTAATCAAAAAAGCGGACAAGGAAGGGGCGTCCCTGCAGACAGTGTGGACATCAGAGGATAAGAGGTTCCTGTGACGATTCCATGCCCACTGTGTTCCTGGACGAAATGGACCAGTTCCCCGGAAGACACGACCTGCAAAACTCACCGGAGAGGGACGAGCCAGTCAGTATCCACCCAAGAAAGCTGACAAATGAAACTAAGAACTTTCCAAAACGGACAGCACCAGGCTTGGGTGATTTTGGTAAATTCTGCCCAACAGCTGAGGAAGGAATCCTATCAGTTCTGCACCATTTCTTTCAAAAGCTGGGAAGAGAGGGACTGCTCCCGACTCCTATGGTGAGTCCAGCGTCACCTTCATGCCAGAGACATCACAAGGAAACCACAGAGCTGTATCTTCATCGCCAGCGCCTGCGGCAAAAAAGCCTCAACAAAACATTAGCAAATCAGACCCCACCACGCACAGAGCTGATTCCGCACTACAATTAGCTGAGATTTACCCCAGGTATGCAAGGCTGGCTCAATATTCAGAAGCTAATTAGCGCAATCCATCACGCCAACAAACTAAGGAAGGAAAATGACAGCACTAAATCAGTGGGTGCACAAAAGCTGCTGACAAAATCCATTGCCCATTCGTGGTTAATGAAAACGCTCAGAAACTACGGAAACAGCAGCTCCTCAGCCTGGCGGAGAACACCGGCAAGCAGCCGGCCTCACTCTACCCAGAGCACCGTGGCGCTCCCTCCGAAGCTCAGGACGCGCCGAGGGTCCGGCTCTGGGTCTTTCCCACGTCAACCCTCGCAGCAAGACCCGGAAGGAAAGAAACAGCACCGGAGTCGGGAGGAAGAACTACAGCTCTCTGTCTGCCGACGGCGTTGTCTGTGCAGGAAATCCAGAAGAGCTGACCAAGGTCACGGGTTCTAAAATTGGTCCACCCCAAGTGTCCACTGCTGCCTGCATACCAGAGAGTGCATGGGAAATAAAGGTTTTGTAAAGATTTATTCTATTTATTTGAAAGGCAGAGTCATAGAGGGAGAGAGGAGATGCAGAGAGAGAGAGAGAGAGAGAGAGCTTCCATCTGCTGGTTCACCCCCAAAATGGCCACAACAGGGCCAGACCGAAGCCAGGAGCAGGAGTTTCTTCCAGGTCTCCAATGTGGGTGCAGGGGCCCCACCACACGGGCCATCCTCCACTGCTTTCCCAGGTGCGTTAGCAGAGAGCTGGATCAGAAGGGCAGCAGCTGGGACGTGAACAGGTGCCCACGTGGGATTCCACCTTCGCAGGCAGTGGCTCTTCCTGCTACGCCACAACACCAGCCTCAGAAGTAAAATTTGAAGTTAACAATGCAATACAACCTACGTTCATCTCCCAAGAAAGGAGATGTATTGGTGTAAATCTACCTAAACATGTAGAAGATCTGTATGAGGAAAGCCACGAGACGCGGATGAAAGGAATCCGGGGGCTAGCTAAAGAAGTAAATACACCAACAAATGTCCCCGGATAACAAGACCTGGCACTGTCAAGAGGCCGGTTCTTCCCAGATTCAGTGCAATCCCAGGGAAAATCCCAGCAAGTGATTTTGTGGCGTCAACAACCGTTTCTATGGAAAAGCAAAAGTCCCTGGACGGCCAACCCAGTACCAAGGACAAGGACAGCCGACGGAAACCCCGAGCCTCCAGACTTCTGCGGAACTACAGCCTTAGGACAGGGCGGGCGGGTGCAGCACAGAGCTGGACGGGGGCTCAGAAACAGACCCACAGCCAGCTGACCCCCCCCCCCCCAGTGCCCACAGTCAGCAGAGGAGCCAAAGGCGACTCGCACCAGCGGCAGGCTCCGTGAGAGACTGAGCCGCTGAGCCCCGTTACAACCCAGGGAATGAGAAGACGCGCACAGCCCGGGAGAGGACGATCGTAAACTTGCTGTCTGATGAAAGACTTCTAACACAGAGACTCCTAAAAGCTGACAGCTAGAAAACAAACAGCCTAATTAAAGCAGTCAAAGGCTTAATCACTTCCCCCAGCTAAAATAAGGATCCAGGACAGATCACATAGAAACACACTTCCCACACGTGGCTCAGCTCACACGTCTGCAGCACCCTCTCTGGGAGACAGGACGTCCACAGAGGAGGTTCAGTATCACCAAGCTTTGTGTTTTCACATCAAGTCGAGGTTTTCTGTTGCGGAAAGGTCACACGAATCCACAACAGGAAAAAGGGGTGTGCCAGGCGGCGCCGGGGACCCCTCGGTGGAGCCGGAGCGTGGGGCCTGGCGGGAGGTGCTGTGCCGTCAGGACCGTGCCTCCCGCCGCAGCCCTCAGGCTTCTGCAAGCTCCGCTCTGTTCTGTGCCAGCTCTGCTGGGAGCCTGGGCCACGGATGGCCGCCGGGGCACTTCCGAGGGGGCAGAGCGGCCCAAGGCGGCCAGCCGGGAGCAAGGTCCATGGTGTGTGCTGGGACCGTGGCTTTGCGAGGAGCCCACCAGCACCGGTCCTCAGCGAGGCTGGGAGCTCCGTGGGAAGCCTGCCCTGGGCACCTGCCGGGGCTGCGTCCCCTTCTGGAGCAGTCACACCTGGCAGATGACAGCTGTGCAGCCTGAGGGACCCCCCGGGGCAGAGGAGCCAGGCGCTGGGGCAGGGGATCCAACCCGGAGCTCAGCAGGTGCAGGCGTTTTTTACTCATTTATTTATTTGAGAAGAGAGTTGGGGTAGAGAGAAAGGGAGAGACACCCCCTCCACCCTCCGATTCCCTCCCCAAATGCCCACAACAGTGAGGGTTGACCGTGAAGGGTGGGCAGGGGTCTCCCCCACCCCTCCCGTGGGCTCAGATTAGCCGAGGTTAACACAGCGTCCAGCAGGCCCGGGCCCCAGGCTTTGGTCAGGGAGGCAGCCCGGGTCTCCCCGTGTGACACACGAGGCTGAGAACTGACTCCTGCGCTTCCCGGCCCAGACACGGCACCCTGCGCAGGACCCTGGCGGCCCAGGGCTGTCAGACCCAGGGCGCGGCTGACCACTTCCCTGCTGGCCCGCGGCAGCCCCCCACCGCTGCTGACCACTTCCCCTGTGACACCCCCGTGTGTCTGTCGGCTGAGAGCCAGGGCCCTGGTGCAGAGGACACATCTAGTGTCTGCAGATCTGGCCTGGGATCGAGGCACAGCAGAGCCAGGTCCACTCGGCCTCATTTCAAGTCTTTACAGAGGGAGACTCCTTTAGGAGAGGAAGGGGAGGGCAGAGGGCAATGGGCGGCGACACCCAGACCACCTTGGGCGGCGGCCAGCGGAACCTCTGTACAGATGGGGAGAGCAGGCCAGGAGGAAGAGGTGCTCTCCCAGGGGTGCCAGGGCCACTTTACCGTGGCCAAGCAGATGCGGCCAGCCTCCCTGGGGCTGCTCGGCCCCTCCTCACCAGGTGCCCCCCCCCCACCTCCCTGTGGCTCTTTTTAAACCTTTGGAGAGTTCGAAGGTCAAACTGGAAGGCTTCCCACAGTGAGGTAAACCCGCAGGTTTCCAGCCAGAGGGTCTGTAACCTGTAACCGGCTGGGGAAGTCGGCCCTCTGGACTCTCGCCCTGATCGGCGAGCTGACCTCCGGGAGGCGCTCCATCCCGGGCCGCGAGCAGCCGGAACGCTCCCCGCCCCGCGGTTTCTCACCCACGGCACCGTGCACGCGCCTCAGGCAGGCCTGGGCAGGAGTGTGGACAGAACATCGCAGTGAGGGAAAGGCGGGATTAACCCTCAGGACCCTGGCCTCAGACAGAGCTCGGCCCGCGCCGTCCCAGACACCTGTCCATCCAGGCGGTCCGTCCATCCAGGGCAGCTGGTCTGTCCAAGGGCCCGTCTGCCTGCTGCCCGACCACTGTCCACAGAGTGTCAGCAGGCTCCACACGGCTCTGACATGGTCCCCATATGGCCCCACACGGCTCCCACATAGCCCCACACGGCTCCACACAGCATGGCCCCCACATGGCCCCACACGGCTCCACACAGCACGGCCCCCACACAGTTGCCACACAGCCCCACATGGCCCCATGGCCCCACATGGCTCCACACAGCCCCGCAGGGCTCCACACAGCACGGCCCCACACGGCTCCACACAGCCCCGCAGGGCTCCACACAGCACGGCCCCACACGGCCGCCTGCCAACCCGGGGGAGGCTGGGCATGCTTGCTCTGACATCCCTGTCTTCCACGCGTGTTCTCGGGACCTGGCAAGCCCTGGTCGGAACGCCCCGGCACGGTTACTGTGAGGTTTGCCAACTCAGAGTGGGTTTCCTCAAAGCAAAGTTTGCACAGCCGGCTGGGGTGGAGCTGAGGCTGAGGGGGCGCAGGTGCCCTGTGCTGGCCGCAGTCCTGGGACCCCTAGAGGAGTGGGGCAGGCTGGGGACGAGGGGGACCCAGCCTGGAGTGGGGCAGGCGTGGGGACGAGGGGGACCCGGCCTGGAGTGGGGCAGGCTGGGGACGAGGGGGACCCGGCCGGGCCACAGGCAGGGGCGTCGGGTCAGACCCGAGATGAGAAGCCAGCGCCTCCCACAGGCAGAGGCCATGTGGCCTGCTAGGGAGCTCGGTGCTCGGTGGCCAAGCGACCTCAGAGCTGTGGGCGCTGGCTCCCCACTGACCCTTCTTCCGCACAAGTGTGACCCCGAAATCCCTTTTGGAGCAGATGAGCAGAAACGACCCAGCCACCAGGGCACCCCCCCCCCCGCCCGACACCTGTGCCCTTCCCCCACGGCCTCAGAGAAGCGGCGTAAAACAGAGCGCAGAGGCGTGCGCGTGCGCGAAAGCCCTCTTCAACAGCGTGACCGCGAGGCCGACGTGCCCTCGGCCACAGCAGCGCCGGCAGCTCCCGCGGACGCTGGATTTTCAGACCTTTGCAGCACCTGCAGGGTGGCACGAAACCACGATTTCTGGGCACACGAGATTCACCCGCCGCCCAAGAAATGCCAGGCTTCCTTGGAGGCCCTGACCCTGCCCTGAGCCGGGTCCCGGCAGCCCTCCGCAGGGGGACTCAGGCCCCAGACGGCTCAGGAGGGGACCCCGGCAGCCCCTGGGCGGAGCTCTGCTGCTCAGGCCCCAGCCCCCCCAGGATGCCCCCCAGGATGCCCCCCTCAGGATGCCCCCCCAAGGAGGCTCTGGCAGGCCCAGGGCTCACCTCCTGAGGGGCAGCCTGACTGCTGATGGGGCCTGACCCCTCCCACGCACTCAGCAACCACTCCAGGCCCCCGAGGCAGTGTGCACCCAGGAGGAGGCCATGAGCCTCAGGCCCAGGCCCCACCCCAGGGCTCTCTCTTGTTGAAGCAGAGACCAGTGGCCAGGGCGTGGCCTGTCCGCCCACTTCCCCAGGACACACTGCTCTCAGCCCTGACCGTCCCACATCCCAGGAAGCCCTCTTGTCAGACCCCTGGGCCGTCCAAGTGCCTTCAGGGGGGCTGGCCGTGTGGTGGGTGACCCAGCAGGCAGTAGACAGAGCACACACAGGAGCCAGGCGAGGTCCTGGCTCTGCCTCTCTGGAGCCGCAGGCGCGGCCGCTCACCGAGAGGCATCACGCAGCAAGAGGTGCCCCCCCCCCCCGCCCCGGTCAGGTCAGCTCCAGGGCAGGAGACGCCCACCCATGCCCCCGGGTCAGAGCCAGCAACCCTCCCCAGCTCTCCCTGGCTCTCTGGCCCCCGGTTCTGGGAGAAATGCGGCGGGGGAGGGGCGTGTTTCCACACCAGAGGTGCCTGGTCAGCATGCACTCGGCCCCCTGGCCTGTGGGCAGCGCGCCCCGGGCTGTGCGTCCGGCAGCCAAGCACCCCTCCCGGAAAGGGGCTCAAGCGCCTTTTCCTAAGACCCCTACCTCTGGGAAACGCCCCTCCCCGGGGTGACTCCACCAACCTTCCAGGGGCCCCTGGGGCCCTGGGCCCTGTGGCCCGACCCCCTCAGTGCCCAGTCGGGCTTATCACAGGACTCGGGCCCCCAGGGAGCCGGGCGGAGTTCACGGGGGTCAGGCCGCAGTCCGTTTGCATTCCAGGGGCCGTGGGTCCAGGCGCGGCCGGGGCGGGAGGGAGCGAAGGCTGGGATCTAATGACATTTCCCTTCCCTGAGTCCACCGATCGCACGCTAAGAGCTACTCTCCCTCAATCACACTCAGCCTCCAAGTCCTCTCCACCACGCACCTCTCGGAGATGCGCACATCTTTCCAAATTAGCCCTGAGCTGAGAGCGAGACAGCGAGAGTTGTGCTAATTTACTTACCCCAGCCGCGAAGCCAGCGCCAGGCTCGCATTTGCTTCCCGCGAGCCAGCATTCATTAAGTGTGGAGGACGTTCCGGGCCTCAGGGACACATCCTGCTGCCCACTCGGTCTCGCAGCCTCTGAGGTCAGAGACAGGAAACAGGGTGCAGCTCCCGCCCCTCCAGCGCCACGGGAGGCTCCACTCCCACGCCAGCTCTCAGCACCTGTTACAGCAACACGCAGGCCGCCTGCAGTGCCTGCTCCCGATCCAAAGAACCAGGAGGCTTTTCAGAGCCAGGGGCACGGGTGCTGACAACCACGCCTGCGACGTGCGGGGCCTCGAGCCCGCCCACCTGGCCCCCAGCCTGGCCACAGCGGTGCTCCTGGGCCGCTCCAGGTTCAGAGGCGCGGGGCGTTGGGGCCCCCTGCAGATTCCTTCAGAAACCTTTGAACGTGGTCTGGGAAGTTCCTTCCGCTGCGCTTCCATGCCGGGAGCTGCCCCCTCGGGCACGGGGCCATGCTGTGTGTCGGAGGCCCCACTCAGTCCACCCTGAGACACGGATGCGCAGATGCCCACGGGGGCAGGGAGGCCTGCAGAGGACAGCGGCCGTGCTGCTAGCTCAGGAGCCTAAAGCAGGAACAGGCAGGCAAAGAGCCCAAGAGAGAGACGGGCACGGAGGGAAAGCCAGGGGCACCGCGGCGGCCTGGGGAGGCGAGCGGCCAGCCCCCGGCACCCGGCACCCGGCACCGCGCAGGCCAGGCCCCACGCGGGTTCCCGGCGTCTGAGCGAGTGCGGCTCGGATTCTCCTTCAGTGAAGGGCACAGGGCACTGCCCGTGGGGCTCACCCACTCAGGAAAAGTCCTGGTCGTGGCCCCCAGTGTCCCCCAAAAGGAGAGGCCCACATAACAGGGCGGCTGTGACGGGAACACCTGTCCACATGACCTGGGGTCCATCGGGTCACAGGGTACAGGGCTCCCACACAACCTGGCTCACAGGCACCCCTGTTCTCTGACAGCCCGCTGAGCCCCGGGGCCGTCCTCCTGCAGTGTGGGGAGTGCTGGCGGGGGAGGGGCTGTCAGCCGGCCAGGTGCGCTCTGAGTGTGCGCTTCCAAGCATGTGTCTGCGACAGAGCGCGCTCCCCTTGTCCACTCACCAGATGCCCCGATGGCCAGGGGACCCAGGGAGCTGGTGCTCAGTCCCGGTCTCCCACGTGAGTGGCAGGGCACCTCCCAGGGTGCCCACTGGCTGGCAGCTGGGGTTAGGAGCTCTGAACCCCAGGCCATCTGATGGGGTCTGGGCCAGGGGCCGGCGCCCGGGATGCTGGGCAGCTCCGCTGGGGGCTGAGTTCAGCCTGGAGCCCACGTGCCCCGAGGTCCTTCCCTGTGTAGAAGCAGCTGCCAGCCATGCCCCTTCCATCTGGCCCTCACCCTGACCCACTCCGCCAAGTGGCCAGCTCTCGGGAGCCGCAGGGTGGAGGAGGCCCAGGCCAGGGGTGGCCAGTGCAGCCCAGCCTGGCCAGTGAGGGCCCAGGAAGTCCAAGCACCCGTCGTGCCCTCGGGGTGCCAGCCACGCCCCAGAGCCATCCAGGGGTCTCCTCGGACTGGCCCACGGACGCCCTCACACTCAGGGCAGGGCCCCCCCAGAATGGCCCATGGACACCCCTATCACTCAGGGCAGAACCCTCCCAGAGTGGCCCATGGATGCTCCTCACACTCAGGGCAGGGTGCCCCCCCAGAATGGCCCACAGACACCCCTCAGACTCAGGGCAGGGTGCCCCTCCAGAATGTCCCGTGGACACCCCTCACACTCAGGGCATGGCACCCCCCCGAATGGCCCATGGTTGCCCCTCGCACTTAGGGCAGGGCGCCCCTCCAGAATGGCCCATGGACACCCCTATCACTCAGGGCAGAACCCTCCCAGAGTGGCCCATGGACGCTCCTCACACTCAGGGCAGGGTGCCCCCCCAGAATGGCCCACAGATGCCCCTCACACTCAGGGCAGGGCACCCCCCCAGAGTGGCCCATAGACACCCCTCACACTCAGGGCAGGGCGCCCCTCCAGAATGGCCCGTGGATACCCCTATCACTTAGGGCAGAGCCCCCCAGAGTAGCCCACGGACGCCCTCACACTGAGGGCAGGGCCCCCCCAGAATGGCCCATGGACACCCCTATCACTCAGGGCAGAACCCCCCCAGAGTGGCCCACGGACACCCCTCGCACTCATGGCAGGGCCCCCCCAGAGTGGCCGTCTGCCCTGAGAGGAAAGGGCTCAGCTAGTTGTGTGGACGACTGGGCGTTTGTCCCTGCAGAGAAACAGAGCAGCGCCCGAGAGCAGGTGTGGACCCCACGGCAGCGTGGCGGGTGCCTGGGGGCTGGCACTGTTGGCTGTGGCGCCCTGCCTCTGTCGAGGGCCGCAGCTGCACACCAGGAGGGGCCGGAGCTGCCCCTGATCTTGCCAGAACCCTCAGCAGCAGGGAGAGCGGGGACCACTGGTCCGTTGCCGACAGCCTCTATCTGTCAGTCCTCCCTGTGCACTGACTGGCACGGCAGTCGAGGACCCGGCCACCTTCATGCCAAGACCCATGGCCAGAGACCCAGCTGTGGGGAGGAGCCCTGTGCGGCCCCCACCCCATGCCGGGAGACAGTGGCTCTTAGTTGTGGCATGCCAGCAGCCATGGCCCTGAGACAGCCACTCTCCCCAGAAGAGCAGCCAACAGGTGGCCAAGGACAAGGCCAGATCTGCAGGACGCTGGACGTGGCTGAGGGGTCCATAGATGTGGACCACTCAAAGTGGCCAAGAACTCACCGGGTGACCGCTGGCCGGGCAGCCACACCCCTCTCGACCTGAGCAAAGCAAAGGACACAGAACTATAAAAGTCAGATCTCAACTCTTAAACAAGAACATACATTTTTAAAATGAGCGTGTAAAAAGAGACTATAAATGAGCAGGTGTATTTAAAAAATAGCAGAAAGTTTACAAATGAAAAAACTGTAACCTGAGTGAAATCTCAGAGAAGGAGTTAGACAATAGGTTTCCTGCTCGCCTGCCACTCCCACTGTCCTCCCATGCATGACTGCAGCTGTGCCCATTCCACACGGGGCCACATGGGGCCACACGGGGCCACACGGGGCCACACAGGACCACACGGGGCCACATGGGGCCACACGGGGCCACACGGGGTTACACGGGACCACACAGGGTTACACAGGGCCACACAGGGCCACACAGGACCACACGGGGCAACACAGGACCATACAGGGCACCATGGGGCCACACGGGGCCACACAGGGTCACACAGGGCAACATGGGGCCACATGGGGTCACACGGGGCCACACAGGGCCACACGGGACCACACAGGGTCACACGGGACCACATGGGGCAACATAGGACCATACAGGGCAACATGGGGCCACACAGGACCACATGGGGCAACATGGGGTCACACGGGATCACACAGGACTACACAGGGCAACATGGGGCCACATGGGGTCACACGGGGCCACATGGGGCCACACGGGGTCACACGGGACCACACAGGGTCATACGGGGCCACATGGGGCAACACAGGACCATACAGGGCCACACGGGGCCACACAGGGTCACACAAGGCAACATGGGGCCACACAGGACCACATGGGGCAACATGGGGTCACACGGGATTACACAGGGCAACATAGGGCCACACAGGGTCACACAGGGCCACACAGGGCAACATGGGGCCACACAGGACCACACAGGGCCACACGAGGTCACATGGGGGCACATGGGGTCACATGGGACCACACAGGACCACATAGGGCAACATGGGGCCACACGGAGCCACACAGGACAACACAGGACCACATGGGACAACACAAGGTCACTCAGGGTCTCACAGGGCCACATGGGGCCGCATGGGACAACACAGCATCACACAAGACACAGTGCCACATGGGGGTCATATAGGGCCACACGGGGTCATAGGGGGCCACGCAGGTCTCAGGCAGAGCGGTACACAGGTACTGGCCCCAGAGCAGAGCCACTGAGCCTGGAAACGGATTTCTGAGAATCGCACGGCAAGCACTGAACCCCACGGAAGTCACTCGGTGTCGAGGGCTGCAGGCTGCAGGCCGGAGCTCACTTCCCTGGCACTCGCCGCCCTTCCTGGGGGCCCCTCGGCCTGGGGTGGGAGCAGCCGGCAGGTCCTGGGCCCCGGAGGAGGGTACGGAGTAATCTAGCCTTTGGTAAAACACAGCTATTTCCTCCTGGGGAGGAGAGCCCATGTGCCTGGGTATGACAGTCCCATGACCATAGCATGTTAGTGTGGTGGTAGTATGCCACAACAGCTGTGTGTGCCATGGCAGTGGCATGACATTAACATGATGTTGGCGTGGCTGTGGTGTGCCGCTGGCGTGACCATGGTGTGATGGTAGCATGAGAGTAGCATGGTCCTGCCCAGCCTCCCGCTGACAATTTAGTGCCCAGTGAGCCCTGGCCACGAGCCACGCCAGCCCAGTTCAGAGAGGAGCTCCGAGGGTGGCAGTGCCCCCACCCCACCCCACCCGTCTCCTCTGCTCCCACACGAGCAGCCGCCCGCTGCTCTGCCAGCACCCACGCCCCTGGGGCCCGAACACGCCTCCCGTGGACCCAGCTTCACAGGTGGGGAGCCGCCAGCCGTGCAGAGGAGGCGGGGCTCTGTCTGCGGCAGCACCAGGTGTCATTTATTTGTCTTCTCTTGGGTGCTGGGGCTCCTGTGGTGGCAGCAGTGGCGGTGCTGCTGGTCAGTCTCCCACGAGACCCTCAGAGTGACAGACACAGTGAATTCCACTCAGAGACCTTGGGGGCCGGCATGGAGGCGCCGACCACCTGCTGGGCCAGCATCCATTTGGGAGCACTGAGTCCCAGCCGCTCCACATCCGATCCAGCTCCCTGCTAATGCACCTGCGACAGCAGTGGAGGACGGCCCAAGTGCTTGGGCACCTGCCCCCACACGGGAGACCTGGATGGGATTCGTGGCTCCGCTCCAGCTGAGTGAACCAGCGGATGGAAGATCTTGCCCTGCCTGTGTCACTCTGTCATTCAAATAAATGAAATAAATCTTTGGGGCCGGTGCTGCGGCTCACTAGGCTAATCCTCCGCCTGCGGCGCTGGCACCCCGGGTTCTAGTCCTGGTCAGGGCGCCGGATTCTGTCCCGGTTGCTCCTCTTCCAGGCCAGCTCTCTGCTGTGGCCCAGAAGGGCAGTGGAGGATGGCCCAAGTGCTTGGGCCCTGCACCAGCATGGGAGACCAGGAGGAGGCACCTGGCTCCTGGCTTCGGATTGGTGCGATGCGAAGAGGGGTGAACCAATGGAAAAGGAAGACCTTTCTCTCTGTCTCTCTCTCTCACTGTCCACTCTGCCTGTCAAAAAAAGAAAAAAGAAAAAGAAGTAAATCTTTGAAAACTGCCCTCTGTGAGATTAACCCTGAGGTTTCAGCCCTTGGACATGGACCTTGCTAACACCCGGCTGGGCAAGTGGGGGTTCAGGGGGCACCTCGTGTTGCTGCCCAGGCTGGTGTCGGGCAGTGTGGCCATCACCCCTCCCAAAGGGACAGCGGGCAGGCAGGGCTGGTCCAGACCTGAGCCCCAGGCAGGTCCCTGAAAATCCGGGCTCGTCTGTGTGCCAAGGCCGACTGACAGCACTGCTGGCCAGCTGTCAGGCACAGCTCAGAATTCTGGAAAACTTGCGTCCCCACGGCTGCCTCCGAGGTCAGGCTTTCCCGGGGAAGTGGGTGTGACACTGACAAGCGTGACTTTCTGATTTCTGTGAGGAGATGTGTCGACACGTGCAGGACCTCCGTGACTCATGTTCCAAATGACCGTGACAAAGCCACGGGTGGGGGAGGGCGCCCGGTGTGCCTGAGGCCTGCAGGCCGCCCAGCTTCAGCTCCACGGGCAGCCTTGCAGGGTGCCCACGCGAAGGCCCCTCCCAGCCAGACCTCCGGCTGCGGGCAGAGCCCAGCGCCCACTCAGGCCGGACTCGGCCGGGTCACGAGGCCACTCCTCTCGCTAAGAGGTTTGCTACACTTCACACAAACGTTATTTATGTCGACACTTAATAAGCTGATTGTTATCTTTTTTTAAAAGATTTTTAAAAATGTATTTGAAAGGGAGAATTACAGAGAGAAGACAGAGACAGACAGAGAGAGATGGTCCATCCGCTGGTTCACTCCCCAAATGCCTCTAATAGCCAGGGCTGGGCCAGGCCAAAGCCAGGAGCCGGGAGCTCCATCCGGGTCTCCCACCTGGGTGCAGGGCCCAAGCACTTGGGTCGTCTTCTGCTGCTTTCCCAGGCCATCAGCAGGGAGCTGGACAGGAAGAGGAGCAGCCAGGACTTGAACCGGCGTCCAACGCCCCAGGAGGAGGCTTAGCCTACTACGCCACAGCGCCGGCCCCAGGTTTATCATTATCTTTGAGTGAGTGATCAATACGTATTTTGAGAATGTCTCAGCCCTCGGTGTCCATACGGAACATTCCAAAGCTGTGGCCTCAAGAGCAGGAAAGTTGAGGCCTCCAAAGCTTCCCCGGGGGCTTTCTGCTTACAGAGCCGCGCTGTCGTTCTCCACGACACGGACTTCAGACCCAGGGGGCCCCTCTCGGGGTATGAGGGGTCTGTCCTGGTCCTGGGTGTGTAGGGGTGAGGGCTGCATCTCGTGAGAGCCGGGGGTGTCGTGGAATCGGCTGTCACCAAACAGCCCCCTGAGCCCAGGGCCAGGCACTGGGGCCAGCAGGGGTGGCCTGGGTCCGTCCAGGCGTGTCCCCCGGTCTGCACGGCACCTTGGGCTGAGCGCTCTGCTCTCACGCCTCAGTTTCCTGATGTGTGGCGGTGACAAGGACAGAACCAGCACCCAGGGAGTGAGGACTTCATGCAAAGGTAGTGGCTGTGTGCAGCAGGGTTCCCACGTCCCTATGAAGTCCTGCACCCCTGTAAAGTCCCTGTACCCCTGTGAGGTTCTTGCACCCCTGTGGGATTCCCATGACCCTCTGAGTTTCCCGCACCCCTGTGGGGTTCCCATGTCCCCGTGGGGTTCCCATGTCCCTGTGGGCATCTCAGCAGCTTCGCAGCATCGCTGTGTGTGGTCAGGGAGGTGAGGCCGTGTCCAGGGGTGCAGGCAGGACCACAGAGGATGCCCCAGGCCCCACGCCCGTTGGTGGGGTGCCTGGCCTGCAGGAGGTCGTGAGCAGCTGTGATTCAGGGGTTTCCGGCAGTGAGGCACCCCAGGGCCAGGGCCAGGGCCAGCCTGCCTGCAGGCCCCAGCGGCAGTGGGAGGAGGTCAGGGCGGAACTGGAGCCAGAGAGGCAGGAAGGGCTGACCCCGGGGCCTCCTGGGCGGTCCCAGGGGCTCCTGGCTGGGGAATCCCCGCCCCAGGCACCTGAGGCTTCTCCACGGTGGGAAACCTGACCGTGGCGCCGGCCCCGCTGCAGCACACACACAGTGGACGGTGCCGCTGCTCAGACTGCGGGTGGCTGCGAGGACACCGCACGGGCCGCCCCTCCCACCACAGAGCCTGCGCTCAGTCCCAGCTCCACGCCCCGCGCAGCCTCCCGCTAAGGCACACGGGAGGCAGAGGTGATGGCCAAGGTTCCGGGTCCCTGCCGCCCACGAGGGAGACTGATGGAGCGGCTGGCTCCTGGCTTCATCCTGGCCCAGCCCCAGCTGTTGCAGCCACCTGGAGAGTGAACCAGCGGATGGAAGAGCGCGCGCGCTCTCTCATAAATAAATAAATAAAATAAGCTGTGAAGGTAACTGCACTTCCTGTGAATACATTTTCTGTGAGAAGCACCTTGAGGCACACGGGCCCTGCCTCGTGCTCAGT
Organism: Oryctolagus cuniculus; assembly: GCF_964237555.1. Taxonomy (NCBI): domain Eukaryota; kingdom Metazoa; phylum Chordata; class Mammalia; order Lagomorpha; family Leporidae; genus Oryctolagus; species Oryctolagus cuniculus. Next base: position 495,672 of record NC_091441.1, on the reverse strand, counting down.
GTTCGGAAGAAGTCCTGCTGCTGCAAATAAAGGCGGCGGGCAGCTGAGTGGCGGGCGGATGGGCGGACAGGGCAGAAATGCTAATTGCAGAACCCGGGCAGGGAGAGCTCGGCTCATTACCAGGGCGGGATCACTCAGCTTCTCTGCAGGCTGGAGGCATTTCCATTCATCTTGTGAAGACGCGAGGAGCCATGTCCCCGGATGTCCCCTGCACTGCCCCTAACAAACGTCCAATCTGCCCTGCTGCTCGGACCTCCCCATGGCCTTTGCATTTTGGGGAACAGACCCCCGCCTCCCCCGAGACCCTCAGTGATCACCTGGGGCTGGACATTGGGCCTCCAGCCAGTCCACTCGGAGCGGCTTCTGGCACCAGGCGGGGAGAGCGTCCCTCCCACCGCCACAGGTCTGTGACAGTCTCAGGGTGCCGCGAGCCAAGGAGCAAACACCAGGTCACCTGGCGGTGGCATCCCCAAGCCCTGGATCAAACCTGGCCCTCAGGACACCCAGCTACCCCCATCCAAGAGCTCGTGTACCTGAGTCGCGGCTTAATGTCCCATAGCCCTGCCAGCCCTGCCAGGCTGAGGGACACCCCAAAGGTGTCCCCAGGAGTCCAGCCGGGATCTGCCGACTGCGCCTAAGCCTGCCGGTGCCACGACCTCATCTCCGTGCCGCACAGGACGCTGGGCCTAGGAGAGAGGACACCTGTGAGACCGCAACAGGCAGCCTCGGGAGCAAACCGCTGGCCCTGCCCACACGCGGCCTGAGCCCGCGGAGCAGCCACGGCCCGGAGTCCGGCTGGGGAGGGAACCCCCAGGGGAGCGGACGGTGTCTCACCCGCGGTGCGGGCGAAGCAGCCGCGCTGAGAGCACCCGTGACCATCCCAGCTTCCCCTTTCGGAGAAAAACCAGAAGTGGCCCCTTCCGTTTTCCTGTGGAGACCCTCGCAGGCGCCGACACGAGGCCTCTGACCGCCGGCCGGCGGCTGAGTCATCCCCGATCTGTTCCTGCGGGGCCAAGGGCGCCCTGTGACCCCGGGGGAGCGGGGAGTCACCAGAGGCGGTCCCTGTGCCCCGAACCTGAAAAACTGACTTTTATTTTTCTTGGATAAATAAGAAGAAAAATGAAACAAAGCTCCAAACAGGAAAATCCATTTAGGAGCAAGGGTTTGTGCGTCCAGCCAGGTAAACACACAGCCGCTGAAGAAACGGTGCAGGCCCAGCTCAGGAAGGACCGCCGCTCCGCCATGTGCCCTGTGACCCCCCACCCCAGGTCCTGCCCCCCCGCCTGCCCTGTGACCCCCCACCCCAGGTCCTGCCCCCCCGCCTGCCCTGTGACCCCAGGGTCCTGCCCCCCCACCTGCCCTGTGACCCCCCACCCCAGGTCCTGCCCCCCCACTTGCCCTGTGACCCCCCACCCCAGGGTCCTGCTCCCCACCCCCCTGCCCTGTGACCCCCCCACCCCAGGGTCCTGCTCCCAACACCCCCTGCCCTGTGACCCCAGGGTCCTGCCCCCCCGCCTGCCCTGTGACCCCCCTACCCCAGGGTCCTGCTCCCCCCCGCCTGCCCTGTGACCCCCCTACCCCAGGGTCCTGCTCCCCACCCCCCTTGCCCTGTGACCCCCCTACCCCAGGGTCCTGCTCCTCCTCGCCTGCCCTGTGACCCCCCCCAGTGTCCTGCTCCCCACCCCCCCTGCTCTGTGACCCCAGGGTCCTGCTCCCCCCCACCTGCCCTGTGACCCCACCCCCACCCCAGGGTCCTGCTCCCCCCCCACCTGCCCTGTGACCCCCCCAGGTTCCTGCTACCCCCCCGCCTGCCCTGTGACCCCCCCACCCAAGGGTCCTGCTCCCCACTCCGTCTGCCCGGTGACCCCAGGGAAAGCCTTGTGGGGCAGGGGTGGGGGGATGGTGTCCTGTGTGAGCTCAGCCCCTGAGCAGTGGGGCAGAGTCCCCCACACCTGTCCCCTGGCTGCACACGGGGCACGCTGTGGCCCTGATCATGGCCGCCGTGCTCTGTCTCCCATCTGCCCGGGGTTGGACCACAGGTGAACAGACAGACCAATGGCCTCTGGCTCCTGCCCCCACCAGCACGGAGGACACTCTCTGGGAGTTGGGGGCGTGTGCGGCTGCCATCAAGCAGAGTCCACCACGGCTCAGGGGAACCCAGACCAGGCCCGGTCACAGCTGCCTCGTCACTGTCCATGCTGCCCTCCCCTCGGGCGGGAGCTGCCATCTCACGGCTAAGAATAGCCACGGCTCCACCATGGCCACAGCCGCCAGGGACTCTGGGTTTTCCGCCCACTTCCGGAACCTGAGTTGGGAGAAGCCCTGTGTTTAAAGGGCCGTATTAGGCAGATGGCCTCCGGGCGTCCACGCAGCGCCTGGAACCTGCCCGCTGCCCCGGAAGCCCGCCTGGCCTGTCACTGGCCTGGCCGATGCCCAGCTGGCCATGTCCAGGAACCGCAGGGTCCGGCCCAGCGCAGACCCTGCTCCGTCACGTCCAAACAAGCGGGTGCCAGTCACGCCGCGGGATCCCCCACATCAGCGCCTCCACCTTCTCCCTTCTGCTTGACATGAGCCACCAGGGCTGTGAGCTTGCCCCAGGGGACGCCGGCCAGGGAGGCAGAGAGGCCAACAACTTGTTGGGAGAAGCTGGGGTGACCGCAGCCAAGGGGAGCACCCGGCCTCCCACAGGACGTCCACGCTGACATGAGAGCCCTCCACGCACTTCCCCCCCACCCCGGCAAGCTGCGGCCAGGAACACTGGGGAGGCCTGCGCAGCCCCCACCTCTGCCGTGGGGGAGGAAAGTCTGAGGCTGGCCAGGCTCTGGAGCAAGACCCTCCCCTCCCCTCCCTGGGACCCCTGCCTCTCTCAGCCCCGCCTCCCTGGAGACCCCCCACTGCCACCTCCCTGGAGCCCACCTCCCTGGAGCCCGCCTCCCTGGAGCCCCGTCTCCCTGGGACCCCGCCTCCCCCAACCCCTGCCTCTCTGAGCCCCGCCTCCCTGGAGTCCCCCCACCCCCCTCCCTAGGACCCTCTCTCCCTGGGGCCCCGCCTCCCCCGACCCCTGCCTCTCTGCGGCCCCGCCTCCCTGAGCCCCGCCTCCCTGGGACCCCTGCCTCTCTGAGCCCCGCCTCCCTAGAGACCCCCCACTGCCACCTCCCTGGAGCCCTCCTCCCTGGAGCCCCGCCTCCCTAGGACCCCGCCTCCCCCGGACCCCTGCCTCTCTGCGGCCCCGCCTCCCTGAGCCCCGCCTCCCTGGGACCCCGCCTCCCCGGGTCCCTGCCTCTCTGCGGCCCCGCCTCCCTGGAGTCCCCCCACACTCCCTCCCTAGGACCCTCTCTCCCTGGGACCCAGCCTCCCCCGACCCCTGCCTCTCTGAGCCCCGCCTCCCTGGGACCCCGCCTCCCCCGACCCCTGCCTCTCTGCGGCCCCGCCTCCCTGAGCCCCGCCTCCCTGGGGACACTGCTTGCCGCTGTGGGCAGATCTGGAGGCTGGGCGTGGGCGGGGCCCTCCCCCTGCAGAGCCCCGCCTCTCCTGCCAGGAGCTCCCCTCTCGGGCCACGTGGACGCCTGGCCAAAAGGGTCCCACCTGGGCCAGGCACGGGGGTCCCAGGCCCAGGCTCCTTCCTCCTGAACCGAGTGCACGTGGGCTGCTCTTGGATGGCCTCGGTGCCACCTGAGCTCTTCCAGGTGGATTCTCTGACGGGCCTGAGCCTGAGGGGTTCCCCTGGGTCCGGGCAGCAAGACCGGCCGGACAGGACCCCCACGTGTTGGGGGAGGCGCCTCTCGGGGAGCCGTCAGGAGAGGGCTCTGCGGGCGGTGTCGGCAGCAGGAGGCAGCCAGGCCGCCAGGGTCCGTGCCGCCGCCTCCTGAGGCGTCCGTCCCAGTTTGCCAAGGCTGGAGAACCCCACCCGGCCGGGCACCAGCAGGGAACAGGGGGCCACGTGGGGGAAGGAGGGGATGGGTCCCCACAAGGCCCTGAGCCTGCCCTTCGCTGCACTCAGCCTTGGCCCTGCAGGCTGGGCCTCCACACACAGGTGGTTGTATTTCTTGCCTGGGTTTTCAAAGATTTGTATCCGTGAAGCTCACTGGGGACAAGGACAGTGACAGTGTTGCGGTGTGGGCACATCTGTGAGGGTGAGCATGCGTGTGCACATCTGTGTATGTGTGCACCTGTGTACATGTGTAATGCGGTGGGCACATCTGTGAGGGTGAGCGTATGTGCACATCTGTGTATGTGTGCACCTGTGTACATGTGTAATGCGGTGGGCACATCTGTGAGGGTGAGCATGCGTGTGCACATCTGTGTATGTGTGCACCTGTGTACATGTGTGATGCGGTGTGGGCACATCTGTGAGGGTGAGCGTGTGTGCACACGTGTGTACATGAGTGCACATCTGTGACTGTGAGCATGTGTGTGGGACATTGCATGTGTGTGCACCTGTGTGAGTGAGCATTTTGTGGGCAAGCCTTGCATGACCGCGTGCATGTGTGACTGAGTATGTGTGTATTATGTAAGTGTGCACATGTGTTACTGTATGAGCATCCCGTGAGCACTGTGTGCACACATGTGACTGAGCACACATGTGCACTGTGAGCGTGACTATGTTGTGGGCAGGCATGGTGTGCCTTGTACATGTGTGCACCTGTGTGACCACATGAGTGCTGTATACACTTGTTGGGGTGTGCATGTTAGTTTATGAGTGTTGTGAGCAAATGTGTGCACACATGACTGTATAAGCACAAGTGCACTGTGTGAGTGTGCACATGTGTGAGCATTTCGAGAGCAGGTGTGTGCACACGTGTGACTGCATGAGTACGTGTCTCCTGCGTGAGCGTAGAGCATGCATGTGTGCGTGGATGTGTGTACGCAGCACGGAGGCATGCGTCTTCGCTTGCACCTGCTGTCGGAGTGGTGGCCAAGCCAGTGCCCAGCTCTCCCTGCAAGGACGCCCCCGGGCCGCCCCCGGCTGGGAATCCTCAAGAGTCGTTTTAGAAAAGAGCTTCTCCCGGGCGTCCGAGCCCACAGCCGGACACAGGCTGGAGACGGAGGAGCTGGGGCCCAGCCACAGGCTCGATACAAGTCAGCTCCGAGCCCCGCGGCACCAGCTCCCTACTGCCCTACGGCCAGGCTGTGGCTGCAAGGACACAGGCTGGACAGGGTGGGTGCTGGGCAGGCAAGGCCCTCTCTGGTCTCAGCTCCAGTCCTGACCCACTCACATCTGAGCGCTGTGCTTTCCTGGGGGAGGGGCACCTGCTCGCTCTGGAGACCCGGGGAGCAGGGGGACAGGAGACACCAGGGTCACCCACAGCAGCGCTGCCCCGAGCTGTCAGGTCAGGATTCATGTGTGCTGCTTCCAGCTGTGAGTGTGGCTGACTGTGTGCGTGCGTGTGTGTGAGCGAGACCATGGCTGTATGTGTGACTATGTGAGCATGTGTGTGTCTGTGTGTATGACTGTGAGTGTATGTGTGACTTTGTGTGTGATCGTGTGTAACTGTGCATGTCAATGTGTGTACATGTGTGTGAGCATGTGGCTCTGTGTGACTGTGTGGCTGTGAGTGTATGGCTGTGTGAGTGTGAGCATGTATGTGTGAATGTGATTGTGTGATTCTATGTGACTATGAGTGTGACTGTGTGTGGCTGTGGCTGTGTGTCTCTGTGTGAGTGTATAACTGTGTGTGAGACTGTGACTGTGAGTGTATGTGTGACTTGTGTGGAATTGTGCATGACTGCATGTGTGTGTGTGTGTGAGAGCATGTGGCTATGTGTGACTGTGTGTGTCTGTATGACTGTGGCTGTGGCTGTGAGTATATGGCTGTGTGAACGTGAGCGTGTATGTGTGAATGTGATTGTGTGATTCTGTGTGACTGTGTGTGGCTGTGACTGTGTGTCTGAGTGTGGCTGTGTGGCTGTGACGTGTGTCTCTGTGTGACTGTGTGACTGTGTGTGACTGTGACTGTGTGTGTCTCTGTGGCTGTGAGTGTATAACTGTGTGTGGCTGTGACTGAATGTGTGTGTGGCTATGTGTATGTGACTGTGCTATGCTTGTGGGTATATAACTGTGTCAGACTGTGACTGAGTATATGTGCGACTGTGTGTGGCTGTGTGTTTGTGACTATGTGTGTGTGGTTGTGAGTGTATAACTGTGTGTGAGACTGTGTGTATGTGCGGCTGTGGGGGGGATTGTGCGTGACTATGACTGTGACTGTGTGGCTGTGTGGCTGTTACTGTGCTATGATTGTGGGTATATAACTGTGTGTGAGACTGTGAGTGTATGTGTGACTGTGTGTGTATGTGACTGTGTGATTGTGAGTGTATAACTGTGTGTGAGACTGTAACTGTGTGTATGTGTGACTGTGTGTGGGATTGTGCGTGACTATGATTGTGAATGTGTGTGGCTGTGTGGTTGTGTGGCTGTTACTGTGCTATGATTGTGGGTATATAACTGTGTGAGACTGTGACTGAGTGTATGTGCGACTGTGTGTGTATGTGGCTGTGTGGTTGTGAGTGTATAACTGTGTGTGCGACTTTGTGGGGGATTGTGTGAATGTGTGTGACTGGTTGTGTGAGCGTGTGTGTGTGACTGTGTGACTGTGGGACCCCACATAGCCTGTGCCCGCCCACGGGCCCCCCACTGGAAAGCAGCTGGAGCTCCCAGCAAAGGCCGTGCAGGGCAAGCCCTTCCACGGCCCGCGCTCCCCACCTGCCCCCGACTTTGAAACCGGATTTCCCGCAGGTGAAGCCCTTGTCACCAGCCCAGCCTCCAGCTGGGTCGGACTCCACCCCTCCCAACGCAGGGACCAGGCCGCTTGCCCGTGGCCACGTGGGACCGGAGGCACCGTGAACAGGGTGCAGGCCGCGATTCTTCCAGGTCTGTATCCAGCGTCACTTTCGGCGCGTGCCTTCATTCTGGAAGTCATGCGTCACCCACGTTTGCAGAATTCCACTCGGTCGACTGACGCCTGCAATCACTGTGTTTACACTGACAGCCAACGCCCTCTCCCGGCAACTTTTCCACTAAAAATACTTCTGGGGGGCGGGGCTGTGCTGTGAGCGGCGGAGCTGCACCTGCAGTGCCTGCTCTGAGGTTGGGGGATGAGGTCCGGTCCAGGGGCAGAGCCTGGGCCTGCGCCTGTGCGTCCGGTCTCCTCCTGCCACCTCCTGCAAGTGGGGCCACAGCGAGGCCACCTCTGGGGACAGCAGGCCTGGCGTTGCCGCCTAAGGGCCTCCCCCATCCCTCCACGAATTCCGCTCCTCCTCAAACCCTCTCTGCTCTGTTTCCTTTCTTTTCTGTCTCCACAAGTGAGCCCCAGCTTTCCATGGAGCAGAGACTGGACGCCCTGACAGCGTGGTGACACTGGGGGTGCCAGGCACGGTGACACTGGGGGTGCCGGGAGTGGTGACACTGGGGGTGCCAGGTATAGTGACACTGGGGTGCCAGGCGCAGTGACACTGGGGGTGCCAGGTGCAGTGATACTGGGGATGCCGGGTGCGGTGACACTGTGGGTGCCAGGTACGGTGACACTGGGGGTGCCAGGAACAGTGACACTGGAGAGGCATGCCGGGTGCGGTGACACTGGGGGTGCCGGGTGCGGTGACACTGGGGGTGCCGGATACGGTGACACTGGGGGTGCCAGGCACAGTGACACTGGGGGTGCCGGGAGTGGTGACACTGGGGGTGCTGGGCGCAGTGACACTGGGGTGCCAGGCACAGTGACACTGGGGGTGCCGGGAGTGGTGACACTGGGGGTGCTGGGCGCAGTGACACTGGGGTGCCAGGTGCAGTGACACCAGCAGTGCTGGGAGTGGTGACACCAGTGCCGGGCATGGTGACACCAGGGGTGCCGGGCGGTGTCCTGCCAGGGCTCCCACACTGACCGCCTGGTGCCCACCGGCTTCTCTGCACAGGTTTGGCTCTCACCGTGCCTGGCGGAGGAGTCACCAGCACCACGTTCTTGAAGACCAGGAGCAGCGCTTGCCTAAGCCGCTGCTCATTCACTCCCTCCACAAGGGTTTCTGGAACCCGAGCGTTTCCAGCAGGTGCTTCACAGGGCGCCGCACGCAGCCAATCCGCCCCACACGGCCAGTGCGGCCACAGCCCTGGGACTCCACTGCAGCGTGGAGAGGCCGTGTGTAGGGTCTCTGCTGTCTTCCTTCTGCTGCCGCTCCCCACGGTGGAGCTGGCAGTCAGCGCGTGGGAGGGGGCGTGTCAGCCCTGAGACTGCGCTGAGAGAAGCTGCGACCTGCCAGGTCCAGTGTCCACCGGGAGGCAGGGCAAGAAGACATCTGACCTCACGGCGTGGCCATCAACACGAGCCACATGTGAGCACGGGAAGCCACTGAGGCTGCACAGCCCCGACTGCACACACAGGTGCGCCCCCGCACTCAGCACACGCTCACGTGCATACACACGTGTGCATGATGCTCACATGCACATGCACACACACTACACACACATGCATGCGTGTACACACACGGGCCTTGGAGGAGGACGAGGGGACCCCTCAGGGAGACGCGGGGGAGGAGTCGGCTGCAGAAAGAGGTTGGGGAAATGGACTCTGGCTCCCGGGTGACACGTTTCCTTCCCAAACCCGATCTCCTGGTTTCAAACCACTAGCCCCACTGAGCGCCGTGTGTGCCCGAGCTCCTGCCCTGGCCCGGGCCCCCTGTCCTGCTGTGCTCACGGGAGCACCCCACTTTATAGAATTCTACAAGGAACCAGCTTCCTGGCTGCGTTATCTGCAAAGTTCCAAATGACTCTTCTGCAGGGGCTCTCCCGGGCCAGCAGGGGCCCCAGAAGCGTGCTCCCCGCAGGGAAGGGGTCTCCACTGACCCCTCCAGGTCGTGCAGCCCGCCCTGCCCCCAAAACCTCAGCTGGGAGCCTCAGCTACTTTGCGGCTTAGCCTCCTCGTAAGTAAAACGGTGGCAGCGCGGACTTAGCGCTGGCTACATCCAACAATCATACAACACGAAAGCCAGTTATTAGGAACATGGAAATGCCCACACTGGATTCCTGGAGCGCCTCTTCTGCTCCTGCTGGCCAGTCTCAGAGAAGGGAGTCCCCACGGAGGGCCCCGCCGGCATGGCCCTGGAGCCGGGTCCCCACCTAGTGGCCGCCCGCCGCCATCGCACCCAGAAGCAGGTCGCCGGTTTTCTGAGAATGCACCTGGAGTGAGAGTGGGCGGTGTCACGGCGCAGCGAATGTGCTGGAACACGGAACTGGACATCCGAAAGGGCTGGAGGACACAGGTGTGTCCCCGTGTCCTAAAAGAGACGTGGCAAAGGCTTCAGTGTGACCAGACGGCAAAGCCCACCCCTGCCCTCCTGTGGCAAAGTCAAGTTATCTGAAGTTCTGCAAGGGGGTTGAAGTTCAAAGTATCCAGGGACCAAAGACCCAACAAGCAGAGACCGGCGCAGGGGTGCAGCCTCGCGGTGAAGACCCTGCACCCATCGCACTGCCTGCGTTTCAGTCCTGGCTCCTGCTCCAGCTCCAGCCTCCTGCTAGTGCGCACCTGGGAGGCAGCAGCGGTGGCTCCTGTCCCTGTGCACCTGCTGCCCCACAGGGGAGACCTGGATGGAGCTCCAGGCTCCAGTTTCTGCTGGTGCACACACCGGGAGGCAGTGGGATGGCTCACATGGCTGGGTCCCTGCCTCACGCCGGGAGACCCAGATGGAGCTCCAGATCCTGGCCTGGCCTAGATGTTGCAGACACTCGGGGAGTGAACCAGCAGATAGGTCTCTGTTCCTGTCTCGGTCTCGGTCTCTGTCTCTCTCCCTCCCCCTCTCCCTCTCCCTCTCCCTCTCCCTCTCCCCCTCCCCCTCCCCCTCCCCCTCTCTCCCTCTCCCTCTCCCTCTCCCTCTCCCTCTCCCTCACCCTCACCCTCTCCTTCTCTCTCTCCCTTTCAAATATAAATAAATAAAGTCTTTAAAGCTAGCCCCCAGGTGTTCCATTCTGTGTCTGTGACTTGTTCCTTTAAAGACGTTCTTCCAGGACTCCTCTATGCGATGCCCTAATAGGTTGTTTTTTCTTCTCAATTTTTATTTGTTCATTAGAGAGGCCAACACAGAGCAGGACAGAGAAGGAGCCGGCGGCTCTGTCCCGAGTTTCACTCCCCAGACGGGGGACTGGGCTGGACTAACGCCGGCAGCCAGGAGCTCCACCCAGTCCCCGCGTGCTGGCAGGGACCCAGCCCCTTGGTGCATTAGCAGGAAGCTGGAGTCAGGAGCCTAAAGCAGGCACCAAACCCCGGCCCCAGGGGGACACGGGCGCCTTAGCCAGCGTCTCCATGGCGGACGGCCCATCCCTCTGGCTTCTCGTGAGGCCACATCTCCCTGGAAGGTGCAGCCAAGGTGCAGGTAACCCGTCTGCAGGATGCAGCAGCTAGGGCCTGCGAGAGCTGGGGTGGGGAGGGGCTGGGAGACAGCTCCTTGCAGGATCCCCTGTTCTCACGGCCCAGCCCTGCATGGCTGCGTGGCTCAGGTGGGGCTGATCAGTGCAATTATCTTGAAAGGTCTTTGCCATAATTATTATCATTTAGGATCCAAGTGTTAACTTTTCCAGCTGAGAAGCAGCCCCAGGCTGTGTAGACAGGGCTACAGGTGTGGATGGAGCGGGACACAGAACCACAGGCCCTCTGCCCGCGAGGGCACACAAGTGTGGCTCCGAGGGTCCTGAGGCTAAGGTGGGGCCCCTGGACCCCCAGCTGTTCCCCAGCCCTACACGCGTCCAGCCGGCCTGCAGGCTGCAGGCAGAGGAGCGACCTGGCTCGCCCGGGCGGGGTAAGTGGCGAGGGCGGAGCCGCTCTGAGGAAGAAGGCCGCCCTGGAGCTGGGCACTGGGCGGGAGGCCCTCTTCCCTCTCACCGCTGTCCCCGAGACACCTCCCTCCTGGAAATTCACCCAACACATAGGCACAGCTGAACACACCGGCCCGGGACAAAAACGAACCCAGCCGCAAACGGCAGGAGTGCGGGGCAGAGCCTGCAGCCGAGCGGGAACCGGGAACCAGCGAGGCCCGAGACGACAATGACCAAGGCCCAGGCCGGGAGAAACGGTGTCCGAACAGAGACTTACAAATCTTCCCGCAAAGAGACACCCAATCCACATGGCCGCAGAGTGAGTTCTACCGTGGGAAGAAAAGAGAACAGGATGCCAGCCATGCACGGCTCCCCAGAAGACGCAGGGGTGCCGCTCGCCACCGGTCCTTGAGCCCCACCCCCTGGTGTGCAGGCGGACAAGACCACAGGTAGCCTCACACAAACACCCCTCGCGAAACACCGGGACCCATCCAACAGCAGTAGCGAGGGTTACGGAGCAGGGCCAGCTGGGACTTAGCGTCTGCAAACCATCACAGACACAGGGAGCAGTCAAGGACAAGGGGCCGGCGCTGTGGTGCAGGGGGTCCAGCGCCACCTGCAGGCTGGCATCTGGTACCCAGGTGCTCTGCTGCCGATCCAGCTCCCTGCTGTGGCCTGGGAGAGCAGCGGAGGACGGCCCAGGTGCTGGTGTCCCATCGCCCCCGTGGGCGACCCGGACGGAGCTCCGGGCTCCCAGCTTCAGCCTGGCCCAGCTCTGGCTGTTGTAGCCATCTCGGGAGTGAACAAGAGGATGGAAGACCTCTCTCCCTCCTCTCTCTGTCTCTCTCTGTCACTCTGCCTTTCAAATAAATAAATCTTAAAAAAAAAAAAAAAAAAAAAACACTAGACAAATGCGCAGCTGTTGGTGATGCAGAGTGACCTGCACTCTCTCATGGCTGCACACAGCCCTGCAGCCACCAGCCCGGCTGGAGAAAGGTCGGCCACACCCCCTGCTAGGACTAGGAGGGGCTCCCTCTCTCCACAAGGAGGGAGGGGAGGAATGGGGGGAGGTGCACAGAATTAAGAAAGTACAAAGTTGGGGCCGGCGCCGTGGCTCACTTGGTTAATCCTCCGCCTGCAGCACCGGCATCCCATATGGGCACCGGATTCTGTCCCGGTTGCCCCTCTTCCAGGCCAGCTCTCTGCTGTGGCCCGGGAGGGCAGTGGAGGATGGCCCAGGTGCTTGGGCCCTGCACCCCATGGGAGACCAGGAGAAGCACCTGGCTCCTGGCTTCGGATCAGCACAGCGCCGGCTGTGGGGGCCATTAGGGGAGTGAACCAACGGAAGAAAGACCTTTCTCTCTCTCTCTCTCACTGTCTACATCTCTACCTGTCAAATAGAAAAAAAGAAAATAAAGTATTCAGGTGACCTGATCCCTACATAGGAAAGCCTAAGAAACCTACAAAAAAAATTGAAGCCTGGTAATTGAGTTTATCAAAACTGCAGGGCGCGAGATGACGGCAGACCAGCCACACCTTACACCTGGACCCTGAGTTAGGGAAACACGCCCTTATCTACAACTGCACCAAGAACCCTCAGCGTTCACGGTACCGAGCAGACACCTTTGCTCACTGAAGGCCACAGCACAGGATTCTCCCATCGAGAACCACAGACGTGGAAGGTCTCAACAGCCGGAGGCCATCTGCTGCGCTGAAACACCCAGTGTTGTTTACAAACTGCCACAGATTCACAAAATCTGTTTCACCACTTACATGCACGTGGGAAAGATACAGCCAAAATAATTTTGAAAAAAAAATTTTGAGAACTTAGACTGCTTTTTTTTAATATTTTATTTATTTATTTCAGAGGCGGAGTTACAGACAGGAGAGAGAGAGGTCTTCCACCCACTGGTTCACTCCCCAAATGGCTACAATGGCCAAAACTGGGCTGAGCCAGGAGCTTCTTCCAGGTCCCCCATGTGGGTGCAGGGGCCCAAGGACTTGGGCCATCTTGCACTGCTTTCCCAGGCCACAGCAGAGAGCTGGATGGGAAGAGGAGCAGCCGGGACTCGAACCGGCGCCCACACGAGATGCTGGCACCACGGGCATCTTAGGCCACCTCGCCACAGTGCCGGCCCCTACGCTGCTGGATTTCCAACTTCAGGCGGAGTGGCAGTAATGGAGATGGCCTGCATTCGTGGTCAGGCCACACAGGAGGTCAGCGGAGCAGGCCTGGACGTGCTGGGGGTTTGTGCTCCGCGTCACACACCAGGGCACCGCAGCGAGAGGTCGCGACCCCAGCCACTCTCGGCCTCGGCCTGCAGCTGAGATACAAGCACGTGGGCCGTCCACCTGGGCCCTGGTTTTTACAAACCTCTCCAACACTATGATGGAAACCTGGCATTCGTCACACAGGTGCAAATTAGACGACGATTCGTCTGTAAATTACACATAAAATCTATTCGGGAGGAGTATTTACTCCAGCGGCAGTTAAAAGCACTGTGAAGAATTTCAGGCGTGTTCCCTAACGCTGGCCCCGCCCAGCAGCTGTCGGCACGGCCATGCCCAAGACGGCAGCCTGGTGTCTCCAAAGGCCTGTGCGCGACAGGCTGGTCCCCGAAGTCTCACATTCGTGCCAATGATTAGCATTAGTGGAGCAGGGGGGGCGTGTGACACGGTGTCCACGGCCCACTTGGGAGCCCCTGGCTCAAGCCTCGGCAACTCCGGGATTCCCATCCAGCTCCCTGCTGACACACCAGGGGAGCAGCAGAGGACGGCCGGGACACGTGGGTCCCTGCCACCCACACGGGACACCCAGAGGCAGTTCCTGGCTCCAGGCTTCAGCCTGACCCGGTGCTGGCCGCTGTGGGCACTTGGGGAGCGAACCAGCAGATGAAGATCTCTCTCCCACCACCTGTCACTCTGTTTTTCAAAAACATAAACTACACGATTTCTAATAATCAATAGTGGAAATAGTGGTGACTTAGTGAGGACAGGTGACAGCGCACATATGGGCACTGGTTCAAGTCCCGGCTGCTCTGCTTCCCATCCAGCCCTCTGCTGTGGCCTGGGAAAGCAGTGGAAGACGGCCCAAGTCCTTCGGCCCCTGCACCCACATGGGAGACCCGGAAGAAGCTCCTGGCTGGCCTTGGATCAGCACAGCTCCAGGCGTTGTGGCCATCCAAGGAGTGACCTATCGGCTGGAAGACCTCTCTCTCTGCCTCTCAACAATCCTTAAATAACAACGTCTGATGGGGCCAGTAGGCACTGCGGGCACAGGTATGGACCTGCAGGACGCCCAGGAGAGGAAACACCACGCCAGGAAGGGCAGTGACAATGTCAGCACTGATTGCCCAGAGGGGCAACGGAGTAGGAGAGCAAGAGCAATGTCACGTATATCCCCAAGGACACATGCACACACACACGCGTGTGCACACACACGCGTGTGCACAGGGCCTTCAATTAGTGGGAAAGGTGCGTTATGAAGAAAAAACCTGCATGGACTTCATTTTTTTTGCCCCAAAACATAGCCACCTTTTAACGCCATTGTGGCACCAACCCTCTGAGGGACCCCTGCAGTTCTTCCTCAAGCAGCAGCTGTGGCCTTGCGCCACGGCTCCCACGGCTCCCACAGCCACACGGCCACACGGGAGCCTTTGACCAACAGCCAGGCTGCTCACCTTTGAGACATCGGCTCTCAGTTCAGAGATGACATCGTATCTGGGAAATCTCAGCTGTGTTAGAGATCAGCCAAATGTGCCACTCAGCGGAGGGCGGGCCCAGACGAAGCCGACGCTAAACTGACAGCTGGGAGCCCCTCCGCAGGTGAGCTCTCGGCCCAGGTGAGGGGCCCTGCAGGCACTCTGCTGGCTTCAGAGGGCCACGGGGCCTTTCTGCCCGTCCGGAGACGAGGTTCTGAGTGAGGCCCAAATGTTGCTCCGTCAGCCGGGACTCAGCCGCCGGGACCACACCCCAACTCCACCTGTGCAGCCCTGGGCCCTGCCAGCCTCTTCCGGTCTCTGACTCCCACCCGAGGGTCAGGTGTGCAGCTGGTGCAGGCCCTGGGTGCCCGGGGGCCAAGCACCCTCGCCGTCTCCCAGAGGCCTGAGGCGAGGCCCACAGGTTTCCAGGACGAGGGTCTGGGGTGACCTGACCCACGGCTGCTCGAGTGGGAAGCGAAGAAGAGCTCAAAAAGAAACCACAAGAGAAGGGAAGCAAGGAGAGGTAACCGTGACCACCGCCTTTCCTCCTCGGCCCCAGAGTCTCTGCCACCCCACAGCAGCGGCCCAGGCCCCCCGCGAGGCCCCACGGACCAGCACTGCTCTCTCGTGCACCTGGTTCCCACGGCAGCTCAAGCCGGCTTCCATCGAGAATTAACACCAGCATTCTCAGAGCAGCTGATCAGAAGCGAAGCACTTGCTACAAAAGATTTATTTAAGTCAGACTTAGAGGGAAGACACACAGAGCTCTTCCATCCGCTGGTCCCCGCCCTAGCTGGCTGTAATGGGCAGGGCTGGGCCAGCTGGAGCCAAGAGCCAGGAGCTTCATCCGGGTCTGCTGCGTGGATGGCAGGGGCCCAGGAACTTGGGCCATGGCAGGGACCTGGACAGGAAGTGGAGCACCGGGACACGAACCAGGACCCATATGAGATGCTGGTGTTGTAGGTGGCAGCTTTACCTGCTGTGCCACAACACCAGCCCCAGAATCACTGATATTTACCCTATATGTGTTACACCACAAATTAAGCAGGATACTGCAGAGTGATTTTTAAAAGATATTTATTTATTTGAAAGTCAGAGTTACACACACAGAGAGAAGGACAGGCAGAGAGAGAGAGGTCTTCTATCCGCTGGTCCACTCCCCCAATTGGCTGCAACGGCCAGAGCTGCACTGATCTGAAGCCAGGAGCCAGGAGCTTCCTCCAGTTCTCCCACACGCGTGCAGGGGCCCAAGGACTTGGGCCATCTTCCACTGCATTCCCAGGCCACAGCAGAGAGCCAGATAGGAAGTGGAGCAGCCAGGACTCGAACCAGCACCCATATAGGATGCTGGCACTGCAGGTGGTGGCTTTACCTGCTATGGCACAGCGCCAGCCCCTGCAAAGTGATTTTTAAAATAAGCTTGAAAAATAGTCACCCTCCTCCATTCCAGTAAGCGCCTCCCTCTCACTTGTTTCCAAATGTGGTTAAAAATAGGGTGGCTCATTTGGCTAATCCTCGCCTGCGGATCCTGGCAGTGTGCTGGCAGTGGCGGCCATTTGGGGGGTGAACCAACGGAAGGAAGACCTCTCTCTCTGTCTCCAACTCTGCCTGTCAAAAAAAAAATAGGTTCCCGTGTTAGCCGTGGTGTGTAACACGTCTCCCGCTCTTTCTCATCTCACAACACTAGAACGTCCCCAACCAACCTGCAAACTCCCCGCCCCCAGCCCCCAGCCCTGGGAACCGCCCATCACTGCTGTCTCTGGACCTGAGCCCTTCAGCCTCCAGAGGGCACCCGCGGGGTTCTGTGCCCGCAGACTCCACGTGGCACCCTGCCCTCCAGACCCAGCGTGTGGTGCCCAGCCAGCACTGTGCCCACCGTGCTGGGGCCTCCCCACGCGCTCCTCTGTGCTGGCCTTCTCTGCACTGCTTTTATGTGCGCTGAAATGAGCCAGCTAATTCAGGAGCTATGTGTGCCTGACGCGCTTTGTCCTGTAACAGGGCAAAAGGGCCTGCGCCTCCCGGGAAAACTCAGTTTCGAGGCGCAGGCTGTGGCCGGGGCCTCCGGGGCACGGTTTACCCTCCCTGGCTCGGGGGCTCTTCCGCGCCCTGCTCCGCCCAGGTGGGACGGGACCCCGAGGGCTCTGGTGAGCAGTTCTGGCCTGTGATAGCCTCACCAGGGCGTCTGCACGGCCCCGTCTGGGGCCGGCGATCAGCCCTCTGCTCTCTGCAGCGGGGCTGCGGGCTGGCTCCGAGCCGCCGCTTTCCGTTCACCCTCCGCCGCGCCTGTGCGGGAAGCCTTCCCGGCGTCTTCCGGACATTCTGTGGGCTTGGGTCTGGTTAGCCTTTAACTCCGGAGAAGGTGTGCGTGCGTGTGAGGGGAACTTTCGGATGTCTCATTTACTTGCAAGGCGCAGTGACAGCCTTCTACCGCTCGCTAACTTCCGGATGCTGGCATCACACAGCGCTGGGCCAGGCCGGGCCGTCAGCAGAGCTGGGCGGACACACAATACCTGGACGTGCACACAGTACCTGGACGTGCACCTGCTGCCCGCGGCCGTCAGCAGAGCTGGGCGGACACACAGTACCTGGACGTGCACCTGCTGCCCGCGGCCGTCAGCAGAGCTGGGCGGACACACAGTACCTGGACGTGCACCTGCTGCCCGCGGCTCCGTGCCCGTGACAGCGGCACCAGGTCGGAGGGAAGGGGCCGCCAGCACGGGGAGCGCAGCGGATGCGCACACACAGCCCAGGTGCCCAGCCGGCCGCCCACGCCCGCGGCCTTTCCCTGACTGCCCGGTCACGGCCGGCGGAAACACACCCCGCCAAGAAGGGACCACCCGGGGATCCAGAGCTCGGCCTCCCGTGAGGCTGCCCGCGCCGCAGTCCGCCTCTCGCGGTCCTCAGCCCGAACCCTCAGCGCGGGCGGCTGGACCCGGAGACATCCGACCCGCGCCGACCCGCGCCAGCTCTGTCTGTCTGTTCCCCTTAAGCCTCGCCGAGCAGCCGGCCCGGCCGGGCGGCGCGGAGTCTGCAGCAGCTCCGCCCGCGGTCCACGCCAACTCTCCCGGACAGCCCCTCCGCAGACTCGCGGGGTGGCCGCCTGGGCCCAGCGCCGGGGCGCACCGCGAGAAGACGCGTGTTCCACGCGGGACGCGCTGCAGCCGACTTCAAGCCAGCCGGCCCGCGCGCGCGCGGGTCAAACCCACGCTCCCCGCCCCCTGCCGGACCCAGCACTCAGCACCTGCAGCTAGCAAGAACAATCTAGAGTCCCCGGTGGCACCCGCGTCCCTGGGACAGCGCCGCGGTCCTGGCCCCGCACCCCGCGGCTCAGCCTCGCCACGCGCCGCGGCGTCCACGCCGCCCACGTCCGGGCCCCCGCGGCGGCTCGGCTGAAAGGCCGGAGAGGCCACGGCGTCGCCGCCACGGGACCGCCGGGGAGCGCTCTCCGGCGAAGGCCACGAGGCCCGGCAGTGGCCGGCGGCTGCGCCCCACGACGGCCCGGCCACGCGGCTCCAGAAAGGGCGGGAACGCGCACGGGAGCGAGCGCCGGCGGC
Source organism: Oryctolagus cuniculus (assembly GCF_964237555.1). NCBI lineage: Eukaryota > Metazoa > Chordata > Mammalia > Lagomorpha > Leporidae > Oryctolagus > Oryctolagus cuniculus. Next base: position 477,625 of record NC_091441.1, on the reverse strand, counting down.
CGCCCGGAGTCCGAGAGGGCCCGGCCGTCAGCCCCGGCGCGATCTGACCGGCAGCTCGGGGGCGCGAGGCTCCGGCCAGCAGAGAGCGAGACGCGGCGGCGCGGACGCCCTCGGCCGTGACGGCCACCCCGCCCGCCCAGCACCTCCGGGGCGCGCCCGCACAGCGCTGGAGCACCCAGTCCCGCCCCGTGGCTCCGGGGACGGCCGAGGGCCAAGATGAGCGGAGGAAGGGACCTGGCGCCCGGGGGCGGGGCGTTCGGGGACGGGGCGGCTACCCGGGCCGCGGCGCGCTCGGCATGCCGGGACTCGTAGTCGCTTGGCCAGGGGCCGGCGACTGGTATTGTGGGAGCGGTCTGCATTGCATGCCGGGAGCCGTAGTCTCTTGACGTTAGGACACGCGGTGCGCCACGGGACTTGATGGCCGCCGGCATGCGTTGCATGCCGGGAGTCGTAGTCTCTTGACGTTAGGGCTCAGGGCGCGCTACGGGAGTTGACGGCCGCGATGCGCGTTGCGTGCCGGGACTTGTAGGCTACAGGTGTTCGACGGGAGTTGAGGAACGCGCTCCGCTGTGCACGCCGGGAATCGTAGTCCCGCGCTGGGACTCGCGCGGCGCGGGCGTACTCGAGGGCGGCGGTGCCGGGAGTCTCTGGCGCGGTCGGAGGGCAGCGGGCTGCCGGCCCCGCCTGAGGGAGGCTGACGCCGGGGCCCGTCGCCGCGCGAAGCCCGTCGGCGCGCCAGGGAGCCGCACGTCCGCTCGGAGGCCGCGCGTGGCCCGTGTTTACGCACGCACGCCGTGCGTCCCGCTTTCGCGTGACGTCAGCGCGTCCTCCCGGAACTCGGCGCGGGCCGAGCGGCGGGTGGAAGCCGGTGCTGGAGCGGGAACTGCGGCGCTGCCCGGCCGGGCCGCCCGCGATGAGCTGTGTGCCCTGAGCGCGCTGCGCCGCGATGGAGGCGCCGGCCGTGGCCCGCGGCCCCGCCGAGGGCGCCCCGGCGGCCGCCGTGGCCGAGGTGCGCTGCCCGGGCCCCGCGCCGCTCCGCCTGCTCGAGTGGAAGGTGGCGGCGGGCGCGGCGGTGCGCATCGGCTCGGTGCTGGCCGTGTGCGAGACCGCCGCCTCCGCGCAGCCCGCCGGGGGCGCCCCGGCCCGCGCCTCGGGGAGCTGCGTGCGCACGGCGCGGGCTGAGCGCAGGCTGCGGTCGGAGCGCGCTGGCGTGGTGCGGGAGCTGTGCGCGCAGCCGGGCCAGGTGCTGGCCCCCGGGTGAGTGCGGTTCCGCGCGTTCTCTGACGCCCGCTCGGCGGCCGGGAGCAGCTCGCGAGCCGCGCGGCGCCTCTGCAGCCTCCGCACACCGCGCGCTGAGAGGCGGGCGCCCGCGGCTCTGGGTGCTGCCGCCGAGCTCGCGCCGCGCCTTGGGCAGCAGCCTGGGCCCGGGAGCCGGGAAGGGAGGCGGCGGGCTGGGCGCTCCGCGGGGCCGTGAGCCCTGGGTGCGGGCGACGTCCAGCGCCGCCGTGGTCCGCAGCCGATTAGCGTGGAAGCCGCGTCTTCACGCCTGCTCACCAGCGCGCGAGACCGGCCCGTGCGTCCGTCTGAGCGGTCAGCCGTAGGGCTTCCTGGCTGGACCCCGTCTCAGGGTCCCGGGAGCTGTCCCCGCGGGGCCCGGCCTCTTCACAGACCAGGTGGACTCCGGGGACGCGGAGCCCGCCGATCCCCAGGCCCCCAAGCCGGGGGCGGAGCCCTGGGCCGTGTCCAGCTGCGAGCAGGGTGTCGTGAGCGTCCCCTGGCCCTTCCGAGCCGCTTGTCCGGAGCGAGCCCCACGCCTCGAGGACTTGGTGCGGCGCCCCGCGGTGTGCACCTGTGGTTTTCTGCCTCTGTGCGCTGTGGGCAGACGGCCCCCAGCGGTTCCTGTGCTTGCCCCGCGGGTGGGTTCTGGTGTCTGTGGTCCAGAGTCGCAGGCTGAGCGCTGGCCATGCGGGCTCCGAGTCAGACACTTTGTTTCGAAATCCAAAAAATTCCCAAATCTGAAAGACTTCTGGTCCCGCAGTTCAGATGTGGCCGCCGCCAAGCCTGGGCCCAGGTGTCCTTGGCTCTGGGTGTAGGACAGGGGCGGTGGTGAGCGTCAGCCCCCAGCTCCGTGGCGCCCGCGGGGCCGTGGGCCCAGGTGTCCTTGGCTCTGGGTGTAGGACAGGGACGGTGGTGAGCGTCAGCCCCCAGCTCCGTGGCGCCCGCGGGGCCGTGGGAGCCGCTCTGACCTCAGAAGGCGTCCCTGTGGCCTTGTGCCCCTCGGTGCTCGCCAGCGGCGCCCGCCCCGGGTCCGGGGCCCGTCCTGGGAAGCTTGCCTGCAGTCCCGTCCTTGGGATCTGGGAGAGCAGGCACTCGGGGTTCGCTTGAAGTTTGCCTGAAGCATTGGTGGTTGTGGGCCTTTCACAGTGTGTGGGCACAGGCAGTGTTGCTGACACCCACGGCTGCTTTTGAGGCGCGACCTGGCCCACCCTTGGCCGTGGCGGGGTCCCCTGCTCACGGGCCCAGCCTGGAAAGGCCCCGAACCTCCCGGCCTGCGGCCTGCATGCAGCCCTGCTGACCGACCCGAAACTCAGGTGTCAGAACCGGAGTTCTTGGCGGCCAGTCCCGGTCCTCACGGCTCTGCTGGCCTGCTGGTCACCGGCCGGAGAGGGCTGGGCTCCCCCTCACCTGAGACGCTTCGCGTTCACGGCCGCCGCTGCCTCCTCCTGGTTGTCCGCAGGGCACCTGTGAGGGCGAGCGGGGCCGCAGCTGTGTGGTCGTAGAGCCGGGACACAGGGACCCTGGATGCTGGGTGGCCACGTGTGGCTGAGCCCGAGAGGCGTGGGTGGTGCTGGGGAGCAGGTGCGCGGGCCCCGCCCTCGGGCCCCGGGAGCCGCCACCCGAGCGGGTGGCCGCAGGGTGGCCGCTGGGTCCTCGCAGCACCCGAGTTACTAGTTTACTGAACTACTTGCTTTCTGCTTTGTCGTCACCGACGTGGTGCTGAGGACGGGGCACGTGTGGCCGCAAGCCCGAGTGCTTGTAGGTGCTGGATCGGAGCTGTGGGAGCCACAGCAGAGAAACTCGGAGCAGACGGCAGCCTCGCCCCCAGCCCCCCGCGGGCGCCCCGGGCCGGGGAGACCCCAGCTCCGCGTGGTGGCGCCGAGGCCCTGCAGAGGGGCTGAGGGAGTCTCTCCATCCTGCTCTCCAGAACCTTGATGAATTGGATTCTTTCAGTCACATTTGACTCTGTTACCGACATCGCGCCGTGTAAAGGGCTGCTCCGGGAAAGGCATTTCTTGTTGAAGTCAGAGAGACGCCACTCGGCTGCCGCATGCACCCACTCCGGCCGGCTCCATCCGGGTCTTTGAACCTGATGGTTTTTTTGTTTTGTTGAAACTATTTTATTTATTTGAGAGGTAGAGTCACAGACAGAAGGAGAGACGAGAGAAAGGTCTTCCACTCACTGGTTCACTCCCCAAATGGCCACAGCTGAGCTGATCCGAAGCCAGGAGCTTCTTCCGGTTTTCCCACATGGGTGCAGGGACCCGAGGACCTGGGCCATCCTCCACTGCCCTCCCAGGCCATAGCAGAGAGCTGGACTGGAAGAGGGGCAGCCAGGACTAGAACCGGCGCTCATATGGGATGCCGGCACCCCAGGTGGAGGCTTAGCCCACTGCGCCGCAGCGCGGCCTCCCCGGTGGGTTTTGAAGCATGTCTGCCCCCAACAGTTGTTTGAGTTTTAAGAAACTTCTGGGTATGTTATCAAATGTATCTTCATGGGGTTTAAAAAATGTATGTATTTGAAAGCAGAGAGCTACTTTTTACGTTTAGAGGAAAGAGACTAGAGAAAATGGGGCGAGTTAATGTCAGTGTTTAGGTGGCGTTTTAAGAGGCTTGTGAGCTTCCCGAGTTTAGGGAGAGAGAGCGCAGGGCGGGCGCTGGCGGGGCCGGCCGGGAAGCTCTAGGAAACGGCCCTCTCCCCTCCCCTCCCCCCTCCCCTCCCCTCTCTCACCCTGCCTTTCAAATAAATAAGTGAATATTTTTAAACGATACCTTAATGGGTTGTTACCTACTATTTAGCATGAGATATATGCAGAATTTCTAATAATTTCAAGAAGAGCTTGAGCTAAAATGTCCCTTGTGTGATGTTTACAGTTTGAAAGACGGCCGTGTGCTGCCCCTGCTCTCTCGGAGCCCTGAGCCTGCTGGCCCGGGCCCCACACGGCACAGGCTTTGGCTTTCAGCGCTCGTGGGGCAGGCGATTGCTCCTGGAGGCGTCCATGTGTTCAAGCCAGTTCAAGCCCCGGCTGCTCCACTTCCAATCCAGCTCCCTGCTAATGCGCCTGGGAAAGCAGCACAGGATGGCCCAAGTCACTGGGGCCGGCACCCGTGCGGGAGACCTGGGTGACGCTCCTGGCTCGCCCGGTCCCAGCCGTTGTGGCCATTTGGGGAGTGAATCAGCAGGCGGAAGAGCTCTCTGGTAAGTCCTCCTTTCAGAGAAATAGATGAAACTTGGAGAAGTAAGAAGCAGGCTGTGGCCCCAGGCGACGACTGTTGAGACTCCCGCGAGCGGCGCCCTTGGAGGCAGAGGGGGCTGGAGCCTGTTTTGAGACAGCTGGGGGGCAGCGTGGTGGACGGCCGTGGCGGCCGTGTGAGCAGGCCCGCCGCGGCCGGGCTGTGGGCTGCCCTTTCTGTTGGGGTCCTTCGGATCCCGCAGACTTGGCGGCTTGCAGGCCCCGCTGGGCCAGGTGTCCCCGTCCTTGATTGCCGTGGTGGTTCGTAGCGGGTCTCTGTAGGACTGTGCTCAGGCGGCGCGGCCACGGCTTGTCCCACCTGCGATGCCAAGCGGGTCCCCCATTTTCTCGTTGAAATTGAGCGTCTGAGAGATACCGTGGTAACTCTGCCAGCGCCCTGGCTGACCGGGCGCCCACCCTGGCGTCTCGTGGCCTCGGCCACGACTGTTCCGTGGTACCGCTGTGGGCTCCGTCATTCTGCCCCGCTGGTGTTGACTTTTTTTTTTCTTTTTTTGACAGAGTGGACAGTGAGAGAGACAGAGAGAAAGGTCTTCCTTTTTCTGTTGGTTCACTCCCCAATGGCCACTGCAGCCAGCACACTGCGGCCGGCACACTGCGCTGATCCGAAGCCAGGAGCCAGGTGCTTCTCCTGGTCTCCCATGGGGTGCAGGGCCCAAGACCTGGGCCATCCTCCACTGCACTCCCGGGCCACAACAGAGAGCTGGCCTGGAAGAGGAGCAACCGGGACAGAATCCAGGGCGCCAGCGCCACAGGCAGAGGATTAGCCTAGTGAGCCGCGGCGCCGGCCTGGTGTTGACTTTTATACTCAGAACAGCAAATTAACGTTCTTGCTTAGCAGTGTGGACTCAGGTTCTCCTTTTATCCAGAGGGTTAGAATCCATTATTACTTGTCCCAGATTTAGCCGGACGGTGCCCCCAGGCTGTGCCCAGCAGCCCACGGTCCTCTGGGCAGCCCCAGCTCGGCCGTTTCTCCAGCAAGTCAGCTTCCTTCTGGTAGGGACGGCAGAAACCGGGATCAGGGCACAGGTAGCCGCGCCACCCCCCAGATACTTCTTGTCCTGCCCCAGGCTCTCCCTACCCTACCCCAGGTACTCTCCCCCACCCCAGGTACTTCCTGCCCCTGCCCCAGGTACTCCCTCCCCCTCTGCAGGTACTCCTTCCCCCTACCCCAGGTTCTCCCTCCCCTGCCCCGGGTACTCCCTCCCCGACCCCAGGTACTTCTCGACGCACCTCAAGTACTACCCCCCCAGTTCCCGCCCCCGCCCCAGGTACTCTCCTGTCTCAGTGTGGAGTTGCGGAATTCCTGGAGCCCTTGCTGAGCTGCAGGCGTGGCGCCCATGGGCCTTCCCCATGCAGAGCCCAGAGCCCAGGAGAGCATTCCTGTGCATTTGCGAGGAAATCACTTGTTTGGCAACAGGGATGACTTTACATTCTGAGGTTCATCCTACACTTTGTGTTGTCTTCATAGCGATGTTAGTGTCAGAGTGGCTGTGAGTGGTGCAGGCCTGGGTGGGGCTGTGAGGGGGGTGGTGCAGGGCTGGGTGGGGCTGTGAGGGGTGTGGTGCAGGCCTGGGTGGGCACTGTGAGGGGGGTGGTGCAGGCCTGGGTGGGGCTGTGAGGGGGGTGGTGCAGGGCTGGGTGGGGCTGTGAGGGGTGTGGTGCAGGCCTGGGTGGGCACTGTGAGGGGGGTGGTGCAGGCCTGGGTGGGGCTGTGAGGGGGGTGGTGCAGGCCTGGGTGGGGCTGTGAGGGGGGTGGTGCAGGCCTGGGTGGGGCTGTGAGGGGTGTGGTGCAGGCCTGGGTGGGCACTGTGAGGGGGGTGATGCAGGCCTGCGTGGGCACTGTGAGGGGTGTGGTGCAGGCCTGGGTGGGGCTGTGAGGGGGGTGGTGCAGGCCTGGGTGGGGCTGTGAGGGGTGTGGTGCAGGCCTGGGTGGGCACTGTGAGGGGTGTGTTTGGTGCAGGCCTGGGTGGGGCTGTGAGGGGGGTGGTGCAGGCCTGGGTGGGGCTGTGAGGGGGGTGGTGCAGGCCTGGGTGGGCACTGTGAGGGGTGTGTTTGGTGCAGGCCTGGGTGGGCACTGTGAGGGGTGTGTTTGGTGCAGGCCTGGGTGGGGCTGTGAGGGGGGTGGTGCAGGCCTGGGTGGGGCTGTGAGGGGTGTGGTGCAGGCCTGGGTGGGCACTGTGAGGGGTGTGTTTGGTGCAGGCCTGGGTGGGGCTGTGAGGGGGGTGGTGCAGGCCTGGGTGGGGCTGTGAGGGGGGTGGTGCAGGCCTGGGTGGGCACTGTGAGGGGTGTGTTTGGTGCAGGCCTGGGTGGGCACTGTGAGGGGTGTGTTTGGTGCAGGCCTGGGTGGGGCTGTGAGGGGTGTGGTGCAGGCCTGGGTGGGGCTGTGAGGGGTGTGGTGCAGGCCTGGGTGGGCACTGTGAGGGGTGTGTTTGGTGCAGGCCTGGGTGGGGCTGTGAGGGGGGTGGTGCAGGCCTGGGTGGGGCTGTGAGGGGGGTGGTGCAGGCCTGGGTGGGGCTGTGAGGGGGGTGGTGCAGGCCTGGGTGGGCACTGTGAGGGGGGTGGTGCAGGCCTGGGTGGGCACTGTGAGGGGTGTGGTGCAGGCCTGGGTGGGGCTGTGAGGGTGGTGGTGCAGGCCTGGGTGGGCACTGTGAGGGGTGTGGTGCAGGCCATGGTGGGGCTGTGAGGGGTGTGTTTGGTGCAGGCCTGGGTGGGCACTGTGAGGGGTGTGGTGCAGGCCTGGGTGGGCACTGTGAGGGGGGTGGTGCAGGCCTGGGTGTGCACTGTGAGGGGTGTGTTTGGTGCAGGCCTGGGTCGAGCTGTGAGGGGTGTGTTTGGTGCAGGCCTGGGTGGGCACTGTGAGGGGTGTGGTGTAGGCCTGGGTGGAGCTGTGAGGGGTGTGTTTGGTGCAGGCCTGGGTGGGCACTGTGAGGGGTGTGTTTGGTGCAGGCCTGGGTGGGCACTGTGAGGGGTGTGGTGCAGGCCTGGGTCGAGCTGTGAGGGGTGTGTTTGGTGCAGGCCTGGGTGGGCACTGTGAGGGGTGTGGTGTAGGCCTGGGTCGAGCTGTGAGGGGTGTGTTTGGTGCAGGCCTGAGTGGGCACTGTGAGGGGTGTGTTTGGTGCAGCATTGGTCGAGCTGTGAGGGGTGTTGCCCTAGCTCTCCCTGTTCTGTACTACATGCTGTTCTTGTTTAAACATTCTTTTTCGTTTGAGAGGCAGAGTTAGATAAAGTAGTCCTCCGTCTGCTGGTGCACTCCCCAAATGGCTGCAACAGCCAGGTTGGGCCAGGTGCCTGAAGCGTCACCCAGGTCCTCCGCGGGGTGACGGGCCCAGGTATCATCTGCTGCTTCCCCAGGCGTGTGAGCGAGGCGCTGCATCAGAAGTGGAGCAGCGAGGGTGCTGGCGTCGCAGTGGGTGGCTTAACCTGCGCCTCACCAGCCCCGTACTATTTTCTTACTTTTTTTTTTTTTTTTTAAGATTATTTATTTGAAAGAGAGAGAAGGAGAGGCAGAGAGAGTGGGATGCCGGCACTGCAGGCGGCGGCTTTGCCCGCCGTCCACAGCACCGGCCCCTTTACTTGGTCTTTGATCGCAAAGCCTTGCCGAGCTGGTCTACGCAGCCTAAGCCAGCGTCTCAGAGCGTAGGTGACGGTGATGCCCTCCTCAGGTTTCTCGGGAGAGCAGTGGCCCTGGGCTTCGGGGAGGGATGCGGTGCTGGTGCTCTCGGCCTCCCAGGGCACGGCATGGGGCGCATGGCTCCGTGGGCTCGCTGAGCTGTGGGCCGAGGGCCAGCACCTGCGGCGTCCCCCTCCTCGCCCCTGCCGCCTGCCCTTGTGCGGATCCTGTGGAGCGCAGGGCGCGTCTGTCTGGCCGCCACGCTCTTCCTGGAGTAGCTGAACTCTTTGCGTCCCAGAAGTGTGTGCAGCCCCACTGTGTGCGTGTTTGTGTCTCCCTTAGAGCTAAGGACGTGCGTGGTTCACGTACCTGTCGCTTGCCCGTTCTCTGGCCAGGCCGTGGCCTTCGCTGAGTCCTTTGTGCTGGACACCCGTCCCCGTCAGGGTCTCCCGGAGCAGAAGTCGATGTCTTGATGAGGCAGGAACCCTGCCCAGGGTGTGCGACGCAGGCGCTCTTCCGCCTTGCCTGAGCAAGGCTTCTGAAAGCCTCCACACTGAAGAGCGGGCCGGGCGGGTGGGCAGGCCGTGCCCAGAGCCCTGCTGGCCATGGGTGTTGCTGCAGGTCAGGTGCAGCGATACCCCCATTCATTCTTTGTCAGTCACTTCAGCCATGCAGGGGCCGGTGCCTTCCCGTGGGTGTTGGGATAAGCTTGTCCGTGGTTGCAGCCCTGCGGGACTTGGGCCGGCCTGTGTGGGAACCGGTGTCGGCATCCAGGCTCTGTCACACTCGGTCTCGCCTTCTCGCCCGTGACTGTGAGTGCTTGGGTTTCGCTCTGTTTGAGTGGCACATGGTGCTGCAGTTTTAAGTTTGGTTTCCACTTCCTCAAGGTTGGCTCTAGAAATGCTGCTGATTTTCCCGTGTTGCTTTGGCATGGCGCGGCCTCACTGGACTTGCAGACTTGGTGTTGCTCCCCGGGGTTTCTAGTAGGCAGTGTCAGGGCAGGCGGGCCCCGCCGCCCGGTGTGTTGGGGCAGGCCCTCACCTGTGGGGCTGTGTGTCGCTCCCTGCGGTGCTGCTGCTGAGGGTGTTACTGGTGAGTCTGGAGCCAGGCCCCGAGCGTGTCCCTTTGTGTCTGCTGGCCCAGAGCTGGTCACAGCAGCAGGTGCGCCATGCGTAGTGTGTGCAGGTCCTTCTGCGGCCAGGCAGTGCCGGCTCTGGTCTCACCGAGCAGTGTCTGGTTCCGGGTGCTCTGGCTCTCGGTGTTGCTAAGTGGTTTCTGTGTCTCGTTGTCTGACTCTGCCTGGGCCTTCTGCTGTGTGTTTTTGGTAACTTGGGCAGGTGGCTTGCAGAATTTTGATCACTAAGCTAAGGAGATCTTACTGTCACCTTCAAAAGCTTAATCCTTTTTCAAACAACATACCACTGCCATGTTGTCTGTTGTAGAATGCTTGATGTGTAAAATTGAGATTTGTATACTCTCCAAGAAGCGTCTGGGGCAGAGCTCCTTCTGTGATACGGGTGTTAATAACCTCTCCTTCCATCCCCACCAGGCTGCTCACCGTGGGTTGGGCTGAGATTGCTTGAGAGGGGCTCCGTGTCCGTGGGGGCCCTGGCCCTGTCGCCACAGGGGCGGAGGCTGCTGGCACGTGAGGACGAGGGGTGGGAACAGACAGTGGGGCAGCTTCCTGTCCTGCTCTGGCAGGCGTGCGTGAGATGAGGGCTGCTGGGATTCTGGGCAGGAAGCTGCCAGGCCCTGGAGCTTGGTTGGTTCTGCTCCCTCCTGCCCCGAGGCACCAGAGCCGGGGCTTCCTCCCTTGCGTTCCCAGGCGCTCCCGCTCCCTGCAGGGAAAAGCCCCCCTCGGAGGATGCTGCCCCATAGCTGTGCCTCCCGCATGGTGGCCTGCAGGAGTGGAGCCCTCTGCAGTCTGTGCAGACGCCTCCTGGTGGGGCGGGCTCCGTCCATGCCTGGGCGGGTCCTCAGTGGGAGCCGGGGTCCTCTGATTCCAGCCTTATTTTGGCTCATCTGCCGGACAGAGAAGCACCGTGTCTTGGAGAGCTGCGCGTCTGACGATAGATGAGCAGTCTGAGTTTCATTAACACGACTTTATCAGGAGCGTGGCGGTTGCGTGAAGACTGAGCACGTCTGGGGCAGCCCTGCGTCCTCCCCAGGTCTCCTGGCTCAGACCCCTGGGTTTCACCGCAGCTCCGCCTGTGGCCTGGCTGATTCAGGGCTAGGGTTGGTGTAGAGTCGGTGCGGAGGGGCACGGCAGGTACCTCGGGCAGGGGTCTCCGCGCACTGTGCCAATGGAGGTTGAAAGTGGCGTTTCCTCTGTGATTGTCTCCGCTCCGTGTTTTGTAGGGCAGTGCTGGTGAGACTGGAAGGCTGCAGCCACCCGGTGGTCATGAAGGGGTTGTGTGCCGAGTGCGGCCAGGACCTGACCCAGTGAGTACCCGCCCCCCAGCCGTGCCCGCGTCATGCCTGACCCTTGCCGGCCATGGCAGGGAGGTGCCGGGTGGAGACTGACCTCCTTGTCCCGCTGTGCGGACCGCAGGTCCCTTCCTGCCTCGTGCCCCTCTCAGAGGCCTGGGCCTCCTCCCCTCCAACCCTTGTCCAGCTGCTGGCCCTCATGTGTCTGGGGAGCCGTGAGGGTTGGTTGTCTCTGGATGCGTTCTCTGTGTTTCCATGTGAACTCTACAGTTTATTTTCATAGTGAATTTAATGCTGAGTCACTCCAAGTGAATGGCCAGTGTGGCTGTGAGTGCATGTGACTGCGTGTGCGTGAGCTTGGTCTGAGGCACTCCCAGAGTGTGGCCAGCGTGAGATTACATGTGCATGACTGTGACTGTGTGTGTGCACGTGTGTGTGGTGTGACTGCACGTGACCATGCATGACTATGACTGACTGCGTGACTGACTGCATAAGACGGAGTGACCACGTGTGTGTGGCTGAGTGTGACTGCGTGTGTGCACGTGTGTATGACTATATGACTGGGTGTGACTGTGTGACTGCACAGGACTGAGTGACCACGTGTGTGGCTGGGTGTGACTGCGTGTGTGCACGTGAGTATGACTGTATGACTGGGTGTGACTGACTACGTGACTGAGTGACCATGTGTGTGGCTGTGCTTGTGTGTGGCTGTGTGTGTGTATTTGTGACTGCGTGTGTGCACATGCGTGTGACAGTTGACTGCACGTGTGCATGTGTGTGGCTGTGACTGTGGTGTGAGTTCGGTCCTCACTGGTTGTCCTAGCCACACAGGAGACAGCGCAGTTCAGTGTCACTCCCAGCCCCTGTGCCCTGTGTGCACAGCTGACCGGCCGTGAGCGTGTATCCCAGCAGTGCTTCGTTGCTTTCAAGGTTGCAGAGTAAGAATGGCAAGCAGCAGATGCCGCTGTCCACAGCAACCGTGTCCATGGTGCACAGCGTGCCGGAGCTGATGGTGAGCTCCGAGGTGAGTCGGAAAAGACGCCCAGTCGGCGGTCGAGGTTGTCTCCGAGGCAGCCCCTCGGGAGCTGGGCGGCTCACGTAGAGGGACAGGCTGCCGACAGCAGCACCCGGAGAGGCACACGTCCCCGTTACTGGTGGGGCAGCAGCTCCCCTGGCTGCTGCCGCTGCGGCTGTGAGTGGTCAGCCAGTCTGGCTTCGCTAGGAGCCAAATTCTAGCTGGGACCAGGGATGAGAGGGTCCCGGTGTGGGAGCTCCAAGGCTGTTGTGCCACTGAGGGTGCGTGCGGGCCAGGCTGGCATGGACCCAGTGTGCAGCCCAGAGCGGGCGAGAGCAGTGGCCCTCCGTCCAGAAGCCAGTGGGGAGCCAAGGACCACGGGGGGCCGAGGAGGATCCAGTGCTGCTGGCACAGAGCCGTGTGGGCCGGGCAGGGCGTGTGGGTCTGACCTCTGCTCCGTGGCACTCAGCTGAACTAGTGCAGCCCTCCCCCGCCTTCACAGCTAACGTAGCGACCACACGTCAGACTGCCATCCGCAGGTTTGGCCCAGACAGAACTGCGGCATGACGACAGCGGACACCGCCTGCGGCGGGCATGCAGACCAGACCTCGTGTGGGTCCTGGCTGGGCAGTGGAGGCTGTTGGTTGGAGTGTGTCGGTGTACTTCTGTTTTGGATCCAGGAGTACTCACTTTGTCTTCCTGTGCTCTTTGTCACCTTAGCAAGCTGAAAAAATAGCGAGGGAAGACCAGCAGCGACTGCATCGGAACAGGAAGCTGGTGCTCATGGTCGACCTGGACCAGACCCTGATCCACACGACGGAGCAGCACTGTCCACAGATGTCCAATAAAGTGAGGGACCTGGCGGTGCCGGGCAGCCCTTCCAGAAGCCAGGGTCCCCAGTGTTGCATAGCCGAGACTGGAGGAGCGGGCTGTCAGTCGTGGGCCGGGGCTGTGAGCTGGGCCGCCCCGTGAGACCTGCGGCGTTGCTCGGGGCTCTGAGGACGCCCCTTGGTAGCACTCGCACCCTCGGTGCCCTTGCTGGTGACGGGGTGTGAGGACCCAGGGCCCCGGGCGGGCGGTGGGTGGGCAGGGGAGGCCCCGTTGGGCTGGGTGAGCTGATCAGGGATGTCCCTGGGATGCTGGAGTTGTCTCGTGAGACCCGGGCCGGAGGTGAGGGTGGAACTCACTGTGCCTGGATTCTCCTGGGCCAGGAGGGAGCCCTGTCAGTGTGACCAGCACGTTTCCCGCAATGTAGCATCTGCTCAGGACCGAGCTTGTGGTGCCCGTAGCCGGAGGCTTGCCCGAGGGGCCCAGCAGCACTGAGCTACCTGTGCTCTCGCACACGTACCAGCTGCACCTGTCCTAGGTGCCGGGTGCTGCGAGTCCTCCCATCTTGCCGGCTCCTACTGAGGCCTGGGCAGTCCGGTCTGGTGGGAGCCCTGAGTCTTCACTGTGGCCAGGTGCAGACATAGAAACCAGGCCTCAGGACACGGAGCGGTCGATCTGGGTGCTGAGCTGTCGGGCTGTGACAGTAGCAGTGGGCGTTTGACGGCAGGGAGTGCAGTGGGCTTGGTGCCAGACCTCATCGGCAGGGTGTTTGGTCGTTGGAGGCCGGCTCGGTGAATGCAGGACACAGACGCACCCGTGGGCGACCTGCACGGATCCCATGGGCGGTGAGGGCACTGCTCTGACTGGTGGATCGTGCTGTGGAAGTGCCGTTGTGACGGTGGCGTCTGGCTGAGTGCCGTCACCGTGGATTTCACGTGGGAAAAGACAGCAGCATTGCACCCGTGCCGACCGCTCCCCCGGCTGCGGGGTCCGGGCCTGCTGCCTGCACGTCTGCCTGCACGTCTCTGCCTGCGTGTGTTGCCTTTGAAGTTGTGTTTCGAGTCAGTTTTATTAGACAGTTTGAAGTGGCTTTGCTGTGCCTGTTCCCGCTTGTGTGGCCTGGGAGGGGCTGCGTCTTCTGTGTGCACGGGGTGGTTGAGGCGTGAACAGGCCTCTGGTGGTAGTCGCTGCAGTTACGTCCAACACAGACCCTGCAGCCATGCCTGCCCCGCTCCGGAAGCTCGGCCACCTGCCGGTCTGGCAGAGAGACCATCTGGTGCTGCCTTGTGGAGATCTGGACTCGCGTTCTTAAGGAGGCTCGTGTTGTGGCTCTTGGACTTTTGGTGTGAAGTAGGGTGAAGGCCGTCATGTAACTCACACACGGCCTCTTCATGGACGCTGTTGCTACGAGTGAGTGTTCTTGCTGAGAAAGTGCACGATAAACAGGATTACGAGGACCGAAGTCTAACTCCTTGAGGAGAGCAGGCTTATCTGTGTACCCGTCACGTAGGCTGCTGGGTTGCCAGATGAGACGGGGCACTGCCATGCTGGCCCGGTCCTCAGGAGAGGACGCTGTGTGGCCAGGGCCAGCATGACCCCTTGGTGACGCCCGCAGAGGGGTAGTCACCCTGGCCACGGCTGGTGAGCAGACTTGGCGCAGTAGTTAGCACAGCTGGTTACTGTGGGCAGTTAGCGTCGTTACCGTAGCTGTCACCGTAGGTAGTTGTTATCTTGGGTACTTACTGTTGTAATTAGCATGGTTGCCCTGGGTAGGTGGGAAGTCAGCTGCTGGAGTAGGTCAGTTACCAGGAGTAATTGCCGTGGGTGGTTAGTGTATCGTGTGTTTGTCGTGGCTGTGAAGGGTAGCTGCCCCACTTACCGTGGTCGGTCGTCAGCATAGCTGTCAGGAGCAGGTACACGGAGTTACCGTGGCAGCGTGGTTAGCGTCGCCCCGTGCTGTCACCAGGGGTGCCGCAGCTCCTTGGGCGGGGCTCGGCCCGGGGCGCCGGGACTCGGGGCCGCCTCTGACCGCCGTTGCTGTGGCTCGCAGGGCATCCTCCACTTCCAGCTGGGCCGGGGCGAGCCGAT